>NC_090933.1:390107016-390410047 GCF_040938575.1 Ambystoma mexicanum
CTGGGTATAATAACATGTATTTAACATTAGTTGCGCGTAACCTCCTCTTGACCGACACATAGTTCATTCTCTGCTTCTGCACCAGGAAAGTATAATCTGGGTATGCTGTTATGGTCGCCGATGCTCGGCTGATCGTTCCTCCCTTCCGGAAGTGTTCTAGGATCCTTTCCCTGTCTTTGTAATTTAGTATCTTGGCTATGATCGGCCGAGGTGTGGTCCCAGGTGGCTGTTTTCTTTTCAGGGCTCTATGTGCTCTTTCAACTGCGAGTCCTTGGGTGGGTGACTTGGCTCCTATCTCCTGCAGCTGAAAGTTTTCAGTGAGGTTAGTCTGGTTTGTTAGGGAGAATTCTCTTATAAGGTTAATTTCCCAAACCTAGTGAGTCCCCCAGCGGCTTTGCTGGATTTTTGTGTTTTTTTTTCTCCTGCTAAAAGTGAGACTCTCTTACTCCCACTCTTAGACATGATTTGAGGTATGTCTTTGACCTGTTATGTGCTTATGGTGATTCTTTTTACTCCATAGGGTATCATCTGTTTTTCTGTATGTGTGGTACACAGCACCCTCAGTGCAGTACCACAGGGGTGTCACAGTGATCCCCAAGCTGAGACTGACTACTGTCTCCCAGGGCATGTAAAGTCACCATTGGCTTTACTAGTCCAAAATTGTGAACAGAACTAGTACAAACCATCATATTGTGGAAGTACTGGTAAGGGGTAATTCGATTGCCCCAGGGTCTGTTTTCAAGGGGGCACTGTCCCATCCCCCCTCGTTGAGTTTCTGGCTGGTGGCAGTGGGACCACGCAAAATATTCCACCGGAATATTCTCTATGGGATTTTCCTATTGATTTTAAACACACCACTTTTTGGTGCAATGTTAAAGATACCGCCGGTTTATTTAATATTAAATCACCGGTTGGGTCTTTTTGCCAGAACTCCATTCTAAAATGGCATTTGTGTCCGTCTCAAACTCTGACCAAAGTCGAGCCCTTGTTCCACTATTTTGGTTGGCTTCTCCACAGAAGCCCTCCAAATGGTGCCACTCTGTCTGGGTTCCACAGGAAGGGTGGATGGGGGAATTGGCACCATGGACTGCATTGCCTTAGCAACCCAAGTCGCACTGTACTCTGATTGGCCCAGTGGTGAGCTGCCCGGCTCACCACTTAGCATACGTGATTGACAGCTAGGCTGATGAATGGGGGTTTTTCTGCATAAAAGCAGGGCCTTTGGGACTGGAACTTCAGAAGTCACCACAGGACTTAAGAATCCAAAGTGGGAAGAAGCTGAGCCACCTGCAACCGACGACACCACCGGTGAAGCCCTGCTGCAACAAACTCACCACTTTTCCAATGACAAGAGACAATCTTCTGCTGGAGAGTCTTCTCCCTTTGAGCTGGTAGGACCAACCAGTTCGCCCTTTTTCGCTTCCAAAGACATTACTTGGTCGAATCGCCCGTGCCAAGCAACCCGGCGGCCGGATAGCCAAGCTCACCACTTTTGACCGCGAATAAAAGGACTGCACCTTTTGATCGGGAACTCCGCAGCTGGTTTCATCCCTGTGCAGTGCAACAACTCCACGTACCCTCCTTGACGAGATCTTCTCTTCCCCTGGTCGGAACGAACTTCAACCACTGCCAGGAACAACTGCCCCCCCCTGGAGCTTCCTTCCTCTTTAAGGTACTGTGTCCTGCCTGGCCTCCCTTTCTACAGATTGCTAAAGGTGACCCTTAAATCCTTGGCTTCTAAACTGGGTTGGTGTAACGCTCACCTGATTCCCGCAGAGGCGCCGGTCTTGACTGGGCGAATACCGTATCTTCAAAGGTGATGTGTAACACACGGTTGGCTCTTTGGGATGGACCTCTGTTCACTGTATGTCTGACTCGAAGAGTAAGATGTCTGCAGATAGAAAATATGGGATTAATGAACTGGGGTTATTGGGTGTCTCTCTTCTTCCCCTTCTCTTCTCCTGTAGAACCCCAAAGGTTAACGCCCTCACCTTAGGTAAGTGAACGCCGAGCTCTCCATCTGCCTCGGGGCAGGGTGCCGTAACCAGTTTCTTCACTGGATAAGGGTGCAGGCCTCTTGACCTCAGAGGACTGCTGTCCGTCGTTTACTGCACGAACGGTAAGTTCCGAGTATTTCAAATGTCTTTAAAAGTCTTTTGTAATGATGTCTCTTGTTTTGCAGGGTTCCGGCGATGGCGGATGACGGGCTGAAGTGAGTTGAGGATGGAACCCGTGTGAGGAATAGAAGCGCCTGGAAGCACGTAAGTAAGCGCTTGTTGCCTGCTTCACGATGCGCACTAACTGTCCTTTTATCTTGCAGGTACAAGTTCGGAGCTGCTGAAGGGTGCCGGAATACCCAGTGGGTTCGGCGTGGGAAGGAGTAATGGCACGTGAGTAATAAAGTTCCCCAATGTCTTTAAACGCACCTTCTTTTGTCTTTCAGATGCGGGATGCAGCGCCGAAGGCCTCCGGAGCATGCGAAGAGTTGGTAAGCTTTTGTCTTTCAGATGCCGGAATGCAGTGCGAAGACCTCCGGAGCACGCGAAGAGTAGGTAAGCCTTTGTCTTTCAGATGCCGGAATGCAGCGCGAGGCGTTGGTGACAGCCGATGGACCAGGTAAGAGAAGCGCTGTCACTGAAGACCGTAATGCTAACATGTTCTTTCTTGTCTTTATAGGTGTTGCTGAAGACTGGATTCAGGATGGTAAGCCTTTTTCCCTTAGGCCCAGGATCAGATGCAGAAGACACGATGAGCATTCTGCTGCAGAGGATGCAGAATAACGCAAAGCAAGATTCATCCATCGGGTGTGGTTTAAATAGCCTCCTGTAGTGCTTAGGTGTCTCCTTCCACAGCCTCGCCTAGGTAAGAAAAGAGTTCCTGCTTTCCAGAAGAGTTCCAGTGTTCTGGACCTAGGGAGTGGCTCCTGCCCCACCCAACAGGAAAAGTAGTCCCAAACAGAAGAGGATTAGAGGCTCAACTGGCAGGTAAGTAAGCAGCATGCTCTGCTGCAGGTAAGTCCACCCAAGCATTATGAGCCCGGCGCTTCCAGCGCTGGGACTGGGCATATTTATGAGCCTGGTGCCACTGGCGCCAGGACAGGGTCCAAAAGGTCCCAATTGGGAATGGTTGGCACTCAGAACCTGGGTTATGGGTCTGCTTCCAAGGGAGTTGGGTAAGTCCTGACCTTTTGGAAGCAGAGATCATGACAGTTGGCTCCACGCCTTCTAGCTATATCTTTTGAATCACCCCAACCTCTTTTGAATACTCTGCAAAGACTTTCAGTGCACTTTAAACCGTGTGATCCTAGGCACATTTCGCTTTGCTCCATTTAAAGTGGGCCTGGCCTGTGAACTTTGGCTCTACAGTATAACCTGCCTTTCTCTCCTTGCTCTGAACCCTTAAGTGTTGGGAACTGTTTTATTCTTCTGCTCTGCCCTTTTCTCTCCATTTAACTACATTATCAGAGTGCCATCTCGGTTAAGCGCTCACCTCTGTTCTAACAAATAGTAGTGTTTTAACCCTAACTTGTCTAACTATTAAGGGAGGTGTGTATACTTTACCTGACTGTGTTTTAACTTGCTTTTGATTGAGAGTGCTAGTATATGCCACAAAGTGTGTTTTAAATAAATAATGATATACTTTTTATACAAAGCTCTGGTCAGTGTTTGTTTGCCCTACTGTGATTTGGCCCTGTTGTGTATACTCTGCATACTGTCCTATTCTTCTTGAGAGAAGTCTGACTGCTCAGCCACAGCTACCAGGTAAATCTGGGTGGGGCAGACTGCTACCAACTGGGTTTACTGCTTACTCCTGTAGTCTTAATCTTTTTGCAGTGTTCCCCAAGGGAACTGCACAGGATTCTGCCTAACATGGTTCGAACCTTCCTCTCCTTCTTTAAGCCCAACAATCCGAACGTTTTTCCTTCGTGTCCGACCTTCCCTCTCTTCCGCTCTGTTCTTGAGATGCCCCACCTGCTGCTTCAGTTATGGAGACTTCCTTTGAGTTTTCATTGCAACTGCTTGTGTTAGCTTTCACCTCTTTCTCTAGCACACCTGTGCGTTCTGTCAGTGACCGGACATCTTGTCTCAAGAGGTTCACATCGGTACTGATTGCATCAATTTTAAACTCCAATGTCGACTTCAACTCTGCTATGGCCTCTAGTATCTGCTGGTCATTCTGCTTGGGGGCATTCTCTCCTCCTGCCCCGTTGTCTTTGCATCGTCCATTGTTTGTGCCGATTTGGCAAATGCATCAATAGATGACTGCTTCACTTTAGTCTTGTTTGGTTTAGATGCCATTGTTGCACCCCCTAATACCTTTGTGTTACAATGGCCGGTCTGTCGTTATATTGTGTTGAGCAGTGTCTCTGCTGGTACACTTATTCAGCACACTGTCCATATTTCTTCCTGATGTTTGTACTAGTTATTTAGCCCCCTACCTGCTCTGATGTCACCTCGCAGCATACCCGTGGTTTTCGCAGTCGTATGTTCACTCCAGCGCCCCTCACCTCGCCGCCGTATCTGCAGGAGCTTCGGCCGGGAACCTTGGTGTCTGGGGGTAGCATGCTAGTCTGCTCTGTCCTCCACTGTTTGCTGTTATCCACCCTTTACTTGTGTCTTCTTTAGTTCAGTTCTTGCTCTCGCCGTTGGTCCCCATCTGCCCCAATCGTGTACTGCTCAGTATTGTCTGAAGTGAATACTCACTGTCTTGGCTCTGCTGGATCTGTGCTTCTTGCGTATCTGGGCTATTCTGCTTGACAGGAAGCCAACAATCTTTGATCTGTGTCCAATTCCTATGCTTTCCTTTGGAGTTTTCTGCTCCACTTCGGGATCATTCTACCAACAAGTACCACCACACGACACCCTCACCTGTATTACAGCACACCGGTCTGGCCTGGTCTTCCAGCAGTTAGGAGCGCTCTGGCCGTGGATATGTCCTGTGCTGTTGTGACCCTTAAAGGCTATATGCTGTTATAGCCTGTTATTTTGAAGCCGTAGTTGTAGAACTTCCGGTTGCAGCTGTATAGCCGGTTCAAAAGTATTATGTCCTCCTTTCGCCGCCTCAGATCCTCCGAAATCGCCTGCTTTTATTCTCTGTCGGCTGGCACTACGTCTATTGTCTGCTGGACTTCCTTCCTGCCAGACTGTGTTGCTTGGTTCTGGAGCCTCACTCCGGTTCTTCGTTGATGTCATGTTGGTCCTAGCTTTTTACTGGGCCGAGCCGCCATGTCCCTGGACCGCAGCTGTAGGGGTCATCCATGTGCTCTTCACCCCTTCACTGTATATACAGAATGCCGCTGTCAAGTGGCCGTGTGTTCTTACTGGCGTGCAATTTTCTAACCCTGCTTTACTGCCCACAGTGTGAAACGGTCTCACCCAGTGTAGTGCACATACTTCACCTCCGGTGTGCCGTGTCTCCCTGGACTTTTGTATCTTCGGAAGGCTCCGTCCGCGCTTTCTGCGCCTCTGCTACTGTATCTTTTGTGAAATGACTAACGGAGCTATTGGCAGTTTGCAGAGGGTTCACTCACATAGCCTTATGCAGTCTTGCTTTCAGACTTTCTTTACATGTTGCCGCTGCTATTTCCTTTTGTTACCCTGTGTACCAGTCACGCCAATCATGCCGGTGCACCGACGGCTATGTATCTATTTATATACCGCTCATGTACTCATGGCTCGGGCGGCACGGCAAGGTTTACAGGCTCCATATAATATACTATGCTTCGTTCCGCATAGGTCGCTTGGTACCTGGAGCTTCACTGGGAGCATCTGATTCCTCCGATCTTCTGCGTGCTCTCCACTCTCTCGTAACAGCTTGTCAACCTGTTTTGGTGATTCCACAGGGGCTATCACTTTAATCACTACTATACTTATATACCAAACTTATAAACGCCTCCTTCACATCAGGTACCATACCCAGCAACCTGAAACACTCCTGGGTCCTCCCCCTCCTCAAAAAGCAAACACTGAACCCCTCTATCCCAACCAACTACCGCCCCATAACCACTGTGCCTTTCCTACTGAAAATCCTGGACAAAGTAGCTTACCTACAAATTCAGCACCACCTGGAACTAAACCACCTCCTAGGAGTTCGACAGTCCGGCTTCAGAACACAGTATGGTACTAAGACTGCACTCCTAGACCTTAAGACCCAAATAGACACAGTAAGAGACAAAGGCACAACTTCACTCCTACTACTCTTCGACCTTTCCGCCGCATTCGATCTGGTAGACCGTGCAATACTTTGCAATCATCTGGTCACGGCAGCCTGCTTTTCCCATGAAGCAGTCGCATGGATCCAGTCCTTCTTAGATAACAGGATAATGGGAGTTTTCTCCCCTCTAGCAGCTGCAGACCCCGCACCTATATCATGCGGCGTACCCCAAGGATCATTCGTATCTCCCTCTGAATTATCAAATATTTCGGGTATTTTCTTCTCGGTAACTACCACATTGCATCACTGTGCATAATAGTCGAATGTAATGTTTTGTGGTCCAAGTTGGCGAGCATGTTTTCCTTTGATTCTTGAAAGTTTGTTCGACGGACGACTAACTGGTTACGATTTGCGGTATATCAATCAATTGTATAATAAAGTTCTCGCAGATTTCAATTGACTAGGTTACACAGCTTTTCTATTTCTTTATTTTAAATAAACATTTCAGACAAAGTTGTGCTATAATTCCTTTATTCACATTCACACAGTATTATTCGTGGTAATCGTTCATATTTCTTTATACAGATCTTAGGCACTTTTCAAGAATGCCTTCATGTGTCGTTGTCGGTTGCTCTTCTGCAAGCCACGCCAAATCTCTGGGTACTATCCTGCATGTATTCCTGAAGGATATTGATTTAATAAGAAGATGGATTAAAAATTACGGTTTTGAAGATTGAAAATAGGGCCCAGGAAATCGTTACCGACTTGAGGGCTAATCGATTCCGTGTCTGCAGCCTGAACTTTACCGAGGATATGTACGAACAATCAAAGTACACAAAAAAAAGTTGACTGCAAATTCTTCGTAAATTGCTTCCAAATGCCATCCCTACTAAATTTCCACAGATGTCTGGTGAGGTGGGTAGTGAACGTTGAGTTTGTTTGTTGGTATGTAGGAAGATGGACTGAATTAATACATATCTCCCATCTCTTGATTTAATTAAAGTAGTGTATAGGTGTTTATCTAAATTAATGTTTTATGACTCAGTTTTGCATAGTCTCCAGATTCAACAAAAGTTTCTAATCTTTCATCTTAGTATACTTCATCTTTCCTCGCTTTCTGGAGCCACTGACCAATACATGAAATGTAACCCTTGATAACCCAGTTATGTAGCCCAGTGCTCCATGGAAATTATGTTTCCAAAGTGTGTTGGTTGACAGACCCTTCTTTACGTAGAGAACATTGATGGAAGCACAGACCATCGCCAGTGACGAAACCACTGACATGTCTAGTATTCCGATGGTGAGCACTACTGACCTGCACAAAATGAAATGTTACAGCGTCGCATGAGGCCACATTTCTAGTACTAATTTACCTTTTCCATTGTACTATTTTCTGACAATGTGCTGAAAATGATGGAGCAAGATTCTGCATCAATTACTTTTCCAGAGTCAACATCAACCTCTATCACCTACCAAGTAATTATATTATACTACTCTTTGTATGCGATTGAATAACTTGTATGTGTTATGCCTTGAATTTAAACTTATTGAAATGTATTGTGTAGTACTGGTTATTTATACAAAGTGGCATGTATGGGTGTCTGTACATGGTGTACTATTGTCTGCATCTCAGTTTACCACTTTAGTATGTAGCTTCGTCTGCATCACATTTTTTCTGTTTCATTTAGCTTTTTAATCCGTATTTTAAAAAAAGTGCTGTGTTATTTGGGGATGCTGAAACTTTGACTACAATCACTTCCTCCTTGCAACAGGTCCAGAGTTTGAGGTATGTGTATTTACAGTTTACTTGCAAGAATCAGAGTCCATCCTACAGTGGATATGCTTTGAGATTAAAATGCATGTAACCGTGCACTGTTTCAAACTTTTCTGATTTTGGTTCTAAGGTTGCACTTCCTCCCTAATGCAGGACAGTCACCAGGAACACCTTACAAAGCAAAGTACTTTTCAGGGAAACATTGTAATCCATATGTTTTACAGGGTGATCTCAAATCAAGCCCATGTGTCATTTCGGATAGTTATCGGGTGAAATATGAACTGAAACCTATGACCAAGTCACATAGACTGTTTTCGAGGTTCTCTCCATACTACTGTTCTATTTGTGTTGCTAAAACAAACCTAACAGTATATGGTTTGCAGTCTCTGCAAAATAGTTAGTTTGGAGGTGCTCTGTCCGATGAACATTTCGAATGTGCACTTCGGTTGACATTTGATTTTTTTAAAATATTATTCTATTCAAGGAATGTACTCCAGATGTGGATTTAGAAGAGGCGCATGGAACAGAGGTATGCATATGTGTCGAAGCAAATGAACAAAACAAGGGTAAAGAATGCACTAGTTTGTTTTGGAAAAGTTTTTAAGCGGATGGTTTAGTAATTTTATGTTTTTAGTTTCAACATTGTATTTTCTGTACGTGTGCAATACATTGAGCATCTTTTTCTATTAATTCTTTTAGAAGCCCAGAAGGAAGAGGAGTATAAAGACACAGTCATAGAAAGAAACCAAAGATGTCGCTTGCCAAACAGATTTCACAATAGAGCAACTACTATCTGAGGTGCTGCGTGGCACAGTCAAAATTCAGACTAGTGATGCACAAGTCCAGTGGCCGGAAATGAATGTAATCTCACATGTGAGCCGTACAAAGTTACCCTGGGCCATTGCTACTTTGTGCAAGCTCGAACAGTTGAAAATGAAGACCATGATGATGCATTGCAACTGCTCGCCGACCCTTTCTCACAATCTACACCCGCTAAAAATGTTCTACCCCAAAAACATTCAATGTTACCTGTTTGTCCAATTCATGCTCAATTATCACAGCCTGAACTGACAGAGGTTGATGCTTCAATGCAATTGACTGATGAACTTGCTCAAGATCCCAACTTCAGTTTGCCCAGTTTTAGGGATTTGTCCACCACCGTTAACTCTGAAAACACAGCACTGCTGTATGATTGGCTATTAAAGGAGCACAATTACTTTGTGTTTGACAGCTGCCTGCTAGAGATTGTACTAAAGTTGAAATGTAATCATACATCAAGCGACAACATATCGGGAAGCCATTGGTGAATGTGTCTCGTGCATTACAAGGCACCAACCTGAAAATGCATGCAACCTGTACCCACCAACATAATACATTTTCATGGTCTGTTCAACCGATGCTCGGCAAAGTACCAGCTGGAAATCTAATTTGTCATGCAGCTTTACTGTTCAGCAGCTTTACTGTTCAGCAGATCGACTTAAAACCCAATACCACAAATACCAAAGGGAATTCTTATTCCCTGTTATTAGTCATGCTTGGAATGTCGAATGGATGTCAATGGACAGTACAATCTCTGGCAAACGTTTCTGGCTAGCTGGCGACGGACAGTGTGACAGTCCAGGATTTTCCACAAAGTACTGCACTTACCACTTTCAAGACATGGAAAGTAAATAAATTGTGAGTTTGGTGGTCGTGCAGGTGTCTGAGTGTACATAGTCTGTGGCCATGGAGAAACATGGTTTCATTAAATCCATACACATTCTGGAATCCAGGGGAATGCAAATAGACTTGATAGCCACTGACAGGCATGTTTCAATAGCCAAGGTCATGTGAGAGCAATTTCCACATATCAGTCATCAATGTGATGTATGGCACGTTGTCAAATAAATCAATAAAATAAATTATAGCTCCAGGCAAAAAGAAGGGTTCGGGAAAACCTTTTAAAGTGGTGTAACGCTCACCTTGGCTCTGCGGGAGTATCTAGAACCTCTGCGGGCCTCCGCTTCCTGGTTACTTCCTCAGGGATGAGTGTTCTGTGGGAACAAGTATAAAAGGGACTATGAAATTGGAAAGGGTCTAATGCCTCTAACAGCTCTCAGCACACTACTCCGGCACCCCATGTCAGTGTTAACACCCACCCTCTTACTGTGTTCTAGCTCACCTTATGTATATGAAATGGAGGCTCTCCATCCTGCTTTGGCGATGCTGAGCAGGGGCGCGTGAGTTCTTTGAGGTCAGTTACGTCACTGACACCTTCGGAGCGGAGCCCAGACCTGCTGCGGCTCGAAACGTCTCTGCTGAGATGATTCCAAGTAAGTGGTAAGGATTGAACAGTTCTCACTTCCTACTCTCCACAGTTGTGAGTCCTTATCTCACTGTCTTACCTTGATCCCCAATGTCTGTCCTTGATTCTCAATGTTAAATGTCTTTCCTTGATTCCCAATATTCAATGTCTTTTCTGTTTTCTTCCCTCAGGGTGTTCTATTGGTGGAGGATGGCAGATGGAGCCGGAAGGCAGAGCGGCAATGAAAGGAGGACTCGCCGACGCTGCAGGACCGGAGACAGGTCTGTATGTGGCCGCTTGAAGCCGCGCGGGACAAGTGTCAAGAAGGAGCTGCCGGCGCTGCGGAATGGTTCGCGCATAAGTAGGAACTTGCAGCAGTACGAGAGAGGAGGGGCCGCTGGAACTGTGGAGCCGATCGCTGGTAATTCGAGCCGCTGGAGAAGCGCTGAGGATCGGCGACGCTGCAATGCTGGAAGCGGGTAAGGAATACTGCATGAGGATCCGGATCAGTGGTGAGCATCTGCAGCTCAGGGCAGAAGGAATGCAAAGCGTGAATTCTCGCTGGGGTGTGGCTTGTATAGCCAGCCACACCCCAAACTCAAAAACAACTAGTCCGTTGCTTCTGGTGCCCCTGCAACTCACCTCTGCCTCCATTATGAATCATACAAAGGTGCAAATGGGCAGAACTGTTTCCAAGTGCGCCAAGCCCTAGTCCAACTGGGTCGTTCCTTGCGTCGGGTGCATGGAGTGGGTGTAAACCTATGAGAGTGCACTCCTAGTGTATATATATATATGATCTACTGACTTGGTGAGAGCAAGAGCACCTGAGATGGGGGTCGTGACAAGTGGTGTCAGTCTATCAGCAACCATCTTTGGTGGAGCTCCAAAACTTGTGATGGAACTTTAGAAATGGTACTCGAGAAATGGCGTTCATTGATGCACCATTGTTCCAACATACACTCATGGACAGAAAACCAACATTTCCAAGAATGTGCACATGGACCTATATCGAGGGAGATGGAATGGAAGAAGTGGTTGGTGCCATGTTCACCTCCTCACAAAGCACTTTAAAAGATTCTGTACGATAAAACTCTTTGCAGAGACCTGAAGGGACTTGCAGAATTCTGTCACACTGGAGATTTGGAGGTGTTCCATAATATGTGCCTAAAGTACAGGCCCAAAAAGTTGCATTTCGGCATGCAGTATGGAGGCCAGAACAAGCCTAGCTGTACTTGCCCATAACGAGAACGTAGGGAGGGAACAAGCGAAAACGTCAGGAACATTTGGGGTGCTTCGTTACGTCAAGACCTTTACATGACGAGGGAAACAATGGGTAGCCAAACCAATATACAAGGAAATGGATTTTGACTTTGTCAAAGATCTGACATTGACTGTGTTGGCCATGCATACTCATGGACGGGATTCTGATTTTGTTCCCAGGACACATACAGTGCCACAAAACATTGCAAACAAGCCTTGTCCACCAAAATCCGAACTTGTCAAAAGGTTGACTTCTAGATTCAAATGATTTCTAGCTCTTTAAAATGTGCTCGCAGTAACATTTGAACTCAAAATAAACTGTAATTGAATATTACACCCCAAGGCCCAACTCCCCTATAACAAAAGTTTTATCCTGCATCAGAGTAATTGGTTTATACTGTGCCTAGTATCTGAGTTTCACTAGATAAGAGAAATATATTGTCAAGTCATCCTCCTCATCGGCACACCCTCACCCTCCTTTCCTGTCACCCTCTGGCTGGCCTCCATTGGCCCTCCACTACCCCCACCTATGAGGCCGTGAACCTCTGGGTCATCTTCGACTCCATGTTTTCCTTTTCTTTTTAAAAAAAATATTTTTTATTAGTTTTACAACATGAACAATCAACATAACCCCCTCCATCCCCCCTCCCTCCCCCCCCCCCCCGGAATGTCCACCGTTCTATTTAGCTTCTGTTTACAGAGTCAGTGACTTATCTGAACATATCAAGAATTCTAATTTTATGTGGGCACCACTGTTCCATATAGTCACTTTGTAGGTACTTCAAGGTGTCCGACCAATCTTTCTGATAGTTCCCTTGTAGGTTGTATGTCATTTGTTCCATTGTTATATGGTACCATTCTCTTCTTATCCAGTCTATTGCAACGGGCGCGGACCGTTGCTTCCATTTTTGGGCGATTTCCAACCACACCCCAACTAAAAGACCCATGAAGTTTCTTTTCTGTGTTTTGGAGAGGGGTTTGTCCTTCGGGTTCCAAATCCCACATAGCCACACCTCCTCCCCCAGAGTCTCGGCCCCCTGGAACATAGAGCTCATGTGGTCTTTCACATCTGTCCAATATTGTTGAAGCTTTGGGCAATCCCACCAAATGTGTCTCCAATTTCCTTCCCCTCCACATGCCCTCCAGCATACATTGGGAGAGTCCCAGAACATTCCGTGGAGCCTCTCTGGGGTATAGTGCCATTGTAGGAGAATTTTCATCCACATTTCTTTCGAGTGGATGGCACTTGTTAATTTGGATATCATCCCCCACGTGTATTCCCACTGTCCCCTTGGGATCGTCCTTCTCGGGGTTTTTTCCCACCTCTTAATATATTGCCAGGTGACCTTTTCTCCTACGGAGTTGATGAAACCATATGTATTTGATGCAAACTTTTTCGCCCCGGCGTTTGACATGATGTGTTGCTCAAATGGGGTTAGTTCTCTGGTGGCTGCTTGTCTTATTCTCGGTGTGTCTAGCCAATGGTACAATTGGTCATATTTATACCTATCCGTCCCCTTCAGGTGCAGTAGGGTCGTGCAATCTTCAAAGGTCCTTATTTGTTGTTCCTGAGACATATCCCCTACCATATTGCAACCCGCTTCCTGAATGCCTTATTCTCTAGACCTGGCGGAAATTCCAGGTTTCTAAATAGGGGCATGAAAGGGGCTGGGTCCTTAGTTAGTGTACCTTTCTTAGTTGCACCGTCCCATATTTCCAATGATGCCTGCATGATTTCGCTTATGCGTAAATTGGGATGTCTGTGTGTCTTTCCTGCCCATAGCATGTGTCTTGTCGGGGCGTTCGCCACTGCCCTATCTTGAGCAGCCCACAGTTTTTGGGACTCTTCCGGAATCCATTCCTTCAGGACCCATAATTGGGTTGCCTCGTAGTACCTTCTAAAGTGGGGTAGAGCGCAACTCCCTTCTTTTCGTGAGGCTGTTTGTACCGAGCTTGAAATTCTGGGGGTTTTCCCTTGCCAGATGTATTCCTTGACTGCTTTCGTTAGGGTTTTGAAGAACGCCCTCAGGAGTCTTATTGGTAGGGCCTGAAATAGATAGTTTGGGTAGGATGGTAATTTTGACGACGGTTATGCGCCCGCACCATGATATCGATAACTGGTTCCACCTTTCCATGTCCTGTTTGACTTGTTGCAACAGGTTTGGGTAGTTTTGGGGGTATAATTGCTGTATTTTATGTGTTAAGGTGATACCCAGGTATTTGGTCCCTGTCGTAGCAATTTTCATTTGGAGGGAGCCTGCTACCGATTGGATTCGGGTTGTGTCTCCCGCCAGTGTCAGTAATTCGGATTTCTGTCTATTTATCTTGAGGCCGGATATAGAGCCATAGTTGTCTATCTCCTGGACTAGTATAGGGAGAGAGTTTTCGGGATCTTCCAACGTTATTAACCTATCATCTACATATGCCACAGTTTTGTGGGTAATACCTCCCGTGTCTATTCCCTTTATGTTTTGGTTGTCTCTTATTTGGGCTAGCAGTGTTTCCAGGAAAATTGCGTATAATAGGGGGGATAGTGGGCAACCTTGTTTCGTCCCTCTCTCGATTAGTATTTTATTAGACAGGCACCCATTCACCGCTATTCTAATGCTGGGGGATTTTTAATTGGCTTTTATCATATTTATGAATGTTTCTCCTATGCCCATTTTCCTCAGTATGTGGAATAGGAGGGACCATTCTACTCGGTCAATCGCTTTCTCTGCATCCAGAGTTGGTATCGCTGCGGGCGTGCCCGTTATTCCGATCTTTTCCATGATGTGGAGGACCCTCCTAATATCGTTTGTTTGTCGTCAGGGGACGAAACCAGACTGATCCTGATGGATCAGTTTTGGTAGCACTTGAGTAAGTCTGTAGGCCAGGATTTTAGTATACAGCTTGGCGTCTAAATTTATTAATGCTATTGGTCTATAGGAGGTCGGAGACTCAGGATCTTTCCCCTGTTTGTGTATCACCAGCATCTTGGCCTCGTTCATCGTTGGGGTGATGTTGTGTTTTTCTTTTGAAGGAATTAAATAATTCGGTCAAGGTCGAGGCCAGTATGTCCCCATATTCCTTGTAGAATAGCGCCGTCTAGCAATCAGGGCGCGGGGCCTTGTTTCTGGGGAGATCTCCGATTGCCTTATTGACCTCTTCAATCGTTATGTCCCTATTTAATGTGAGTTTTTCTGTGGCGGATAGCACTGTAAGGTCCACCCCCTCCAGATATGTTTTTTGGAGATTTTCATCGGAATGGTCTGTGGAGTACAACGTTCTGTAGAACCGCTCCATTATCTCCCCCATTTCGGTTGTTTGGGTCTTTCTATTCCCTTTATCGTCGCAGAGGGCCAATATGGTCCTGTCTAGTTGCTTCCCCTTAAGTTGTCTAGCTAGAAGTTTATCTGCTCTGTTGGCCTTAGTGTAGTACCAATGTTTTAGCTTCAGTAGGTGCCTTTCTGCTTTCTTAGTGCGGATCGCTTCTAACTGACCTTAGACGTGCCTCAGGGCTTTTTGTAGCTTTATAGCTGGGTCAGCAGTATTTCTGCCTGAATGCTCCCAATTTTGGCCTCGAGCTCCCTCTCCCACTGATAGTTGAGCTTTTCTTTTTGTTCCTTCAATGTGATTAGGTGTCCCCTGGTTACTGCCTTTGGAGCTTCCCATTGTGTTTCAATTGATATGTCAGGTTGGTTATTACTTGTAAGGTATTCAGTGATTTGTTCTCAGATTTTATTCCCCATTACAGGATCTCTGATTATGTCCTCTGGGAGTCGCCATTTCCATAGCCCAGGCGTCCGTGGGGTTAGTGCTATCTCCGTCCACAAAGGGGCGTGATCCGACAGTGATATGGACCCGAGATCTGTTTTTTCCGTATTTTGCCCAGGATGCCCGGTGAAGCCCATAGGTAGTCTATCCTAGACATCGTATGGTGTACATGTGAATAGTACGTATATCCTCTGAGATTAGTATTTGTGTCGCCAGATGTCCCCCAGAGCCATATTAGACATTTTCTTTTTTAGGGCCTCCGAGGGAGGGCTTAGCCCCTGCTGTCTGGGGGTCGATCTGTCTAAAGAGTGGTCCCATGTGATGTTCAGGTCTCCCCCAATATTATCTCCGCTGTGGCGAAGTGTTCCAGCTTCTCAAGCATGTCCTTCAGAAAACCCTCCTGTCCTGTGTTGGGGGCATATACTGCAGCCAGAGTTAGAGGGCAACCTTCTATAATCGTGTTGGCTAGGAGATATCTGCCCAGAGTATCAGCCTCTGTTTGGAGCACTTATACCTTTATGGAGTCCCTAAATGCGATCAGGACCCCCACCTTTTTGTCCTTAGCGTTTGCCTGTAATATCTGGTTGTAACCCTTCAGCCGCTCCTTTCCCCTGTCCTGTTTCTTTGTGTGTTTCTTGTAGCATAATGATGTCGTACTTGTCTTGTTTTAGGTAGTGTTCCTCTTTTTTCCTTTTGACAGGGGAGTTAAGGCCGCTGATGTTATATGGTAGTACCTTGATACCCATCCCGTCCATAAATGGAAAGACCCTGGTTGAGCCTTATGATATGAGCTATGGTTGGTGGTTCCCGGTATCCCTCCCCTCCTCCCCAAGGCATGCCCCAACTCGCCTTCCTTCCCCCATCCCCCCAGAACTGTCCTGGGATGAGCCGTGGTTCCTATGTTCGCTCAGGTGTTTCGCTGTGTGCGCCATGCTCATCTGACCACAGGGGTAACTTGTAGGGTATTCTAAGACCCTCTGGATTCCAATAGGTGTCGCCGGAGCCCTCCTCCCCCCCTCCGCCCTTATCTTTTGGAAAAAATCGTCATCTGCCATCTTGTTTTCTTCGTGTAAGTCTGTTTGGGCTTGCCGTATTTACCCCGATGGGGGGGGTTCTGGAGCTTCCCCTTTTGTTGTCATAACTCTTTTGGCGTCAGAGCTCTCCCCTTTTTCTCTACTCTTGTCCAGTGCCATTCCGATCTTTTCTGGGGTCTTTTATCTCTGTTCTCCTTGTTGTTCTACTTCTCGATCTTGCATGCCCAGTAGTTTCCCTTCCTCACATGTCGTTATTCTCCATTGCTTGCCCTCCCATGAGAACAGGAGTCCGAAAGGAAATGTCCATTTATATTTGATCTGTTTTGACGTTAGGAACTTCACCACCGGACCCATTTCTCTGCGTTTCTATAATGTAGACTGTGCCAAATCTTGGTATAGTTGTACCTCTTCTCCATTCATCCTGATGTGCTCCATTGACCTGGCTTTCCGTAATATTAGTTCTTTCTGGGGATATGAGGAGAGGGCAACTAGTACGTCCCTTGGCCGCATGACAGGTCCGATCCTCTTTGGACCCACCCTGTGGACCCTGTCGATTCCTACTTCCTCTTCCTCGTTTAAGATTTCTTTAAAGACCTGTTGCACTGCTTCTTTAGGGTGCCTGTCCTCCACTGTTTCCGCCAAATTTTTTATTCTTATATTCGCTCTTCGTGATCTATTTTCTAGATCCTCGCACTGTAATTCAATGTTATGAGTGCGGGTCAAGAGTTGTTCTTGGAGTTCCGCATTCTGATGTGCCTCCTCGTCTAGGTTTTGGGTTATTTTTTCCAGGGTGTCCGTCCTTTCTCCCAGACTCGTGATCTCTGTTCGTAGTTCTTGTATAGCAGTTCGCATGTCTTTTTTCATGGCTTCGAATTGTGACTGTGTTGTAGCTAGGAATTGCGTCTGGAACTCCCCGAACCACGATTTCATGTCTTCCTTAGATGCCATCCCTATGTCCTGCGAGTCCGTGCTCTGTGTCGCGGAATGGTCCTCTGGGGTCTTCTTCCTAGTGGATATGGAAGGATTGGGGTGTTCTGGCCCCCACAGTTGCGTCAGGCTCTGATCCCCTCTTTTCTGTGATGCTTGCTGGTCTTGTTGCGCTGCCCTCCCTCTAGATTTTGACATAGGTGTGGTAAGATTCTTCTGTAGTATCGGAACTGATTCTCTACCGGGGGTATCCGCTTCTCAGTTTCAGGTCTGCCTGGGGCGCGTGGGGCCTCTACCTGCGTTCCGTGCGCCCGGTCCCTCTGCCCCCTTCTCTGCGTACCTGGAGTGTAGGAGACGCTCGTGTTCCCGTGCACTTGTCGTCCCCTCCAGGCCTCGAAGCCTCTGATGTTGTCTACTCCGTCGGTTATATGTCCTCCACTTAGTACCGCCTTGTATACGCTCCGGTCCTCGGCGGGATCGGGTCGCTGCTACTGCTGTCTGGAGGGGGTACTTTGGTGCTGCGTTCTTTCTGGTACCTTCTGGAGAGTTTGTTGCCTCCTGTCAGGGCCGTCTCCTGCTGGAGCGCAACGCCTCCACTCCTCGGCCTGGAGGGGGCGCGTATGCAGTTCTCCTCCTCGCGGACATAATCCACACAACCGCTGTCTTGGGAGCCCGGTCCTTGAGTTGCAAAGTCTCGGCGTTGCCCAGCTGGGGAGCGGCGGGGCCTCTACGGTCTGCCTCCCGGGAATGTTCTCCGGCGTCGGTGTCCTGGACGCATCCCCGCCCCAGGGAGTCGCCTGCAACGGGGTACGCCACCGGGCTTGGGTTGCTTAGGTGATCTCAATGTAATCCCAGTCGAACGTAGCGTTTGCTGCCTACGGTGAGTTCTGCCGTGGACAAATTGTTTTGCTTAATTGATGTGCTTTGCTGGCGCGGCCTATTGGGGGGACGGAGCACGTCTCACACACGTCCGTTTCCCAGCGCCGCCATCTTGGAATCCTACGTTTTCCTTTTCTGTCCTCATCTCTGATATTTATATAAAGTCAAACTTCCAACTGCACCTCCTCAGTAATGTTAGGCAGAATCCTGTGCAGTTACCTTGGGGACCGCTGCAAAAAAATTAAGACTACAGGAGTAAGCAGTAAACCCAATTGGTAGCAGTCTGTATCACCCAGATTTACCTGGTCGCTGTGGCTGAGCAGACAGACTTCTCTCAAGAGGAGTAGGGCAGTATGTAGAGCATACACAATAGGGCTAAAAATACAGTAGAGCAAACAAATACTGACCAGAGCTTTGTATCAAAAGTATATAATTATTTATTTAAAACACACTTTGGGCAATACACTAGCACTCTAAATCAAAAGCAAGTTAAAACACAGTCAGGTAAAGTATACACACCTCCCTTGATAACTATTAGACAAGTCAGAGTTAAAACATCACGATTTGTTAAAACAGATGTGAGCGCGTAACCTAGATGGCACTCCAATAGTTAAGTTAAAGGCAGAGCATAGAAATAAACACTTTTAGAAGTTCAAAGCAAGGGAGTAAGGCAGTATACACTGTATAGCCAAAGTTCATAGGCCAGGCCCACTTTAAATGGAGCAAAGCGAAATGCGGCCAAAATCACACAGTTTAAAATGCACTAAGCCTTTGCAGAAAGTTCAAAAGGGGTTGGGGTGATTCAAGAAGTTAAAGTTAGGTCTGGGCCCAACCCAGTTGGAAAGCCAAGGATTTAAGGGTCACCTTGGGCAAACCGAAGAAAGGGAGGCCAGGCAGAACACAGTACCTTAAATAGAGAGGAAGCTCCAGCAGTGGCAGTTGTTCCTGGCAGTGGTTGCAGTTCGTTGTTTCGACCAGGGGAAGAGAGGATCTCGTCGACGAGGAAGCTTGGAGTCGTTGCACTGCACAGGGATGAAACCAGCCGCAGAGTTCGTCGGTTAAAAGGTGCTTTCCTTTTATTCGCGGTCAAAGTGGTGAAGCTTGGCTATCGGGCCGCCGGTGTGCTTGGCACGGGCGGTTCGACCAAGAGACGTCTGTGGAAGGCGAAAGGGGCGAAATGGTTGGTCCCACCAGCTCAAAGGAAGAAGACTCGTCCAGCAGAAAATCTTCTCTTGACGTTGGGAAAGTGGTGAGTTTGTTGCAGCAGGGCTCCACCGGTGGTGTCGTCATTGCAGATGGCTCAGGTTCTTCCCTCTTCAGATTCTTGGGTCCTGTGGCGACTTCTGAAGTTCTAGTCCCAAAGGCCCTGCTTTTATGCAGAAAACCCCCCATTCAACAGCCTAGCTGTCACTCACACATGTTAAGTGGTGAGCCGGGCGGCTCACCACTGGCCCAATCAGAACAGAGTGTGACTTCAGTTGCTAAGGCAACGCAGTCCAGGGTGCCAATTCCCCTCCCCACACATCCTGTGGACCCCAGACAGAGTGGCACCATTTGGAGGGCTTCTGTGGAAAAGCCCGCCAAAAAGTGGAACAAAGGACTCGATCTTGGTTCGATTTACAGAGACGGACACAACCGCCATTTTAGAAAAGAGTTCTGGCACAAAGACCCGACCGTTGATTTAATATTAAGTAAATAAACCAGCGGTATCTTTAACATTGCACCAAAACGTGGTGCGTTTAAAATCAATGGGAAAATCCCATAGGAAATATTCCGGTGGAATATTTTGCGTGGTAACCACTGCTAACAGCCAGAAACTCGCTAAGGGGGGACTGGACAGTGCCCCCTTGAAAACAGACCCAGGGGCAATCGAATTAACCCCTTCCAGTACTTCCACAATATGATGGTTTGTACTGGTTCTGTTCACAATTTTGGACTAGTAAAGTCAATGGTGACTTTACATGCCCTGGGAGACAGTAGTCAGCCCCAGGATATGGAGTCTATGTTTGGGGGTCACTATGACACGCCTGTGTTACTGCACTGAGGGTGCTGTGTAACACACATAAAAAATAGATGATACCCTATGGAGTAAAGGACCCCATAGCCCATAAGCACACAAAGAGTCAGACATACCTCAAATCATGCCTAAGAGTGGGAGGAAGAGAGTCTCACTCTCTTAGCAGGAGAAAAAACAAATCCCAAAAATCCAGCAAAGCTGCTGGGGGACTCACTAGATTTGGGACATTAGCCTTATAAGAGAATTCTCCCTAACAAGTGATAGTCTGCCTTTCCTCTCCTTCCCCCAGAAGCGCACTGTCTCTCGAGCCCTGGTTCTCTCTAGGTTGGTTTACTGCAACAGCCTCTTTCTAAATCTACCTGCTTCTACTCTCCGCCCCTTTGCAACTCAACCAGAACAAGACTGCCAGACTTGTCCTTGGACTCAAGCCCTGGGAATGTATCCTTCCAGCCTCAAAATCTCTTCATTGGCTCCTCGTGGCTGCAAGGATTACATTCAGGACCCTTTGCATTGTCCACAAGGCTTTCTGGGGCCTGAGTCCAAAATACCTCCACCTTTTCATCCGTAAACACCTTCCCACTCGAGCTCTTCGCTCCACCACTCCCAACTCCCTCAGGGTCAGTCGTTTCTCCAAAAAACAAGGTTGGTGTAGATCTGTGTCTTCGACTGGGGCCTCCCTCCGGAACAGCCTCCCTGCCACTCTCAAACTTGAGGAGAACCATCTCTGGTTACGGAAGCACCTCAAGACCCTCCTCTTTGCTTCATGCCTTCGTTTCTCTTCTCCCCTGTTGATCTGTTCAGCTTCGGCATAGAGCACCTGGTTACTCTCTGATTTCGGGCCCAGGTACTGGCACACCCTGCCACGCACCTGCACTGCCTCCTGGCAACCCTTGCAATTGGGTCTGTATCTGTAGCCCTCAAGTCCCCCCCATTTTTCTGCACTTATCAGACACCCCATGTCTGGATCTTAAACCTAGCACTTGCCACTTGCTGGCTGCACTACCACTTTGTTGTTGTTACTTTCCCCTGCTTAGCACTTTCCACTTTTACCTTCTTCCCCCTACACTTTCCACCTTCCCTCTACCCTGCACTTGCACCTTCTAAAGGTCAATGGGCCTAGTAAGAACATTGGTTTTGTTCTCCCTTGTTCCCCTCCCCTGCCTTGTTGCCCTCTGAAACACTTATATGAGCGCAATACAAATAAAATATCAATTCACGTTCATTCTAGTATGTGATATCTTACTCAGCATCACAGTGCAATTGATGGTGTACTACCCTTGTATTACTCAAAGAAATGTTAATGTAAGTAGTAGTTCCGACTTCAAAAGAACTGCTGTTGGGTGTGCTAAATAAGGTTATATGCTTTGGTCTGTGTACCTTAAAGCACAGTGTTATGTTTTCTTTACTGTGGTTATATACAATGTGATATTACTTATGTGGCCCAGGAACTTTTTAGGGCTAATCGTATGTAAATAAACTGTTTTTCTTTTCAATGCATAGTGTTTGTTTCCCGTTGGACCGTTTGTGTTACAATTTCACTTGTACTATTTCTACAGCCCGCTCTCCCTCCTAAAACAAGCCTGGCTGTTCGGTCTACGCTAACCTGAACTCATGTGGTACAGCATTATACTAAGATTGCAGGTTGCAAGGAGGCACAGCGGGTGTGCAACTGTGCGGGCAGGAACATATGGCCCAAATTCATAGGGTGGCAGGGTGACCAGTGCAGCATCACACAAGAAATGAGCAGGTGAGAGGAAGGGAGAAGGCAGAAGCAAAAATGAAGGTAGGTCTTGAGTTGCTTACGGAACCAGAGCTGGTTCTCCTCAAGTTCTAGAGAGGAAGGGAGGCTGTTCCAGAAGGAGGCCCCAGCCGAAGAAAGAGATCTACCGCTAACTTGTTGCTTGTAGAAGCGACAGACCCTGAGGGAGTTGAGCAAAGAACTTGAGTAGGACGGTATTTCAAAAAGAGTGTTGGAGGTATTGCGGAGAGTAGAAGCAAGCAGATTTAGCAAGAGGCTGTTGCAACAGTCCAACCTAGAAAAAAACAGATCTCTAGACACAGTGAGCTTCTGGGCTAAGGTGAGATCATTGGCGGCACACTCAGTCCAAGATAGCAGACAGTGGAAGACATTCAATGTTGGCTGTGTTATCCTGCGCTCCCCAGATATTCTCACCATTTGTAAACTGATCTGACGCCAAGGGCACCCCCTACTCCAATAGTGGGAACCAATTCTTCATCGCTTCATGCCCCTTCCAGACTTGACACAGACTTCCCAAGAAGAGCCACTTTTTGCTTCAGCGGCACGATCGTGCACTTTCACCCGCTAGTGCAATGTTGAGAACACATAGACACACTGCTCAGGGCTGGACTCGAAAGTTAGGGATAGACTTCCAAAAAATTGTCTAATGCTCCTTGCGTCTTACATCAGGTAATAGTTTAGAAATGCATCTTAACACCCTCTTGAATCACTTGTACACCATTAGGTTACCCCTTGCTTACCCTATGCACTAACATGGTTGATTGGCAGAAGGCCTAGTCAGATCATGAATGTAACCTATTTAGTGCGGTGCACGCAATCACAACCATCTCACACAAAGGTTACAGAGAGGGCTGACTCCAGTGCGCAATGGGAGTATGAACGTACATGCATGAATTATAATAAGTGCAGTGCAATTGAAAGCTGTCCCCTGTTGAGCTCACACCTCAATGAACAACCCTCAAGTGAAAGAAGGCAATAGCTAGCAAGGATAACATTGTTTAAATGTACAGAATACAACAAATATCAGGAAAGTTCTCTGAATACAGAATTAATGTTGGTGCCTTTCGAAAGGCCAGAGCGCCAGCAATGACATCCCATATAGCACCTGATCCATAGAAGCCTTGTATAATGGCAAAACCCCTTGAACCCGCAACGTTGATTGGTAAGACAGTAAATATTATAGTATTACATAGGGGATGGCAGGCTAAAATTGGTTTGTTGCTCCCGTCTGTAGAGTCCAACATGGCTAAGCTTTGCTCCCCTATCCATGTAGCGAAGGTCAGGTCTTTCACTCTCACAAGTTACATTCTGAAAAGTATGATAATATGCTAAGCAGACTACTATATCACTATGGAATGCACCAAGGAATGCTTGTGGGATGCTGCCATGGTTGAACGGTGGAATAAATAGTCACACTGACCAAACCCTTCTGCGCTTGGTGGCATTAAACAGTGCTGGGTGATGTAGTGTTTATATTGAATTTTCTTGCAGGGAGGATATATCCACGGATGTTGCAGCAACACACACCAATCGGGAATGTTCACACGTTCACGTCGCGTAACATAATTTACATGGCTGTTTGAGACCGTCCTTGCTTTTCTGAACTACTTGCACGCATCATAGTCTCTTTTTACTTTTTTTCGCATTCTTTTACAAAATCAACACCTACCCCTCTCGGTCTTCAATCACTGAAAACAAGCTCCTTTTGTTATTTGGCCTTGAACGCTAGTTAGCAACTGTTCGAAGGACAAAAGTTGTCAAATGGCCACAAAAAATAACGTTTACTATATTGAGAGTGGACATTCCAAAAGTTAGTTTACACTTCTGAAATCCGTAGTTCAGAGCTGTTGTTCATAGAGGGTATGCCCAGACGTGGGTCCCTTGCTCGCTGCGCCACAGGGAACCAGGCTGCACCTCGCTGAGGAGGTCCAACAAGGCCGAAACATGTCGGGGGTTGCTTGGTTTTCTGTGCAGAGGGGACCTGGCCTAGCAGTTCGGGCTGGGCTGCTACCTTCGGTGGCGGCAGCTGCTGACTGATTTGCACATGGCTGGTCCCCTTTTGCAATGGCGCAGACGGGCTAAAAAACGGTGGTGTGGAAGGTTGCCCAGCGCAATTGCCAGTGGTTTAGATTCATTCGAAACCTTCCACCCATCACTTTTGTGGTCATAGACGGAAAGTGGCAATGAAATTTCCCAAAATTATGTAAGTTCAAGCTTACATATTATTATTATTGGCATTAAAAAGTAATATGGTTCTGTATGCTAATTCAACAACGTGCGAAGTGGCCTTGATTTGGGTTGTTAGCTGGAGCATATTGTAACGATTATTCATCGACGTCCCGCAAATACCACTGGTATGCAGGGTTGTGATATATAAACTGCTTTGTCCTATGGAACATACCGTTGTATCCTAGAGCCTCATAAAGTCGGTGTTCGGGGCAGAGGCTAAATATTATCCGTGGGCATTTGGTTCGCTTTTCAATCTGTAATCTTGCCAGTTTGATAATAATGACATCTGTCTGTGGTTCAACCTAAAAGGTTGCCATCTTTGTCCTTGTTTTCTGCATGTATGTACGAGGGGATTGTCCTCCGACGTATTCCACATCTATGACAGGTAATGACCACAGCGGTGCTACTTCGGAAGATTTTTCAGCGTCATTGACGTAGATACGTTGTCCCTTGAGGGCCTCATCGAGGGTCGACGTCACCGGATGTTATAAATAGGACGCACGGTGCCTCTAGCCTCAGTTCTGTTATTTCCGCAAACGTGTTTGCTTCGGAATCTCGGCACGCTCAGTTCTTCTACTTCGAAAGCAATGTCTTCGTCTTCTTCTACCCCGAAGCCAGGCTTTAAAAAATGTTGGGACTGCGGTTCGAAAATGTCCATCACCGACCCGCACAACAACTGCCTCTGGTGCCTCGGCGAAAGCCACGCCACTGACGAGTGCGATGACTGCCAGTCCCTAACATCGAAGGCTGTGCGGGAACGGAAGAAGAAATTAAAGGTAGGTAGGGTGTCTAAGCCCCATAAGTCGAAATCCGCTGGGCTTTCGACCGACTACTCCAGGGGCGACTCTATGCGTCGGCGGAAGTCCAGGGGGTCTCGGAGTGGTTACCGCCATTCCTCTGCCTCTTCGAGGCATTCTCGAAAGCGCCGTCACCGGTCGCCTTCCCCGTCCTCGTCGCAGGACTCCGCCAGAAGGCGTTTGACTTGTCCCACCAAGTCTCCGTTGCCGACCGAATGGGATGCATTCCGCCAGCAGATGATGGCGATTTTCGAATCGCAAGGCACTGTTCTGTCCACGCCTTGGAGGGAAGCCGGCAAAGAACAGGCTCAGTGCACCACTCGCACGCCTTCTTGCTTGTGCGGGCGGCGCGATCATCGGGAGCTGTCGCAGTCCCGCTCGGACAAGGAAGATCGCTGTGGCAGATCCAGGTCCTGGTCCTCAATGCCATCGAGATCGGTGGATCCTGTGAAGCCTTCGAGGAAGGCGTCAACGCCATTGGCGCTGTGTCTATCAAAAGGCTCTCTCGGGGCTCCGGCGAAGTCGTCGGAGCCGTGTCCGTCGAGGGACACTATCGGGGCTCCGTCCTCGAAGAGGTTGATGCCGGCAGCGCCTCGGCCGATGTCGACGCCGCTTCCCTCAGCGCCCTCCACGCAGTTTGTGGAGGATTTGCTGGGGGTGCCCCAGAGAGCTGTGGAACCTCTGAGGAAGGCTTTCAGTAAGTCAGTGAGGCCTGTTATTGAGCCCTTCTCTGTTCCTCCACCCAGATTGGATTTGTTCCAACCTTTTGGATTATATTTCAGAGGTGGATGAAGGGTCTAATGAGGAGATGGTTGTGCAGCCTGATGTCCCTGATGACCTTTTGTCTGGTCACAGTCAGATGGAAGAACTCCGTTAGTCCTTGCATGATGCCAGTGGTCTTGACACCTCTCCGGAGGTGGAGTTTGGCAGGCCTGAGCCTGGAACACACGCCAAATCCTCCTATAGACGTCTCATGTCCAGGGTGACTGAATACTTCGGGTGGTCTGCTCCACCTGTTCATTTTCATCAGGATGACCTGACGGACATCCTGGACCAAGGTCCACCCACCAGGGGTTGCCATTTCACGTGGCTTTGCAAAGAAAGGCGGCGGCGTCTTGGACTGCTCCGGAGAGTCTCCCCGCAGTTGGTAAGTTGCTTCCGAAAAAATACCGCCCAGCCATAGTGACCCCTGCTACTTGTCGACGCACCCTTCTCCGGAGAGTTTGGTGGTGCAGGCGGCTACGGCCCCAGCAAAGCAGGCTGCGTACCCTACCAACCCTCCTGATAGAGACGACAAGCGCTTTGATGGTTGGGCGAAGAAGGTATTTTCTTCTGGGGGTATGGCTTTGAAGGCAGCCAAATCAGTTTGTGCCATGGCGAAATTCACTCACACTCTGTGGAATTGTGCATCTTTGGCGGCTGAGCATATTCCCGAAGGGGAGGAACGGGATGGTTTTCTAACCCTTGTGCAAGACCGCAAGGATGCCATGTGTGAATCCGTTCAGTCGAGTCTGGACATGGCAGACTGTGTCAGCCGGTCCATGGCTGCGAGCACCATGATACGCAGGTTTGCGTGTTTGTGGAAGTCCGGCTTTGCTCCTGACGTGCAATCCCGGCTTCTCAACATGCCCTTTGATGGTGTCCATCTGTTTGGCAGCAAGGCTGACGAGAGCCTTGAGAGGTTGCAGACCTCCAAATCTGCAGCGTAGTCTTGGAGCGCTGCAGTCCGTCAACCTCCGACTTTTTGTCCTAGGAGGCAGCAATGGAGGGGAGGTTCCTTTCGGTAATACTCTCCCTTTGGTAGATTGAGAGGAGCTGCCAGTCAAAGGGCCCACCGTAGGAGTACCAGAGGGGGAAAGCAAGGTACTCGAGGTGCCAAAGCCGCTCGGGTAGTTGCCTCTTTGCCCTCGGGCACTGCCGCAGCCGCATCCGCTCAGTCATGAGGCCATGTCCCATGGTTTGCCAGTTGGGGACAGACTTGCGCAGCATCTTGGAGAATATCGTGCCATTACTTCAGATGTGTGGGTTATGGAGATCATAGCCCATGGCTATTGTCTTCCCTTACAGCAGAGGCCTCACGACAATCCTCTGGGGAAGCTCTCTTTGAAGCGTCCGGATCCGCTCCTTGCGCAGGAAATCCTATCCCTGCTGGAGAAAGGCGCCATAGAACTGGTGCCTGTAGCGGAGAAGAAAAAGGGATGGTATTCCCCTAATTTTTTTATCCCGAAAAAGGACTGGGGATTGAGACCCATCATGGACTTGCGTCGGGTGAACAAGCTCCTCAAGAAGGACAAGTTCAAGATGGTCACACTTTCTCAAGTCCTCCAGGCCCTTCAACTTCTGGATTGGTTGGTGTCTCTCGACCTCAAGGATGCTTACTTTCATTTTCCGATTCATCCCAAGCACAGAAAGTACATGAGGTTCGCGGTTGGCGACTTGCATTTTCAGTTTTGGATCCTGCCGTTCGGATTGACTTCCGCCCCGAGGGTCTTCACCAAGCTGATGGTGGTGGTGGCAGCGTATCTCAGGAAAGGGGGGATTCACGTCTAACCCTACCTGGATGATTGGTTGATCAGGGCGCGCTCTTCCGAGCAATCCCTGGATCGTCTGTACGTCACCTGCCTCTCCCTTCACAAGCTGGGCTTCTCCCTCAACTTAAATAAGTCCCATTTGACACCTACCCAGCGGCTCCAATACATCGGAGCTGTGCTCGACACATCCCTGGGGCTGTGTTCGCCTCCCCAGTTGAGGGCTCATCACATTATGCAGATGGTAGACAAATTTCAACGTTCCCAGAGTCTCCCGGTGTTCGAGTTCTTGAGATTGCTTGGCCTCATGGCATCCTGCATTTTTCTGGTGCTAGAGGCCAGGCTACGGATCAGATCTCTGCAGTGGGCTCTCAAGATGCAGTGGTCGCAGTTCTCCGGCAGGATATTGGATCCCGTTCAGATTCCGCCCTCGGTCGCTCAGGATCTTCTGTGGTGGGCCGTCGAAGGAAATCCGATGAAGGTAGCTCTGTTTTGGCAACTGTGGCCATAGGTGACGATCGTGACGGACGCATCCCTCACGGGTTGGGGAGCTCATGCCAACGAGTTGACAGCCAGCGGCCGTTGGTCCGTTGGTCTCCGTCGGAGTCCAGACTCCACATCAATCTGTTAGAGCTGCGGGCTGTCAGGCTAGCCATGAAGGCTTTTCTGCCGTCTCTGCGGGGAAAGAATGTATTGATTATGACAGACAATACAGTGGCCATGCACTACCTCAACAAAAAGGGGGGGGGGGGCAGGGTCACTCCTGTTGTGCAGGGAGGCGATGCAGCTCTGGTTCTGGGCCATCCAGCAGGAAATTCCGATCTCGGCAGTTCAGCAGGCAGAGCACGGTCTCTCGCGAGTGGGAGCTGGCTCAGGAAGGTTCTGTTGGAGATCTTCGCCCTTTGGGGAACCCCACAAGTGGATCTCTTCGCCACCAGTGTCAACCGGAAGTGCAAGAGATTCTGTTTGCTGGAATTTCCTCTAAGAGGAGCCTTAGGGACGCGTTCGTAGTGGAATGGTCCTTCCCACTGCTGTACGCGTTTCCTCCAGTCCCTGTCATTCCGCAACTGTTGAGGAGGTTACGGAGGTTAGGTTCCCGAGTGATCCTCATTGCTCCAGAATGGGCCAGGAGAGCATGGTACCCGGACCTTCTAGACATGTCCATCTTCCCTCCACGTCGTCTTCCCTACCGAGACGATCTGCTCTCCCGGGAGGGGGGGTTGGGTTCTCCACCCAGAGGTCAAGTCTCTCAGCCTTCATGCTTGGTATCTGAAAGGTTGAGGTATAAGGATTAGGACCTCCCCGAAGACGTGATGGAGGTGTTGCTTTCAGCCAGACGGCCCGCAACGAAATCCCTGTACCGTTGCCGTTGGAGAAAGTTCTGCGACTGGTGCAGGGTACAGAATGTGGATCCTTTCCAATGTTCCATTCCTTTGGTTTTGTCTTTTTTGCTTTCCTTCGCCCACAAGGGCCTGCAAGTGGGTACCATTAAGGGTTACTTGGCGGCGCTGTCTATATTTAAGCGCTCGTCTGAGGAATGTTCTTATTTTAAGATTCCTTTGATTTTACAGTTTCTAAAAGGGCTAACTAATGTGTTTCCACCGTCACCTTTCCAGGTGCCGGGATGGGATTTGAATTTGGTTTTAAAGTTCCTGATGGGAGCTCCGTTTGAGCCCTTACATTCTTGTCCCTTGCAACTGTTATCCTTTAAAACTGTATTTATTTGTTGCGGTTACTTCCGCACGCTGAGTGAGTTGCAGGCACTTTCCGCCAAACCACCCTTCACTGTGTTCCATAAGGACAGGATTGTCCTTAGGGTGCAGCCTTCTTTTCTTCCGAAGGTTGTGTCGGAATTCCATTTGAGCCAGAAGGTAATTCTTCTGGTGTTTTATCCTCCTCCACATCCTGGTAAAGAAGAGGAGAGGCTCCATAGGTTGGATCCTAGAAGAGCCTTGAATTTCTATCTCTCACGGATGTCCCGGGTGAGACTGGACAATCAGCTCTTTGTTGGTTATGCTGGAAGGTGTTTAGGTCAGGCTGTTTCCAAGCAGACCATGTCCAGATGGACCATTTTGACGATCGCGGAGTGTTAGTTTGGCGGGAAAGGACCCTCCAGTAGGCTTACGGGCTCACTTTACTAGGGGTGTGGCTGCCTCGACTGCTCTACAGAGGGGCGTTTCGATTTTCAATATTTGCGAAGCAGCCACATGGGCCTCTGTCCATACTTTTGTGAGACACTGTTCCTTGGACTCCATCCATGGGCAGGATTTGGCCTTTGGTAAGGCAGTCCTCTATTCTGCAATTTCATTGGGCATTCTAAATTTGTAAATTCTTTTCCCACCTCCATACGTTGGTAGTGCTTTGGGAGTCTGTCATAGATGTGGAATACATCGGAGGACACAATCCCCTCGAAGAACAAGTTACTTACCTTATCTGGTAACGTTCATTAGATGGGATGTTCCTCTGACGTATTCCACATCAAACCCTCCCAGCCTGCCCCTCTACAGAATTTCTTATGCGATTGCAGCTTATGTTTCCGCAAGGCTTTCTGCATTCATACTGGCAGGAGATTGGTGCCACACGTTCTGGGAAAAAACTACAACCGAGGCTACGGCGCCGTGCATCCTATATATAACATCCAGCGACGTCGACCCTCGACGGAGGCCCTCGATAGACAATGTATCAACGTCATCGACGCAGGACGCCTACGCGGAAAAATTTTCCGAAGCAGCACAGCTGTGGTCATTACCTGTCATAGATGTGGAATATGTCGGAGGAACATCCCATCGAAGGAAAGTTACAAGATAAGGTAAGTAACTTGTCCTTCTCCATCCCATTGGGAGCTGTGCCAACTTCACAGCAATTGCCTTTTACGCAATACTGACCTCATGTTGTCAGGTGTGTTAAATATGTGTGGTTTGTATTTATGATTAGGTTTCATCCGGTTATGAGTTATACGTTCACTTGTTATATTCGATTACAGAACGGTGACTGAAATGTATTATTATTTTGTTATGTACACAGATATATTGTACCGTTCTGCATGTGCCATAGTTTCCAGCTACCATCGGATGGATTCTTCAATCAACATTGGAGGATAAACTTAAACAGCGCTTTTTTGATTACCATTATGTGGGACGACCGACAGAGACCAATCTGCCCTTTGGCGGTACCTGCAACAAGGAGCAACCTGTCAGGCTTCCAGATGTAGCAACCTGCAGAAGTGAAAGTGTTGCTTTTGACAGTGCCAAGAATCAATATTTTCTCCCACAAGGAGCACCATGTGGGTCATTCAAATGTTTTGCTGGTGTAACATAAGGACACACAAGAATTATTGTTGATCGTAATCAGCGTATCATGAGGAACTTACAAACCACATTTGAGTCATGTGATGTTCGTTAGCTATAACTTGCATGGAAAAACAAATATCGTTAATTTCGTGGACTTAATAATCTCTTGTGAATGTTCTCTGATAAATAAAAGTACTTGTTACATTGCTGACTATTGATCTTTTCTTAATAAATTCTATATTCCAATGCTATTTCGGGCAAGAAAGAGAAGGTGCACTCTTTGTGAGAATATCTGTGTTTATCTGGTTCTGTATTAAGTAACGTTTTGGCGTGGGTGATGACTGGGGACGTTTGGCTATGCTGGCCACAAACGTAATGAAAATAGGTGGACCAGATTGTTCGAACAAGTGATGTCGGCTTCAGGGGCGAGTGATCTGTATTATTGCCGTGAGGGCACTTGAACTTAGGGCGATGCCGCAACAGATAAGATTAGCACAAGATGGCCATGCCCAACATGTTGTTTTCGCATGTGTAACAGTGAGGAAAACGAAGGTAAGATGCATAGGAAAAAGTTTTATGATCGATCACAGAATGCTAAACATGTCTGAACAATCTGGACAATACAATTTTTGAGCGCACTTCCCCTTTAAGAGCCCATTCATCGAGTGGAGTGGCAACTTCTTCGGCTCTGCAAAGAGGTGTACCAATGAAGGGCATTTGCAATGCAGCAATTTGGTCCTCACTCTACACTTTTTCAAAGCATTACTACAGACAGTTGTGCTAGGACGCTCCATTTGTAAGGGAGGTTCTGCACAATATTACATACTAATAATGATTGTACAAAAATCCACTTTTCCCACCTCCAAAACTCCTGTGGGAGTCTATCTAAGATGAGGAATACATGGGAGGACACAAACCATTAGAAAAAAATGACCTGGTTATGTTCTTTCTGATAGATGTTCCTCCCACGGATTCTTAATCGCCCTCCCAGCCTACCCCTCTGACTATGGGTGCATTTTGAATTACTTCTCTTTCAACGTCCATGCGGATTATATTGCTCAAGACGGCTGAGCAGAAAGAGGGGAAAACCGATCCAAGTGATCACTGCGCATCAGGAAATTGCGAAAACGAAAAGATCGAATCGCAAAATCCCATTGCGCAGTGATCACGTAGATCCCTTTCCGCCATCCTGCATCCCCCTACCACCACATACCTTTTTTTGGCAGCACACACAGCAGTGTGCCGCCGACACTCCTGTACCCCTGTGATGTCGGTTCCCTCCCACAAACGTGGGTCAGAGCTGATGCCACAGGGTCCCTTTTTTCTTTTGTCCCCTGCTCCCAATGACATGGAAGCGGGGGAAGCCCCGCAACCCATTATTCTGAACAAGGGTAGCGGGGGACGCCCCCATGTTTGGCATTATGGGCCTCGATTTTCTTTCACAAGCAGACTGCAAGTAATTGCACATTCAGACTTTTTTCCTCTGTATTTTGGGGGAATACCGGGTAAAACTAGAAACTGAGGCAATGGGCGTGGTGCATGCTATTTATGCTATCATTGTTTAGTTTGTTTTTTTATAGCGCGGCCTGGCCCTAGGGCATCTGTGCGCTTGACATAGTTACATGGTTACAGATAATATATACATATACAAAGTTATTGCAGTACAGGATAAGATATACATATACATAGGTATTGTAGTACATGATATGCCAAGTAAGTACAATCAGTTGTGGACCGACAATAGTCAGAAGAGTGTAAGACATACACAGAAATATTTGAGTAGTAGGTTTTTACAGGTTGAAGTGGCTATGTATATATATAAATCTATAAATATATGTACAAAATGTCGCAAATGAGTAGTAGGTGCGGGCTTAGGCTTCTTTGGTGAGTAGCCAAGTTTTGGCTTTTTGTCTAAATCGGTGGCAGGATGGTTCGGTTCGGAGTGGTAGGGGAGTTCCAGAGTTTCGAGGCAAGCACAGGGAAGCTTGAGCCACCTGCTCTTTGAAACTTGTGTCTGGGGACATTTAGGCAGTGGGTTTGAGCTGATCTGGTTGGTCGAGATGGGGTATTGTGTGTGAAGTTGTCAGCAAGGTATCTAGGGGCTTGGTTGGACAGACACCTGTGGGTGAGGGAGAGCATTTTGTACTCAATTCTTTGAGGTACAGATAGCCAGTGGGTGGAGCGTCTCAAATCTGAGATGTGTTCAGATTTTGGTATATTCAGGGCTGCCCTTAGAGTATTATTTTGAACTACTTGTTAATGTTCTTTTGGCTAGTGCCCAAGTAGAGTGCATTACAGTAATCGACTTTTAAAAGTACTAGTGCTCTGGCTAATGTTGTGCAGTTGGATGGTGATGGGTAAGGTCTGCAGGCGTTAATAAGCTTGCAGGTGTAGGCGGTAGAGGATGAGATGGCATTGATTTGTCTGGTCAGGGTGAGGGAGGAATCCAGGTATATCCCTAAGGTTTTGACGTGGTTGGGTACAGAGATGATGTTGCCGTCGATGGTGAATGTTTGGTAAAGTTTGTCAAGGTTGTTGAGTCTGGATTGAGAACCTAGAAGAAGGAGCTCTGTCTTGTCGTCATTGAGGTAAAGTCCATGCTTGGCCATCCATTCTTGAATGATGGAGTAAATGTCGTTGAGGACTTTGTCAGTGGAGTAGTCGCCTGTTAGTGGAATGAGTATTTGAGTGTCATCTGCGTAGTTCGTGTCCAAATGATCCAGAATGTCGAAAAAGGGTTTGGTAAACACATTGTATAATGTGGGCGAGACGCAGGATCCCTGTGGGACGCCGCAGGTAACGGGGGCTGGTTTGGCTGCGGCATAGGGTGCAAAGACCCTCATGGATCTGTTTTTCAAAAAGGACTGAATCCAGGCGTTGGCTTTGTCAGAGAAGTTGGGTGCGGATGCTAGGTGTTTGCATAGAATGTCGTGATTTACCAAATGGAAGGCGGCAGATAGGTCAAGGAGGAGTAGTAGGGCCAGTTTGCCATTGTCTTTTGGGTTGTCCATTTATGTTTTGAGGTCGCTCAGGGCAGTCTCATTGCCATGTTTGGGCGGAAGCCAGATTGTCTTAGTCCAAGTAGGTTGTTTTTCTCTAGGTGGTTCTGGATCTGCCGGTAGGCTGCTCTATCCAGAATTTATTATAGGAAAGGTACTGTTGTGATGGGTCTGTAGTTGGTAGGGATGTTGGGGTCTAGTGTGGGTTTCTTAAGCAGGGGTAAGACCCAGGAGTCCTTATGGTTGTTGGGTACTATACTAGATGTGAATGACGAGTTTGAGTGAAGTGATAAAAGGAGCTAGATGTTTGGCCGCATCTTTAATTACTGGTGCTGGGCAGGTGTCACCTTGGCATTTGGAGGGTTTCATGGTGGATATTATGTCTTCAACCTCATTGGTTGTGATGGTTGAGAATTTGAATGGGGTATTGTTGTCTGTTTAGTTGGAGGGGGTGATTTTAGGCTATTAGCAGTGGTAAGGCTTGCTTTCCTAGACTCGATTTTGGCTTGAAGCATGGCAATTTTTGCCGAGGAGGGCTTCTTGGATATTCGTACACCAAGAGGTATCTTTGGTGCATATGTCGGGGTTGGGGGATGGGGATTCGAGCTTTCTCAAAATATTAAAAAGCTCTTTTGTGTTGGATTTGGCCTTGCTGATTCTCTCGTAATTGTTATTTTTTGTTTGGGTGATTGCTGACTTATAGTTCTTGGAGGCTAAGGTATATGACATCTTGTTAATGATTGTGGGCAAGTGTTTCCATACTGATTCGGCATGTCTCTTGTTTTTGTGAAGTGTTTTTAGTTCAGGGGTGAACCAATAGTTGAGGTGTGCGCGTTTTTTGGCTTTGCGAAGTTTTGATGGCTTTGAGGATAGTTATGTTGTAGAGGTCTACTAGATCTGTGGGGTTAGCAATGGTGGGTGTAAAGTTGATGATGGTTTGGAGTAGAGAGATTAGTTTCTCAGCCGTGATGTTTTTGTTATTTCTTGTGAAAGCAGGTGGAGCATTAGATGGTGAAAGCTTGTTTGTCTTTGGTGATGGTGAAGGTGATAAGATGGTGGTCAGTCCAGACACAGGGTGTGTTCGATAGAATAGTGGTGTCCTAGTTAAGGTCCGCTAGCCAGTCCAGGGTACTCCCTTTGTTGTGAGTTGGTTGAGAGATGTGATGGGTGAATGCTAGCTTAGAGGTGGTGTTGGCGACCATATTTGCTTGTCATCTTTGGTGTTGTTATAGCCAAGATTGAAGTCGCCTAGAATAAGTATCTGTGAATTGTGTTTGGTGGTGTTGGAGAGCAGGAGAGCGATGTCATCGTTGAAGGAGGAGATGGGGGCCAGGTGGTCTATATATGAGATGGATGGTGATAGTATTTGTGTTGGTTGTGGATAGTTTGATGGTAAGCAGTTGTGCAGATGGGAGTGTTTGGTTAACTATGTGTCTGATATTGAGGGAGATCTTTGCTATGAAGGCGACGCCTCCGCCTTTACCTGTTTGTCTGTCCAGGCGGTATATGGAATAACCATTTTGGATGGCTAGTGTGAGGGTAGGTCCTGAAGCTACGTGGAGCCAGGTCTCGGTGATAGCTAGGAAATCAAGGTCATTGGAGGTGATGTCAGCTATGTCGAGAGCATGTGCGGCTAGAGATCTTGCCTTAATGAGCGCACCTTTGATGGTTTGTGTGCTGGGCTGTGACTTGCTGTTTAGTGGAAGTGGGGTGGAATCGTTAGGGAGGGGAGTGTGCGAGTTCGCAGGAGGTGGTATGATGTGTGTGAGCGGAGTAGCAGATTTAGGTTTCCGTTGGTCTTTAGTAGAAGTGTGAGTTTGGTGTGTCCTAGAACCTAGTCTAAGGTTTCTGTTTGTGGTTGTGCAGGGTATGAAGGTGAATGGTCTGAATGCGTGTGGCTTGGGTGATGCTTGAGGATAAGGTATTGTGTGTATGTGTTGGGATGAGTGTTTATTGATCATGTTGCAATGGACTGCAAGGCAGGGTGGTAGGAACCAAGTTGGGGCTATGTTATCAGAGAGTGTGGGGTTTGGCATTGTGGTGCTTGTGATGGCGGGGTGACCTATATTTTGGACGGATGTGTGTAGGTAGGAACCAAGTTGGGGCTATATTGTCAGGGCATGTAGGGTTAGGCATTGTGGTGTTTATGAAGGCGTGTTGCCTTATGCTATGGTGGTTGAAAGTGGGAATCATGTTGTGGATTATGTAATGAGATGTGTGGAGGAGGGATATGTTGAGGAGAAATGTGAGATACCAGCAGACATTAGGAGTCATTCTCGTGTATGACTAGTTTATGGTGCAGGGTGGTAGCTGTGGAGGTCATGGAGTGTAGGCAGTGGTGAGGTCTATCAGGAGCAATACCGATCAGTGAGAGGGTGCAAAATACAAAATGCAGTAAGTGTGTAACAAACTAACTGCAGTGGTGGTGGCTCTGTGATGCACTAGTACATTCGACAAAGTGGGTGGCGGATAATGAGTAACAGTATAGTCATGGTGGGGGCAATGCAAAGGCACTTTAATGAGGTTATCAGCTGACTCGCTAACTGAGGTGTTCGTTAGGCGTTTAAATCCTGCAGCATTGTATGAGCACATTATATACGGTGTTAGGCAAAGCATATGGACACGCTAATATATAATCAACAGTAAATAGATAAGCATGGCAAAATGAGCACAATAATGGATATTAACATCGAGCAGGCTAATATATAATCAACAGTCAATAGATAAGCATGGAAAAATAAGCACAATAATGGATATTAACAGCGAGCAGGCGCGCTTGTTCTGAGTTGCTTTAGCAGGATAGTACTGGCTGCGTACTGGTACAATTTGCATGTGGGGTGGCAGATAAGTATTTTTAGGGTTCTCATAGCAGTGAGCAACACTGAGCAATTTCAGATATGCAGAGAATCTACAGACGCAGTAGAGAGATAACAGGAATTTCTGCATGTAACACTGTTCTGTCGATAGCACGTATAGTGATTGTTCTGAGTTTCGGTGTGGTGCTAACAGTGTTAGGAATAGGTCAACTGACAATTGGTTTGACGATAGTGAAAGCTAGTGAGAGACAGAGTGCACAGATGTAATGCAGCAATTGATGGTTGTATAGGATCAATACAGTTAGGTCTGAGTAGTGTTGGAGAATGGTTCGGCCATCTGATCGAATACTGTGTGGCGGATGATGCATAGACCCATTGGGGGACCCAGGGCTGATGATAGTAAAGGCGGTAACGTGGCTAATGAAAGTTTGTGCAAGGTCGCAGTATGGATGGGGTTTTCAGGATGAGCCTGTATAGTAGCCGAGGTGCTCACGTGCCTTATGATTGATGTAGGAGGGCAGGTAGTCAATAAATGAATTGGATCGTCATGGGCCGGTGAGTAGAGGTTGCTCCTGACGCCCACTAGCGAACAGGGCCTTATACTGGCCTTCGGCCGGCCGGCTTCTTCCGCCTGCCAGCGGATGTTCGTGGTTAAGTTCAAAGCACGATGCCTAGCAACGTGATAGACACTAAGCCTCGCTATGGCGCCGCAATGCGCGCAGCATTTTGTTTCAAGGTAGATGTGAGAGCGGGAAGTGATTTCAATCACAAAGGGGGTTCGGGTACAGCCTATGCAACAATGCACCTCAGGAGTGCACTGTTGTGTCCGGACACGGGAATGGTAACCGTGAAGTGACATCGATGACCATGCCACACCGCGCCCTTTGCATTTGAATTTATTTTTTGAGACTGCAAAGCAAGCTACAAATCTATCAACATCCATCACAAAGAACATTATATTGGGTAAGTAATTTGTTTGTTGCCCTCATTCAAATAATATTTCAGCACATGAACAGTATTGCTTCTCGTGTGTTTCAGATGTTTGTGGAATGTAGTAGGAATTTTGCAAACAATTATTTGTGAATCCGCATTCATGAAACTGTAGCTAACCCTCTTATTGTTGATATTTTGAAGATAAATATTTGCGAAGAAAAGGGAGATTGGTGGACTACCACAGACTATTTGATAACCCATTGACATGTTACTGAGAAATGACCAGACATTGCTTTGATAACAATTGAGCTTATATGTTTTGCCAGGTCAATCTTCCTTCATCTTTTATTTCAACTCAGTGATCATTGGGAATCCTGTTTGTTTTGCAGTTTATGTATGTTTGTGCAGTGACTACAACAATACTCTTAATATCTTCATGTCTCACATTTTAGCCTCCTTCTGAAGAAATAAAGACTGGCGAGGATGATGAGGAAGATAATGATGCTTTATTGAAGGAGAACAATGAAAGTAAGACAGCATGTTCTGATTTTTTCATACTTGGGGCGCGATTTGGAAGAGAATATTCACATGGTCAACAAATTGGTGAGACACTTGAAAAAAATGGGCACTTCCACTCTTGCATGCTGTAGATTATAGCTAGCAAATGTAGTCTGTTCCTTTTACTGGCTTCCTTTGTCTTTTATGGTTTCAATGTGGTTTACCATGAATGGTCAAAAACAGCAAGAGGCCACCCCTTCTACTGTTTTTTGTTGTTATTCTTTTGTTTTTTGTTTTGCTTGCTTCATCTCCTCGTTACTGTAGCTCCATTTTTGTTCCCATAGCTCTGTTACTTCACTCACTGACCAACCTTCATCTGCTCAAAGTTACATATGAGCAATTCTCGCTACACTTTACTTGCTAGATTACCAAGTTTGTGCTCGAGTTTTGAACCAACCTATGTGAACAATACAATCTAGGCATAGTTACCCACTTGCTGATAGCTCTTTGTCAAAACTGCAGGTCCGTAAGTGATGTGTGTTTAGAAAATCTTCAAAATATCCCCCTAGATTACATGTGTGTTTTGCAGATACTTTAGCAATAGACTCATGAATGTATAATCTAGGATATGGCTAGTCTGAAATGCTTTTTAAAACAGAAAAAGTGAAAGTCAATAACAGCTAGCATGGTAGAAAATCTCTTGTTGCATATGGTCCTAAGTTTTGTGAACGTATTGTTTGATTCTTGTGATGCCCTGACTATTTTCCCCATTGTGTTCCAACCAAATATCACTGGGAGCACAACTCTTAAAATTGTGTTGCCCTTTGATGGGGGACACTTGTGGCCCCCAAAGGTGGGGCTACCGACATGGTGCCCCTCTAGTCTCCCTGGATCAGGAACCTTACCTAGACAGTTATAATTGTTCTGGTTGATGGTAGACTACTTTGCTTGTGCATTTGTTGTAGCCATTTTGTATCACTGGAAGCCTTTTTCTTCTGGGTGGCACCCGAAATGGAGTCTCCAGTTGTTTGGAAATCTGGTATACAGGCAGCATTACTACTTGTAGCCCTTTTGTGATTAGCGGGGACCGATGGGTCAGTTATGCTCAGGAGCTTGCAAAATGGTTCAAATGGTTGTGCTCGATGGGGGTTTAGAGGCAGAGGTTGAATGTCTAGAATACCCCTGCAATCCGCAACCCTTTGAGTTTATCCACAAAGATGCCTGCAATACTCGGTGTCCGCAACCAGCACTGATTGGCAGGCCACCAAATTTTCGTATGGTGCATGGGTAGTGATGGAGTATACGATCAGACCTTAACCAGATTTGATACTGTCGACCATCAGAAGCTGATCCATTGTCTCTATCAGGCGACAATCTCGGGCACTCTGCTTAAATGGTTCTCTTCTTTTCTGTCTGAACGGGCCCAAACAGTTTCTCCTCCCCAGTTCACTTCTCCTCCTACTATTCTTCGCTGTGGCGTCCCCCAGGGCTCTGCTTCTGTTGCTTTTTAATCTCTATATGCAGGCACTAGCTAAACTTATCACCAGCCATGGAGTTCATTTTTTCTCCTACGCTGATGATACTCAGATCTTGTTCTGCTTAAACATGCCCTCTTCTGACCCACCGACCAAACTGAAAAACTGTCTTGCTGCAGTCGGAGACTGGATGGCCAACAATTGGCTGAAATTAAACGGAGAAAAAAACGGAAGTCCTCTTGGTTGGCTCCAATGTTGAGGGTCAGCTTTGGAAAAACAAGGGGGTTCTGGGAGTTTCTCTACTACCAGCCTATATCCCAGGTTAAAGACTCAACCAGAGTCTTTAGCTCACCATCCTTTCACAGAAGAGAAATGTCCACTACATATCAGTCTTTGTCCTGCCCAAGGGCAGTCCAGCACCGAAATGCCTGGCAATTCTCTTCTGAACAAGAGTACCAACAGCAACCCCAGACACGTGTTTCGACCTGGTTGGGCCTCGTCAGTGAGGTGGAGCTGTGCCTCTCTAAGAACAGTGAGCAAGGGTTCCATGTCTGGATTACCCTAGTAACTTGGAGTGAAAACCGAAAGCTACTTAATATGCAAAAACAAGGGGGTTCTGGGAGTTTCTCTACTACCGGCCTATATACCGGGTTAGAGTCTCAACCAGAGTCTTTAGCTCACCATCCTTTCACAGAAGAGAAATGTCCACTACATATCAGTCTTTGTCCTGCCCAAGCTTTGGACCTGTGATTACTGACCCTCTTCCTTGGGCCCTTGTCCAGAGGCCTCGCCTGTCGTGAAGAGCCTTGGGATTACATTTATGGCTACTGGCTCTCGGGAAGCTCAGGTTGCTGCTGTTTGTCAGACAGGTTTTATAAAACGTAAGGTCCTGACCAAAGTTCTCCCTTTTCTTCCTCCTTGTCTCAGGTCAAAAATTGTTACAGCATCAATCATGAGCTCTTTAGATTACTGTAATGCAATCTATCTTGGTCAACCGGAGAGGTTACTCCAATATCTTCAAACCCTCCAGAATGCAGCAGCACGTCTGGCTCTTGGAGCCTCTAGACTTGCTCATTCTCAAGAACTGTTGCACCAACTTCATTGGCTTCCCCTTAAAAGCAGAGTTAAGTTCAAGGTTCTCTGCCTTGTTCATCGTGCAATTCACAATGTCTGGGCAGAAATACATTTTGCGTGGCAAACTCGTGCCCCAAGTTCCAGGCCTTTTATTGCTTTCAACAAATCAGTCTTTGCTATGCATTCCTAAATTACGCTGCGCCAGAGCTGGAGGGAGATCTTTTTCAGTTCTCGCCACCTCGTTTAGAAATGCCTTACCTCCTGATCTTCTCAATCTTCAGGAGTTTTTTCCATTTAGTAAGGCTGTAAAAACGTACTTGTTTTGGTGTGACTCGATCAGTTTCCCTCTTACCCCCCAGCGCCTGGATAACTTTTGGTCTTTGTGTGCTTTCTAATTATCACATACATACCCAGGATTAGGGAGCTAAGCTGCCACTCTTAACCAGGACTTTTTAAATGCTCGGATTTCAACCCCAAGCAATGAGAGGGACGACTTGGCTGAGGAATGCAGAAGCTCTGTTGTAGCATGTCAGACTCTGAGAAGCCAGACAGCAAAGCTCTGCCTCTGATGACTGGAAGGGACCATGAATGATGCTCCTTCCCCCTGCCCCTGAACGAACCAGTTGAATCCGTTCTGGAGCCTTTGTGTTGTGTTCTTCCAACTTCCAGGGCTCCTCTGTCCTACTTGATCTCAGAAAGCAAGCACCACATCCTTCAAACAGCTCAGCGTGGCGTTCAGATTCTGGACCTTTTTGTTGGCCAGACTCTGTAGCAGGACCATAGTACCATTCTCCCAGCATCAAGACCTCAAGTGTTGTCCTGCTGCACTTCGGTCTAACCCCAACCTTTAACTTCTGGCTAGGTAATCTTGCATTTTCTTCATTTTGAAGACACTGAGCCACTGTTTTGACACCTAATCTTCTAGGAGTCCCTCTTACTCCAGCTGGCCTTTTTGTTCTGTTCAGCTGCGGCAGGTCTTTCTTTGCACAAATTGCTGACAACTGTAACATCTCTGGCTACTGCTCTAAAAACTTTCCTCTACATGCTGCTCAAAGCTGTAGTTCCGACTCCCTCTTTCTTTGACTATTCATCTCAAAGGCTTACACAATCTTCCTAAAGGTCATGGTTCCAATGTGCTGGCTTTAAAAGTGAAATCCCTGGGCATAGGGGGAAGGGGCTTCGACACAACACTATTTAGACCATCTCAAGTTGACAGCTTTTAAATGAGGCTCCACAGTGCCCACTGCTGAAATGTATTAATGATACAAGGCAGTGGTGATTTGAAGCAGAGGAGCAGAACTGATTTTTCTGGACCTCCCCGTGTTGATCGGGTGGTTCAGTTACTGTTGCAGAGTTAGAGTGAGTAACGCTTGCTGGCAGCGCAGAGACAACCAGCCACAAGGGATGGTGCTGAGGCTGCACTCTGGGGCCTCAATATGGGGACCCTGGTTCTGTCGCCAGTTCGTCGCGTGTTAGATGGTTCTTTGGCTGCCCAACTTGCCTTGCCTGCCATGGATTTGTATGGTGAGACTGGTTGCGAAGGATCTGTGCTACGGGGGTTGCAGCACCAGTTGGAGAGGTTTGGTTGTGCGGGCTAGTGGCTGCCAATATTGTGCGGCAGTTTTGTGCAGGGTCAGGCTGCCAGGTAGAGCGAGCCTCGGCTTGGTGAGAAATTGAAGGATCTGCTCCATTGCACAGAATGCCTTAGCGACACTGGCAACTGAGGCCTCCGGAAGCTAGACTTCTGCATCGGCCACCAGGGTTCCATTTACCACACTCTGTGCCTGGTGGTCTGTAGAGGCTGAGTTATTGCAGCCCTTGGTATCATGGCCGGCACCGAGGCACCACACGCACAGTCGTGCAGGTCCAAAATTGACATTTTAGAGCTGCAGTCGCTGCAGCATTGAATCCAGACACTCTAGGCACAGACATGGCTCGAACTCGCGTCAATCAAAATGTGTGAAAATCGAAGTATAGCAGTGTTGCTATAAGCAGCGTGCAGAAAAAAAGAACTGGGGTACAGGGGCATAGTGACGCAGTATATGTACGATGACTGATGTCCCGTCCAGAGCCGATCATTGAGACAAGACTGATCGGTCAAGGTGCACTACGCTCGCTGACGAAAGGTTTTCCGGGCAGCTGACGCTGGAAGGGATTTCTTTGCAACACCTGCTGATGCAAGCACATTTTTGGGCACTCACCAAGGAAGGCTGTTGGGGGGAGGGGGGGAAATCCCCCACATAATGGGGGTACTTTGTAATCTGATTTGCTGCAGCAACTGCTGTGGGAAGGGAAGGAAAGCTAAAGGGGTTACTTATTAACCGGATCTTTCATGCTTTTTCTTTACGTCCCCTTGAACCATCAAGCCTCTGCTCTGCAATATTAAGACGAACATCTTTTGGACAGCATTACATACAGCCTAGAGGCTGATTGGATTAGAATGTATTTGTTCTTAATCTAGTTATTGGCTTCATGCAATGGACTGAGGTGGCTTCACACCGCTTTTGTGGCAATTGCCTAATGTTGTTTCACTGCCTGTAGTGTGGGTTGAACAGGTAACACAGACCAGGGTTTGGTTTGTGGCAGTAGGTTTGTGGTCATGTTTGTGTGGGGAATGTTAGGCAGAAACCTGTCCTGTTTCCTTAGGGACCACTGCAAAAGATTTAGGGCTACAGGTGGTTGGCAGTAAACCCAATTGGTAGCAGTCTGTACCACCCAGATTTATCTGGTAGCTGTGGCTGAGCAGTCGGACTTCTCTCAAGGTGAGTTAGGCAGGATATAGAGTATACACAATAGGTACAGAGACACAGTAGCACAAGCAAACACTGACCAGAGCTTTGGTGTGAAAGTATACAATTATTTGTTTAAAGACACACTTGTAAATTACCCTAGCACCAAGAGAGATAACTAAATTCAACACAGTCACTATTATATATATACAACCCTTATTACTTATTAGACGAGTCTTAATGAGAAACACCACTTATTTTCAGACAGAGTAGAGCGCTAAACATAAGATGGCACTCTAATAAATTATTAAAAAGGGAGGGGAAAAGGCAGAGTTATGCAAGCACACAAATTTCAATACTTTTCAAAGGACCACAGTGAGGCAGGTTAGGCAAAGTCTACTGGGGAGCAAGGAAGTTCAAATGCCAGGCCCACTTTTAGAGAGAGCAAGCGAAATGTGTGCAGGATCACACAGTGGGGTTATGCCCAAAGAGTCTTTGTAGGAAGTTCACAAAAGATTGAGATTAAGTCAGGAAAAGTTAGTTAACAGGTCCCAGGCTTGCCCAGGTTAGAAAGTCGAGGATTTACTGTCACCCCGAACGATCTGTCGCAAGGGAAGCCAGGCGGGACACAGTACCTGTAAGTGGGAAGAACGCTCCAGCGGGGGCAGTTCCTGGCAGCGGGCGCAAGTCGGTGTTTCGTCCAGAGGAAGAGGAGGTCTCGACGTGGAGGAAAGCTGCAGGTCGTTGCACTGCCAGGGAAGAAACCAGCCGCGGAGTTTCCCGGTTACAAGGTACCACCCTGTTCTTCGCGGTAGTGGTGATCCGTGGTGTTCCAGTTGCTGGGGTGCTTGGCAAGGGCAAGGCGGCCACGAGATGGTCCAGGAAGGCGAAAAGACGGGCAAATTGGTTATCCCCACCAGTCAAAGGAAGAAGACTCTCCGGGCTGGAGATCTCCTCTGTCGTCGGGAAAAGTGGTGAGACGGTTCCGCAGGGCTCCACCGGTGGTGTCGTCGTTGCAGGTCAGCTCGGCTTCTCCCTCCTCGGATTCTTTAGGTCCTGTGGCGACTTCTGAAGATCCAGTCCCCAAAGCCCTGCTTTTATGCAGAAAACCCCCATTCATTCAGCCTAGCTGTCAGTCAAACATGCTAAGTGGTGAGCCGGGCGGCTCACCACTTGGGCAAATCACACAAGAGTGCGACTTGAGTTGCCGAGGCAACTCAGTCCAGGGTGCCTAAACCCCCTCCCACACCCTCTGTGGTACCCAGACAGAGTGGCACCACTTTTGGAGGCTTCTGTGGAGAAGCCTGCCAAACAGTGGAACAAAGGGCTCGACTTGGGTTGGAGTCACAGAAGCGAACACAAACGCCATTTTGGAACCAGGTTTCGGCAAAAATTACAAACTGGTATATTAATTAAATAAACCGGCGGTATGTTCGAGGCTATTTTAAAAAGTGGTAGCCTCGAACAATGGGAAAATCCCATAGGAATATATTTGCGGTCGAATATAAAAAGTAGTATCCACTGCCACCAGCCAAAACTCGGTCGGGGGGGACTGAACAGTACGTCCACAATATGATGGTTTGTACTGGTTCTGTTCACAATTTGAGACTAGTAAAGCCAATGGTGACTTTACATGCCCTGGGAGACAGTAGTCAGTCCCCGGGTATGGAGTCTATGTTTGGGGGTTGCTACGACACCCCTGCGTTACGGCACGGAGGGTGCTGTGTAACCCACGTACCAAAAACACATGAAGCCCTATGGGGTAAAGGACCCCATAGCCCATAAAACAAATACAAAGTCAAAGGAACACCTCAAATCATGTCTAAGAGTGGGAGGAAAAGAGTCTCGCTCTTAGCAGGAAAAAAAAATAAACCCCAAAAATCCAGCAAAACTGCTGGGGGACTCACTAGGTTTGGGAAATTAGCCTTTACAGAGAATTCTCCCTAACGGGGAATGGCCTTAATTTACTGTATGGTTCACTTTTGAGTCAGGACAATTGAGTCACATTTTACCTACAACTAAACTCTGCTAGCCAAATTTACCTTGAAGTTAATGACCTGCAAGATTTACAGGTTTTATCACCCCATCAAAGTTAGGAAACCGCTATTTTTATGATCATGCCATCCAATCAAGGTAGCTTTCCTTCAAGAGAAACACCTTTGGCAGGGCTCCTTGCCCATTGGTGGGAATTGACTTGTTTTTTTTCTGCTTTCTCCAGTCGCTCTTGGGGAGTAGAGTTTTTAATTCACCACACTTTGAAGTTTACTTGTATAATACAGATAACCGACCCAGTGGACAGAGTTCTGATAGTAGCAGGATGTTTGAAGAACACAGGGTTTTTTTGGTTTCACTTTATGGCTCGACGTTTGATTGCCCTGACCTTTATGAACAGGTGCTTCACCACCACCTAGAACTCCCAGAGTATACTATAATGAGAGGTGACTTTAACGGTATCGGGTATATTGTTCCCATATATATGGTCACCATACATGATGTCACCGGGAAAAGTTTGTGGCGACATTATATGTGGTGACAAAGGGGGCGAGGGTGTCCCCTGCATGTTCCATGTAATAACGTCTCCACAAAAAACTGCAATTTTTCAGCTACTTTTTTGTCAGGTGACCTTTTTGCAGGGACATTATCATATGGAACCGCTTTAACTTGTCACCTGATAGGTCTCTGCAGATGGTGTGCCCAATTCAGGCTGCAAGGCTTGTGTGGGAAACATTCAAGATGTTAAGCGGTATATGCATTTCATATGGGGCTGTTATTCTTCAATCTGTACAGCTTCCTCTCTTTTCAAATCCTTTTTTAAATACTTGGAAGAAATTTATGAATCCTGTAAGAATGTACACATTCTATGTGACCTTAGACTTAAATAGACCGAGTTCAGGCTTGAGGCACACTGAAGTTCGATTTCTGGGGAGGAGGTAATCGGATCGTCACTATGAGGAAGGTGATCGTCTGGGGCGCTGACAGTATATGCTCAAATGACAGGAATGCTGTATTGAGCATATTGCATCAGTTATGCGCCGAGATGGCCTTCTCTCGTTAATGATGATCTAAAAGTCTAGAAATTCAGTATTTATACGTCCCTTTACTCAACTCTATCAAATGTCATGGCTGATTTAATAAAGCAATATCCTGATGGGATCCTCTTTATAAATTAAGCAAGACAGGGAGGTCGTTAACAGACCTATCACAGAAACCTAGATCAGACAAACAGTCCAATTGCTTTGGGGGTATGGTGCAAGGCCCCAATCATCTTTCCAATGGTTTCTATAAGCCGTTTTACATTACTTACACTGCACCTCCTTGATATATGTACTACAAGTCTCCTTCCTGATACTACACAAGGCTCTGATAACGCTTATGCTGAAGCCTGATAAGCCAGCATCTTATTTATGCAGTTTATCCCGTCAAATATCATCAATAATGCGTAGAATAAAATACTGGCTAAGTTTGTGGCCAATGCACTATCCCGGTAAGATTGGAGGGGGGACCAAGGGTCCCAACAGAATGTTGGGAATTTGTAGGTGATGGCTGAAGGGGAGAGTATTATGACCTGGAATGTCTGTGGTCTCAATTACGTTAAGGGCCACAGAGTGGTCACGTCTTTAAGACTGAAAAAGTTTGGAATAGCGCTATTACAGGAAACGCACTTGAATGCACAGACATATAAGAAATTGGCCAGCACTTGGGGTGGGGTGATGGTGGGCTCAACATACTCCACATACGCAAGAGGGGTCCTGATATGGGTGAACCCTACTATCCCATTTAAGGTGTTGAACACTAAGGTTGATGATGAAGGGAGGATGGCTGTATTACATGGGATGCTTGAAAATTGGGAGGTATGAATAGTGAACACATACGCCCCCAATCATGATGCCACTGTCGTCTTCCGGTCACTGTACACAAGGGCCAAATGGGCGGAGACTTTAACTGCACTCTGAACCCAATTAAGGACTGGTCTGATGCGAAGCATAAAAGGCCCGCCCCACCCGCTAAGGTCCTAAACACACTCTTAGACCACTTTCAGCTGGTAGAATACGACATAGAGATGATAGAGAATTCTCACATTATTCGGCCCCTCATGGTGTCCATACAAGGATGGATTACTTGTTCACGGGAGAAGAACATGTGTGGGAATTCACTGATGATGAATACCAGGCTAGGGTCTTGTCAGATCACACCCCCCTATAAGTGGTTTGGAAGATATCGGCCACTAGACCTCCCATACCCACTTAGAGACTAAGAAGTTAATCTTTGCAAGATAAGGCATTTAAGGAACATATAAGAAAAAGCACTTGGGATTTCATGGAAGTAAATGAGGGTAGTGTAAAACAAGTAGGCACTATTTGGGAAACGCATAAGGTGGCGATCAGAGGGGAGATGAATGGCCACATCTGGGGGGGTGCAGAAGGCCATCACTAAAGATTTACGCGATGCACAAAGTAAACTATGGGAATTGGAGCGGAAGGTGGGGGCCAGGGAGGAAAATGCTGGGAAAGAAATCAGATTGAGGCAGGCGTGTATAACGCACTGGGAGAGGCTGGGTAAGTTCAGTTATGCGAGATACCTGGAACGAAGTTATGCACAAGGTCACAAGCCGGGGCGAATGTTGGCCTTGCTATACAAAAACAGGAATGTACGATCTCCAATAAATTCCATCCTAGATGCAGAAAGAGCGTGTAAGTGAGTATGCAGGCAGGTATAAATGAAGTCTTTTTTTGACTATTATAAGGAACTATACGCTGACCCACCAAAAGATGGAGATACAGGACACCTTGGACCTTATTCCTCTTCCGAGGCTGGATAAACCACAAAAGGAGGTGCTAGAAGAGCCTGTAACCCCAGAAGAGGTTATGGCCACCATAAGATCCATTCCCTCGGGCAAACCACCAGGCACAGATGGGTTAACGACAGAGTTATATAAGGCTTATGTTGATTTGTTGGCTCCATTGCTAGCACAGGTATATAAGGAAGCATATGAACAGGGAATACTCCCAAGAAGTATGCGCAAGGCTGTGATAATCCCACTCCTAAAGCCAAACAAAGAAGAAACTGACAAGGCTCCTATAGACCACTGTCACTCCTAAATCAGGATAGTAAGATACTCGCGGCACTCCTGGCTAATAGGCTGAGGACAGTAATACCAACCCTAGTCAATCGAGATCAGACAGGATATGTTCCAGGGAGGAGCATTGCTGTGAAATTGAGGAGATTGCACCACGTCATACATTGCACAAGGGATAGAACCGAGCAAAGCGCTGTGGCCTCTCTGGATGCCACAAAAGCGTACGACTCTGTACACTGGGACTGGTTATATGCTACTATGGTAAGGATTGGAATAGGGCCGCGATATATGAAATGGGTGAAGTTGATATATACTCAACTCATGGCGAGAGTAAGAACCGGCTCCACTTTTTCTGATCAATGGGAACTGCAGAAGGAGACGAGACCGGGGTGCCTGCTATCCCCTTGCTATACATATTAGCAGCTGAACCTGTGGCAGCGTAATTGAGATATGAATACAGCGATGCAGGCACAGAAATAGATGGGGTGCGGCACATACAGTCCTTGTATGCGGACGACATGTTGCTTTATTTGAATAACCTGGAGATAAACTTGCCTCACGTGTTGGCGGCGTTAGACGGCTTCTGGAAACTGACGGGGAATACAAATCAATAAGGGCAAGTCATGTCTATTCCCACTGGCGGGGATGGCGTCCCTTGGGGAGGCGGAACTGCCGGTCATGCCTTTACCATGGAGTAAAGACTATCAGATATCTAGGCCTGAACATGCACCATGATCCCAAACGCGAACATGAAATTAACGCAGTTCGGGCTAAGGAAGGCCTGGTTAAGGCGATGGAGTTTTGGAGCAAACTTCCCCTCTCGACATAATATTTTATTTATATCGCTCTCATACAGCAGGGAGGGCAGCACTGTTAAAAATGGTGGCATTTCCGGGGCTAATGCACTGTTTTGGAAATGTCCCATACAATATCCCTAAGAAATTCTTCACATAATTTGATAAGGTGTGCAGAGGCTTCCTGTGGCAGGGGGGTAGACACTGCGTTGCACTTCACTTATTAAAGAGGCCCTACGCTCAGGGTAGATTGAAGATCCCGAACTTTGAATTGTACTATCTTGCGTAGCAGTTAGTCTGTAGTACAATGAATGGCAGATGACCCTACTGGGGAGACCATTCTGTTGCAACCAGCGCAGAAAAGACTTTACCATAGGGATCTAGTCTGACTTCCCAGAGAGAACAATACAATCGCCCGTATTTAATCAAACTGGGAATACAGATATGGAGGAGGTCCTGTAAAACCATGGGACTGGAAGACCCGATCTCGCCTCAGATATCCCTGGCTGTGGTACTGGCAGATCTGCATGGATGTAGGATGGGAGTACGAGTAGTGGGAGGCTTGCAGGATCGCAACGATAGGAGACATGAGTGGGGGGAAACAGGTTGCTGAATTTTTCAGAATTGAGAGGGGCCACGAATATACACATGGGGCAGTTCCTGCTACACAGGACTATGATTAGTTCAATCAAAAGAAGGTGACCGGTCGTCACTGAGGAGAATATAGAATTTGAAGACATTGAAGCACTCCAAAATATCTCTCAGGGGGAACCACACCATCTCTAGAATCTACAGGGTATTAATAGATCGTGCCTCGAGAACTCCATTAAAATGTAAGGGAAAATGGGAGGCAGAGTCAGGAAGAACGTTGGATGACAAGGAATGGCAAAGTATAGCCCTATATGATAAAAAGGTCTCCAGGAATGCCAGGCTACAGCTAATACAATTGTATATTACACAAAGGGCATACTAGACACCAGCTGCAATCGCAAAATTTAAAGGAGCAAGCAGGCAGGTATGTCCCAAATGCGATGAAGAAAATGCAGGACTGTTATACATGTTTTAGGAATGCAGGGTGTTGCAGGACCTTTGCGAGAGGGTGGCTAGTAAAGTGGCTCAAGGGGAGTTGGGGAGTTATGGGGGTCAAATGTGAAACGTATTGATGCATATGTTTAATGTTATTTGATTTAAGTACGTTATGGCTGTAAGAAAATGTTAATAAAAATAAATACATTAAAAAAAAATGTTTGGCCTATAGGCTTTGCCTTTTAATTGTGCCACTGGTTTGCCCAGACCAGGCAGGTTTATTCTAGGTCACTCCACCTATGTCCACTGCTGCGCCCATTTGACCATAAGCTTGCTGTGGGTATTGCAGAGGTTGGATTTTGGGCCTTATTTTGTATCCTTACTCAAGTGTTAGGAAAGATTTTCTTTTTGCACCCTTCCCTCCATAGATTCCTATGGGACCCTCTGTGTTTTTGCTTATTTTGTAACCTGTCCTGACTTTTTGAGTTCTTTAAAGCCGTCTGCTTTACTTCCCTTGCATGTTTTGCGCATTCTTATAGGGAAACCGACAAGTCCCTAAGATTGTCAGTACCAAGAGACTATCTCTCTTTTGGAATTCTTGTATTTTTACAATTGCACACATCACCTTACAGCAAAGTGCAGTTAGTCTAATTTGTATCCTTATAACTTTTTACCCAATGGCTATTTTGTTACTTTGACAATGTGCCTAAGACAAGCTGGTGGCAGCTGTGTGATTTGTACAGTTGTGATCTTTTTCTCATGCACTTTTGCATTTAATGCAAATGGCTACCAACAGTGGGAAGCACCCTAAAATGGCTGTGCAAAAAGAATTTTGCTTGTTCTTTGACCATCTTGTTCTTTGGCCTCTTCCTGCCTTCTTCAGTAGGAATGCTGTATATGGTACCCCTTGATGAAAGCTGCTGATTTCACTGGCAAGTGGGCATTGTGTGTGTGTGAGAGCCAGAGGAGGGGGCTGGGACTGGGTGGTCCCAGTCAACAGCTACTGGCACCCAAAGGTCTTTTGCTGAATGGATGTGATGACCACGGGTTGGCCAGGATTGGACAACCCTGAGCTGTTTGAATGTTGCAGATACTTAACATTGGTGGGCTTGCTTCCAGCCAAAATCTTAGATAAAAGGACGGCTACTGCAGCTATTCGACAGATCATCGTTGGAACCAAGACTTCTACAAAAAAAGAGCAGCTTGCGCACGACTCGAACGTCTGCAGCTGACCAGCATTAACTGCAGTGATTGGCCCGGTGAAGCCATGCTCCTCTGCCTGATCTCAGAAGCCCCTTGTTGATGCTTTGACCCTTGAAACGGTGGGAACAACCAGTCTCACCCCCTTGAGGGTCCACACAATGGGAGCCTTCGAAGTGTACCTGGACCAGTCGGTGGACTCACCAGCCCCTTTTTGGGCGACTTCGCTGTAGTCATCGCCGTTCCAAGCAGAGCCTTGGGACTTGCAAGAGCTTCAGCTTATGCCATAAGTCGCAGGTCCTCACAATTTCAGCCATCTCACTACTCAGTAAACTGCTGGAGCTGCTTCTGTGTTCACTGCTGGGTGGTTGCCTATTACCGCCCACTGTGGTAACCTCCACTGCAGCAATCGTTCCATAGTTTGGAACTTAGAACCTTAGGGCACAAGGCCCTGTATATCTTAAGGCTGGACTTCATAAGTTAGGGGGAACTGGGTTTGTCCTCATTCTATTTACCTATTTTTCCTGCCTCTGATTACTCACTTATTGAACACTGGTACATAATTCAAATGCATTTCCTTTTCTAAGGGGGTGGGGCGGGTGTATATTTCGGAAGCTTACATGCTTTGCATAGATCGACATCACATCTAGTGGTAGGCGTGGAGTATTGCATATGACGTTTTTGAAGTTCGAAAAGGGACATCGACAGGGCCCGTTTCTGATCTTATCCCTACTGTGACATTGACTGTACCCATGATTCCTCACGCGTTGAGGTCCCTCAGATTGTTTATTTCCACCATTGTGGTTGGACTTCTTACGGAGTCCTGTAGCTATGCTACTTTCTGAGTTATCACTTTATCAATATTTCGACGGTTAACCGATTGACGAATATCTCGACAGAAGACCTTCTCGACTGCCAAAACAGACGACCGTTCCGACAACGTGCTTCAGCCTACAACTGACTTCGGCCTAGCAGAAGAGAGAGTAGGGGGACTGATTCCTTTTTTTTTTTTTTACAAAGAATGCACATCTCCATTTCTTAAATTTACTTCTTTAGTCTTGGTGCCCTTAGAATTTTCATACACCATGGAACGAACTCCATTTAAATTCTGTCCAAATTGTAACAGAAAATATCCATGGACGGACACTCAGTGTGTAACCAATGCCTTCCTTGTGATCACCAAGAGACTTGTTGCACTTCCTGAAAACGTTTTAGACGTTAAAGGAGCATCGAATGAAGTGGTGGGGGGTGGCACAAGCTATGATGGCCAAGTCAGAAACCGCGGCCAGTCACATTGAGTTTGATCAAAAAGGCCAGGGCATCGGCCACCAGGGGGCACGTGGATGCAGCACGCCTTCACGTGAGCTCCCGGCTCAAGGGTCCCATAAGAGGGTTGAGCCCCCACTTTTGGACCCCCCGCCGATGAAATGGTTGATCGGAAAGATTCATGAATATCCCCAGAATCACCTGACCGAAAATGCAGAGAATCCGCCTCTGACCGCTGAAGCTACGCTCACTGAACCTGGCGCCGAAAACTAAGCTCGACACCTGCAGGGCCGTGCTTGGTAGTGAGAAAGAGCAGCATACCTCGTAGCAGTGAGAGGAGACAAACTCCATAGGCACTGGCTGCAATGATACAAATCCGCTGGCGCCCCCCGTGATATCGGACCGCAACACACAGGAGGCTCTAACATGGTCCATCGCTTGCAGCAGAGCACACCACTGAGAAGACCTGCGGTAGGAGAAGCTGGCGGTGCCCCAAGACTCTGAGAGTTTCAGGGGTGAGAAAAGCCGCACCTGTAGCGTGCAAGAAGGAGTGGACGGCGAGGTTTCTGGCTGCCACAACTCTGGATTGGACCTACATCGCTCTGCCAGTCCCTGGCCCGGAGGCACGACTGGAGGCCTGAATTCGACCCGAGGCAGGTGGCTCGCAGAACCCGAACTGGCAGTCACTGCTTGAGTGGGAGTCCTGCGGTGCGTCCGCTTGAAACTGGAGGACTGACACCCTGCCCAGCAGCCCTGAGGGAGAGACCCAACAAGCTGCGAGGTAGGAGGCAGGGAGCGCAGCCTGAAAGTACAGCTCCCATCCCCGGGCTCATTTCCTGGAGACCTTATGTCCTAGAAACACTGCTCTCTCACCTGCCCCCCTAGACTGAATCACCCCATAAGTGCCCCTGCTAAAGAGCTGGACCCTGCGCAGTATATGCCCAAGGGCAACAGAATTATTTGAAATGCTGGCGATCCTCCTCTGACGGGACGAGAGGTGCACAGCAAGCCCCATATGCCCACGGCTTAAAGGGGATCTGGGAGTTAACCCCATATCCCGACAGCCTTGTGGGAAGGACCCTTGTGACTCCTCCACCACCTCCCTCTGCCTACAGTGACTGGGTTACCATTGAGAGAGGCACACAAACTCCAAAGGGTGCCTTCTCCCTGACTTTCCTCGGAAAAAGAATCTCATATGCTGGGTGGGGACAGTCACCCTCACCACGACCCGCCCTGTACCTGCACCGGAGAGCTCAGGCTGCGCACTTGAAAATGTCCAGCCATTGAGATCTGAACTGAAGGTGATCATTTCGTAGTGCACGCCGGAACGCATCCAACAATTGAGATTAGGAAACAAGTGCATCATACTGTTGCTTGCTGGAGGAAGGAGTCGGGCGGCCCCATACATAAGCAGTGAGCACCCTCTGGACTGTGGGTCACATAGAGGAGACACGTCTTGACCCGTATGGAATTCTCCTGAGCTTACAATCTATTAACCTGGACACCAGGACCCGTCATTGATGTAACGTTCCTCCTTGCCCAGCAGGGGCAAACAGGCATGAGACCATATATAGAGGCAAACACTGGTTACCACAGACCGGCTAATTCAAACCCCATCAGTTGACTGGGACCCTGAGCAACAAACCAGACTAGGTGAACAACCATAGAGGGTCGGGAGCGGATGAGTCACTCACTCTTCCCTAGACCGAAGCGGGGGGAGGACTCCGCAGAGTGATTCCCATGTGGTCCACTGGGTGTTAGAACGCAAATCATGGGCCCTGCAGTTACCCTGCAGCATCCCCAACACTAGAGGGCTCAGTGACCGTCGGACAAGACATAGAATCAGGCAAGAATCTCCACCATCATCTGGAGGAGGACGAGGGACAATCCCCCATATCCTGGGACCTTGCGCAGGTCTCAGCTGTGACAACCTCAATTACGGCAAAAGGAGCATGGAGAATACACCCAGGACACGATTGCCTGGCCGTCTATACAAGGCTGCACCAGCTCGGGTCCAGTGGCACTCCTACTTCCACACCCCGGCCTCCTCAGGTGCACCTACTGGAAAGCAGGAAGAGACACTACCAACGACCCAGGTCACACAAACCTGTGAGGGTTGGGCCCCCATTGTTGATGGGGGGCGTGTGCCCTCCTCCAGGGCACAAAAACCACGGAAACGCGCATAAATAATTCTGCACCCTGACTCAGAGTACGGAGCCATCTGTATCAGGCGGATCCATCCGCAACAGTACTCTCACGCAGAGATACAGCAATGGTGAGAGAAAGGCCCGTGAACAAAGAATCTGCACTCACACTATGGTCCTGGTCACAGACTGCATGGACATTCGACAAAAGCTGGCATCATATAGATACTCTCCGCTTCGCCCCGCATTTCAATCACACTAGGGGCTTCACATGGGGACCTTGGGGGCAGAAGCTGCAGCGACAAAGGCTGATGTAGCGGCCCTATTGGAGGAAATCAAAAATATGGGAGCCAACATTGGGGGAAAGATTGACAAAATCACCCAAAGAATGGACAAGATGGAGGAGACTCTCGAAGAAGTAGAAACTAACCAGACCTCGCTGAGCACCCTTGAGACCCAAATGGACCACAGGATTACCGAGATAGAAGCAAGAGAAGAGGAATTCTGTCTCAAGATGGATGACTTGGAAAACCGAGAACGACGGACCAGCCTACGGCTCTTTGGCATCCCTGAAGGAGGAGGGAAACGGAAAGGGACTTGAAAAAGACGCTTTAAAGATTATGAAGCGCTTATTTGAATACGATGCCATTGATTAACCAAAGATCAAAAGGATACACAGAGCATGGGGAACTTCTGACGGTCCAAGGACGGTCTTGGTCCGCTTCCATAGGTACCAAGACAAGGCCAGAATCCTGGAAAAGGCCAAACGTAGTGGACCCATCACCGCCGATGGAGCAAGAATAACGATCTTCCAAGATTTGTCATCTGACTCTCGCCCTGCGGCAGATGTGCATGCCCCTCACAAGATGGTTGAAAGAGAAAGGAGTCCGGTATAGATGGGGCTACCCGTTTCCCCATACCTTTGAGCTGGAAGGTAGAAGAGAACTGCTGAGGTCCGAGAGGGAAATTAAGAACTGCATTGCCGACCTATTGGGCCGACGTGTAGATGGGCAGGACCAAGAGGAGGCTAAAGCTGATGACAGGCAGTTGCGTATCCAAGGCCCAAAGCGGAGACGTATACTGGGCTCCAGGAAATACCGAAGGGGGAACACCTCTCCAGACGCGAAGCTTGAAGACTCCTGAAAATAACGACTTACAATCACGAGGGCCTGTAGTGGTCGCATCCAGGCAGGGGCTCGAAAGAAACTCCTTTGTTTACATGTTGGTTGGAAGGGCTCGCGTGTTAAGCCCACCCCCTTTCTTTTTTGACACCATGGTCGCACTCAGGGTTCGACGGACCCTGGAGTACCAGAGCCTGGATCTTGGCGACAGGCGACCTTACATACCTCATAATGGGGCCAAGGCCCAAATACTGACATGGGTATGATAACGGTCCCGCTGACACCCAAGGAATAAGGGCCTGTCTGATGTATAATGCTGTTGGTCCTGGGCATCCCAGTAGGGAGAGTTATCCTGGTTTAGGGAGCATACGTTACCTGAGAAATGTTGAAATGCTCACGTAGTTCATGTTTGGTTGTGGAGGGGTGGGGGGGTTGAATGGGGGCTCAATGTTATTTTGGTTGGAATTTAGGTAGGAGCGGGGGATAGCCGGTCTTCACTGGTGGTCCGAACCAGACTTGGCGAAGTTACCAGAGACTAATCGGATGCCGTTAGGCAGTTGGAGGGTCGGGGGGGATGTTCAGGAACGGAACCGGGTCGCATCGGATGCCGTCGGGGGTGGGAGGGGTGTGGGGGGGACGAGTAGGAACGGGATCCCCTTTTACCTAAGAACTTGTGACAAAATGAGTGATCCTTTACGTGTCCAGCCACTGGGTCCCGTTGGAGGGTCACAAGGTGTACACAAAAATAAAGGGCGGTAAATCTACTTCCTCGAAAGGTTGGGCTCCTCTGGGCGGGGACGCTAAACGTCAAGGGTCTGAGTTCTCTGACCGAAAGATCTCTGGTGTGCAGGGAGTTCCAAAGAGCGGGACTCAATGTGATATGCCTACAGGAAACTAAGTATGCACGTGGGGAGGAATGGAGGATATTGAATCCAAAAATAGGGACTGAATTTTGGGGGTCAGGTCCCTTGAGGAAGGCGGGAGTGGGGATTCTCATCAGAAAAGGGATACAATTCGATATGGGCCGATGTGAAGGGAAGAGCCCTGCTGGTAGTGGGGGCCGCGCAGAAGCTAACTTTCCCTTTCGCCACGGTTTATTCCGCCAACTCTGGACAGTCTTGATTTCGCACAAAAATGCTCCCCAAAATAATGCTGGAGGCCACAGGGCACATAATCCTGGGCGGAGACTTAAACCTATGGGCAGATATTAGACTAGATCGGAAAGTGAGCAATCCCACTACTCATCAATCAGGGGAAGGAGGTCGGGCGGGCGTTATGGAGCTGTTAGACCTGTATAAGTTGGGAGATGCATGGCAGGGACTTCACCCAGAGGAGACAGGTTACACCTTTTACTCCGCTCCACATGGGACTTTTACTAGGATTGATTATATTTACCTTACTGAGGACCTGAGTGAGGCAGCAATGGGCTCAGAGATCGTTCCAGTCACGTGATCCGATCACGACATGGTCACGGTAGACTTGAACTGGGAAGGCCTTCCACGGAAGGGATCGAGGTGGAGATGCAATGAATCACTCTGGGGGACCCGATCTTTAGGACCAAATTGGGTGATGAAATCGGGGAATACTTCAAAACGAATAACACGGGAGAGGTCCCAAAGACAATGGTTTTGGAGGCAGGGAAGGCAACATGGTGGGGAATCCTGATTAGAGAGGGAGCCAACAAAAAGAAGGAAAGGGCCTTGATCGAAGGTAGATTGACGAAAGAGAGAGCCCAACTAGATGAGGTGGCGCGGAGGGACGGTGAAGGTAGGGAGGACAGGGTCCTGGAGGCCAAACAAAAGAGAGGGGAGCTCCGACACTTCGGAGAGGGACAGATAGCCTACAACTTCTCAAGCAGAAGTTTTATGAAAAGGGAAACAAGGCGGATGCCTTGTTGGGCGCCAGACTACAGGGTCAATGGGGTGAGAGGAGGGTGATGTCGGTAGAAGAGGGCAGCAGTGTCGAGAGGGAAGAGGAGGCAGGCATCCCAGAGGCCTTTGCAGAGTTTTATGAGACCCTGTATAAATCAGAGGCGGACCCCACACAATCGGGAATAGATTAATATATGGCTGGGGTTGAGATGCCGAAGCTCACGAGAGATGAAACTCTTGACCTTGATGCCCCCATCACTTCTGAGGAAATTAAGAGGGCAGTGGAAAGACTCTGGTTAGGGAAAGCCCCAGGAGACAATGGTTATACCGCAGGGTTCTATAAATCCTTCCTCTCACCACTCCTTCCCTTTATGGTTGAGCTCTTCAGCGACATCCTTGAGACATGTACTGCCCCTGATCCTTTTCGCAGGCCCTCATCAAGGTGATCCCCAAAGAAGGCCGAGATCCCAAACAGTGTGGATCGTATCTCCCCATATCCTTGCTAAATATTGACGCTAAGATCTATACAAGCGTCCTCGCCGCAAGATTGGAAACGCTCATGCCCCACCCGATACATGCTGATCAGGTTGGAGTCATAATGGGGAGACAGGGCGCGGATACCATGCAGAAGAGCCTACACCTGATTCATGAATTATAGAAGATGACCTTCACCATCGATGGCAACAACATCACCGTCTACAACAATGTCAAAACTCTTGATCTACCTTGACACCTCCCTCGCACTGACAAGACAAATTAACGCCATCTCATCCACCTCCGCCTACACATGAAAGCTCATCAACGCTAGCAGACCCTACCTTTCGACCCCCAACTGCATCACCCTAGCCAGAGCACTGGTACTCTCTAAAGTCGACGATTGTAAAGCCCTTTACCTGGGTACCAGCCAAAAGAACATTAATAAGCTGTAAGTTAGACAGAATAACGCACTAAGAGCAGCCTTGAACATACCCAAACATGAACACATCTCGGACGCTAGACGATCCTGTCAATGGCTATCTATACCTCAGAGGGTCGAATACAAAACACTCTCCCTTACACACAAATGCTTATTCTATCAAGCACCCAGATACCTCTCGTACAACTTTGTATTCTACACCCCATCCCGTCCAACCAGATCAGCCCAATCACACTGCCTAACCATCCCGAGATTCAAACTCCAAAAAGCATGCGGCACAAGCTTTCCTGTGCTTGCCACGAAATTGTGGAACTTGTTACCAACCAATATCAGATCCAAACCCTCCTTTCATAGATTCAGACACAACGTCAAAACCTGGATACTGGCTAAAGAAGCCTAGAACGCCAACTTATCACTGTACTTATCTAACCAACGCTTGCTTATCCTACACAAACTCTAACCTTGTAAATATATGATAACTGTGTATATTATCACCAACTATCTTATAATGTTGTGTCAATTTGCACTGCTTTACTTGTACGGTACCCACTTACCATGTAATCTCTTGGCTACTTCTGTAACCTTGCCAAGCGCCTGGATGCCCCAGGGCCAGGCGGCGCTATACAAATAATAAACTAGACCAACAATCCGGCCCTACACTCTGTAGATGCAGAGAAGGCCTTCGACAGGGTATAATGGGACTTTCTGATGGCGGTTTTGGGCAAAGTCGGAATTGGTCCTAAACTCAGAAACGGGATTCAGGCAGTGTATACATTCCCCATAGCCTCCGTGTTTATCAATGGGGATTACTCTCGCTGGTTTGGCTTGAGCAGGGGCACATGACAGGGGTGACCCCTCTCTGCGATATTGTTTGCCCTCTCTGTGGAACCCCTGGCCCAGAAACTTAGAGGATCAACATGTGGAGGGAAAGAATATAAGGTGGCCCTGTATGCAGATGATCTACTCTTAAACATTCAGAACCCCCTGTTGTCCATACCCAGAGTTATACGACTGATTGAAGAATATGGTAAACTTTCCGGTTTTAAAATAAATAGCCAAGTCCATTCTATTCCCACTGCATGAACCCACACAAGCTGACGCCGAAGGATTGTCCCCATTGGGAGGGTCTGATGATTGGGGGTGGGACTTTAAGATACTTGGGAATAAACATTACCAGAGATTCGAATATGTTGTATGATGCCAATTCCCCCCCTCTCCTCCCCCCGCCCCTGGTCTTCTCCACTCAAGATTCCATGCTGAACTGGTAAAGTGTGAGAAGCTAACAATATGCTGGCTTTGGAGACTAAATGCGGTAAAGATGGTATGTTTACCTAGATTCCTCTATCCCTTTCAGATGCTCCCAATTCGAATGCCGAAATACTTCTTTGGCGAAGTGAAAGGGGCAATTTTGGGGTTCTTGTGGCAGGAGAAGAAGGCCAAGGTAGCCTATGAGACCCTGCCACTGCACAAGGATAAGGGCAGGGTGGGCATACCGTATCTCAGGAAGTTTTATGAGGCTGCTCAGCTAAAGATTCTTGTCCCCCATTTGAGACTGCAGAAGGGGCTCCAGTGGATAGAATTGGATCATTCCCACCTGGCTCCAGCCACCGTTTCCGAATGGTTATGGGTCCCGAGGAATAAATTGACACGTAGAATAAGGGATCACCTGATACTGGGGACCATATGCGACATATGGAGAGATGGGATCAACATGCAGGGTTTTACTTTGTGGCCGTCCCCTCTGAGTCACATCTGGGCACCCGGGGTCAGAGAAGACATCCCTGAACACGGGAAATTTCAGCACTGGTACGAAGCTGGGTTGGAGAGGGTGGGCCAACTGTGGAGGGAGGGGACTTTTATAACTATTACAGAATTGGAGGGGGCACTGGTGTTGGACCCCCTTCCGATCTTTCCCTTTCTGCAGCTCAAGGGTATTTTTATGAGAGGCAATTGGAGGGAGAAGATGCAGAGGGACCTTACCCCCTTTGAAAAACTATTAAATTCCAGAACTGAGTCCAAAGGCCTGATCTCTGCGATGTATAGATTGTTGATTGAAGGGATCAACTCTAGGCCTGAAACGTAGATGGGAGAATGACTTCGGATGGGAAATTGACCCCGGTCTATGACTTCGGATGGGAAATGGACCCTGGTCTATGGGAGAAAATGTGTAGCGGGGCCTCACAGGTCTCGATAGCCAGCCAGTATAAGGTACATGCCATTAAACTGCTACATAGATGGCAGTATGATCCGCACAGATTGTCGCAGATGGTCCAGTCAACAAGCCTGTTGTGCTTGTATTCTTTGGGTTTGAAGAATGTGAGGATGAGCGCAAAAGAATAACTGGGCTAGCGGCGCAACTATTACTAGCTGCACTGGCCACCCTTGTGATGCGGTGGAAAGCAAGCCAGGTGCCATGGAAGGAGGACTGGATAAATGTGGCCACTAATATCTGTATTATGGAGAGAATCACTGCAGCCCTTCATGGGAAATCCACCCAATATGAGCTATTATGGGGAGATTTTGTGAAGTAATGTATGCCTGGGACTTAACCTGTAACCGAGTGGGAATGCCGACCCAAGCTGGATTGCTCACACCTAAACCTCAATTAACAGCTAGCAATAGGAAAGTTGCCTCACCTGCGAGGACCACTGTTTAGACTGGATCCCAATGTGGCAGCCATACTCAATATCGAATGACAAATGGGAACACTACACACAAATCACGAGCAGGAGAACTGTGTTTAACACTTTAACACTTAGAAACTAGAGGAAACACTGTTCCGAAGGGGGAAAAGGGGTTTTTGTTGTTCAGAATCTAGTAATCCGGGATCGTTGAGGAGTGGGATGGAAACTGTATGTTATTAAACTTAACACGTTTCATACAATGTTCCTGTAATGTTTATGATCTGTTTTGAAAACTTTAATTCAACGTTTTTTTTAAAAAAAGGCCAGGGCAGCGAAGGCTCCAGTTCGGAGCCCGAAGACACTACAAGGGAACCACCAGGCTCCCATGCGTCAGCTCTCACCCCCGAAAGACAGTCGCAGCGCGCTTCTGTGGAGAGAGCCTCTGGCGACAAGGAGGCGCACGCATGCCCAAACACATAACCCAAGGCTGCTCTTCGCCATAACTGTCAAAAGAAGGCTGCATGCCGGCGGAGGGCGCTTCACAGCCTACCAACCCAATGCAGAAAAAAAGCCTGCTGCAGCTCTGCAACTGTGTTTACTGCAAGGCAACAAAGAACTATCAGCTGCTATAGGTGTGTGCAGTGCTCAGATAAGATTTTGAAGTGGGAGTAAAATTATTTTTTAGGGGGTACAAATGTAAGTCCGATTTCCAATGACAGTATTTTATAAGCGAGTAAGTGTTTTCACTAGGAAAATGGAAATGTTTTTGTAATAATTATTCCTTTGCACCTGGTTATTCATACACATTATAAAAGTATATTTCTTCCAATAAGGCAGTAATAATAGTTTCTTCCTGTGGTACTACGTGCTCAAACATATCCATGGAGCTGTTTTGGTGAAAACACAAGCATATGGTCCTACCTCTGTTTCTGACTTTTTGTTGGAAGTTTTTTTACCCTCTACTTTTATTTTTGGGGAGTATTTGCCTATTCTTAGGAAATAAGTGTCCGAAGCACCCCATATCTGAAGGCTGGGCGTGCGTCAAAAACACTCGATGGATGATCGGGACATGTCGAAGCATCTGTTGAAAAAGCACAAAAGTCAAGTTTCGACTGAGAAACACCACAAAAGTCACATGGCCATAAACCACACACTCTTGGTGCACCTGAAGAGGTACAGCACTATGAAGATGCCCATTCCCCTCTATCCCAATCCCCTCACAAGAACAGAGGCCATTGTGCGCCCTTAGCAGAAAATCCTAGGACTGGGACATAGAGCAAGGAACACTTTGAGGTAACAATGGACAAAGCCTCTTCTTTTATCGACTTTTTTAATAGATTTCCCGTTGGTGAAAAACATTAAACCTAGAGATTGCTCAACCCTCAGACTCTCAACATTTAGAAACGGGTCAGCCATTGCATCGTCCTTCGTCCACTCATACTGCCACACATACAGCCATGGACACCTCCATGACCCCCTACAAGGAGCTAATCAGCCCGATCAAGCAAATCAGTACATATGCTAGTTCAAGATGACCCTAGTCAAGACCCTGATGAGCTGTACCAGGATGACCCAGATGTCACAATAATTGAGACCCCATGGAGGCGTGGCCAGCAGCGATGTGAGCAGGACATGTCTGTTCTGAACTCCCCTGAAGATCCGGCATTCGAGTGGCTTCTCGAACACCTACAAAGCGAGAATATGCACTTAAATTAGTCCAAAGGCAAGAACGGAACACCGGGAGATGGGGAGAAGCACACTCCGGCCAGGTACGACGTGTGCTCTGAAACTGCTCGTGTGCTCTGAAACTGCTGACAGACCGAGTGACGGAGGGAAGACTGTGGATTGCTTCCAAAATGGCGAGCGCCATCCGAAGTTAGTGCAGGGAGTGTCAGAGAAGAAGACCAGTAGAACACAGCGGCAGGCAAAAATGCAACCTGGGCCCCCCTGCGCTCCTGTGCAGCAGGGAATGGTGACGGCAGAGGCGCGGCGAGAGGACCAGCGGCAGTGATGGGAGCAGGACCGAAAGGTGAGGCAAGCCCGCACCACGCAGAAAGCTAGCCCGGCGAGGGGCACGAAAGCCCACTATACTACTGCACAGGTGTATGTGGAGAGATACGGAGGAGGAGTGCTACCTCAAATCGGACAGCTGTGCATCAGCGCGGCCAACAGTGTAGACCGGACGGTCACGCTCTACCTCCCCCCAGGCCCCTGACCTGCGACTGTGGAACCTTGAGTCCCCTTACAACCACGGGGCGATGGAGAACCCTGAAGCAGTAACTGAACTCTGCCCTCACCAGCAGCATAGGCCCCCTCCCTCCCCTGATAACCAGACATGGGAGTCGTGTTAACAGGACATCCAGGAGACACACAGGATATTTTTGACACGACAATCCGTGCTGCAATAGAGACCCGGTGGAGGTGAGGAGAGACTGTCTGTAGACATGAGTGATGAGGAGATGGTGCCAGGGAGCAGCTCCTAAGACAAGAGACAATTGCATGAATGGAGTGAGCACAATAACGGCAAGCACGTTGTAACTGAGCACTAAGTAGCACAACACACGCACAGGAAGCAAGCAAGGGACAGGGCAAGTGAGACCGATGCGCGAAGGGAATAGGAAAAAGACTGCAAGACCACGGCAAACGACAATGGAAGCGGTTGCCAAACAAGGAGACCACAACCAAGATCCTACGGAGATGGCGGGGCAACCAATGTCTGATAGCCATGCAGTCCCAATAGGGAACAGACACCAGGGTCCTAGACGCAGTCGCAGCCCTTAGATCCCCTCTGGAATCCCGCATTGATGAAATTATAGTGCAGTGTCAACCTCCTGCGACAGGATATGCAGAACTTAGCAAGCAGGGTGGCTGAGACCGAAGGAAAAGTGGCAGAAATATCAACTACCACAAATGACTGCAAGTGACAGTGTCGGAACTGACAAAGAAGGTTCAGATGCTGCAAGACTGGACAGAAGATGCGGAAGGAAGGGCACAGAGAAGTAATATTAGGGTCCTGGGATTGCCGGAAGGAGCGGAAGGTAGAGACCCAACCACATATATTGAAAACCTGGTGCTCCAAGAAATTGGCCCCAGATCACAAGTGGAGAGAGCCCATAGAGCACTGACCCAAAGACCCCCAACACCCCACCGCCCCCCCATCCCCTTACCCCCTCGGGCCCCAGCCAGACCGATCATTGCAAAGATATTGAACTTCAGAGATAAAGCAAAGATCTTGGCCTTCTCCAGAGAAAGAGGGGAGATCAAGAGAGGGTCGGCCAGGTTAGTAATTTACCCGGACTACACCCTGCCTATTCAAAGGCGAATTTGCTCAGATGAAAGACCGACTACGACACTAGGGGTGAAATATGTTACTGTACAGTTGTAAGTGATAAATGCAGGGAAAACCTGGTTTCTAGATTTCCCCTGAGGAGGCCAATACGTGGATCCATATGAACAAAATGAAGCCAATAGCAGAGAGAAATGATACATATCATCTGGCTGGGTGGAGAAATGCTGCAATAAGAAAGAAACATTGGGTGTAGAGAAACCAGATAGTGCCATGACTATGGGAGCAGAATGAATGGGGAAGGTTACCAAAGCCTCCTCTTGTTCTTTTTTTCTAATTCTAGGAACTGGATGCCAGGGACGGACAATCTGGAAAGCTGACCCGCACACACAGTTCCTAATTTTGGTTTTCTTAGGTACCAATTGGTATCGGCTCACCAGGCTCCTAGTAGTCTAGGACTAATTGGTGATTATGCCTCTACCAAAAAGCTCTGATGGTTTGTTACAGTTCAGTTTAGGTTGTTCATGTTACTACATGGCTTGATTGAGAATACTAAAGACAGAGGTTTAGGACAGAGATGAGAGGTTATGAACGAGGGGTTTTAAAAGTCCACATGAGGGAGGTACAATGGGGAAGAGCAGTGGCAACTGAAATGGTAGAAGTACTGAAAATGTTGTCCTGTAATGTCTGGGTACTGAATGACTGTTAAGCGGATTAGGGTGGCGTCAGACATGAGGCGCAAAGGGATTCAAATAGCATTAGTGCAGGAAACGCATCTCACTGCTGCAAGGCAGGATAAGATCCTACAGAAACTGGGAGGGTATGGGTCGGTCTATTCCAGTTACGCAAGGGGTGCATCGCCCCAACTGTCCCCTTCCGAAAATAGAGGTCTGCGCAGACACTGAGGGGAGGATGGTGTTAATACATGGTTTCCTGGGAAGGGCAGAAGTGTGCTTCATCAATACATATGCTCCCAATCAAGGCAAAGCTGCTTTGTTCAGCTCCTTATTCAAAAGGTTGGCCCCCTACCGAAGGGATGACGTGGATTTGGCTGGGGTATTTTGATTGCACCTTGAACCCGACACAGGGCAATTCAGATGAGGCATGTGTAACACCCTCCCCACCTGCAAAGGTCCTGAGGGCGCTGTTAGAAGACTTAGAATTGCAGGCCATATTGTGTTGGCTAATGGGACTGAAGAGAGTGTTTTCCTACTATTCATGCGTATACAAAGTCTACACATGTATTGATTGTTTTCACAATGGGCGCTAGGAAGAGAGAAACCAGAGTGAAAAACCAAAGACGAACAGGAAAAAACAAGGAAAAACAAGTTAAACATTAAACAATAAGGTCTTTAGTTTCCGAAAACTAAAATGATCAGCTAGAACATGTAGCGCCAGAGGGAGAGCGTTCCAGAGCTTGTGGAATCGTGGCACCACAAGGAGGTTTTTGTCACTGGAACGTAGCCTACGAGAAGGAATATATGCTTTCAGTGTGCAGCAGATAAATGGGGCCGGTCAAGTAAAAGGCCCTGTGGACAATACACAGAATCTTAAACTCGAGCCGTCTCCTAACCGGAAGCCAGTGTAATTTACCCAGCAAAGAGATTACATGCCCCAATCTAGGAGCAACTAAGGCTAGGCAGGCTGCAGCATTCTGAAAAACCTGAAGTCTTTTGATAAGAGAGTCGGGTTGACCTAGGTACATCTCTTTGCAATAGTCAAGAGCACCCATTGTAGAAGAGCTTACCGCAGTGGCTCGGCAAGTAGAAGGAAGAAAAGGCTGAACTTTCCTAAGCAGTTTTAGTTTGAAAAAACCTGCGCTACAGACGTAAGCATTCTGGACCTCTCAGGAGCCAGAGGGGAGGATTTTTACCCCTAGACTTTTGACAGTGGCGCAAGGTACAGTAAGATTGCCTAATGACTCGGGCCAGAAGGTGGAATTCCACGACGAGCTAGGGCCTGAGGTACCAAAAAAACAGGACCTCAGTTTTACTGCCGATAAGTTTGACTTGTTAGCCATCCAAGTTGAAATTGATGTCAAACCGTTCTTCAGATTAGAAGAACGGTCAGATATCTGAGAATTAAGACGAAAAGGTAATTGAGTATCATCCGAATATGTGTAAAAGCAGATGCCAAAAGAGGTAGTAAGATCAGCAAGGGGGCAAAGATAAAGGTTAAGCAGCAGAGGGTAGAGGGGGGACCCTTGAGGGTACACCACACAAGACTGAGGCGCAGCAGAGAAGGGGAACAACGAGACTGTTTGCTGACAAACAGCTAAAAAAGAAATAAACCAGTCTAATGGCGTGCCTCTGAAACCTGCGTGGGCCAACCGATGAACCATGATGCCATGATCGATTGTATCAGAGGCTGCGAAGAGGTCAAGAATAATCAGGACACCAGCATCTCCGTGGTCTAGCATCCGTGTCAAGTCTGTTCCTATGGTGGGTCTGAACCCTGCTTGGAAGCCGTGAAGGTCATTTGACTTGAAAAATAGAGAAAGCTGAGGTGTGACAAGCACTTCCATGAGTTGCATGATGGCTGGGAGTAGCGAAATTGGGCGGTAATTGTCAGGAAGGGAGGGATCAAGGTGAGGTTTCTTCAAGAGAGAAGACACAACAGCATGCTGTGAGAAACCTGAAAATGTCTCCCTAGCTAGTCCCCGGGGCATCTGTCATCCAGGTGGCCAGACACAGGTGAGTCCAGGCTACCCCGCCCTTCAACACAGTATGGTTAAGATAGTGACCAACGGAGGGACTGAAATACAGAGTCCTCTCGTTTTTGATCAGGCGACAATCTAGAAAACGGATAAAACAAAGTTTATTCACGATTAAAATCGCCCCAATATTAAAACAAAACATTAACATATATCCAATGACATAACTGATATGCTCAATCTCAATATCACAGCGTTTAACACAATTAACAGAGATAAAGGTTAGTTAGTAACTGATGTGATTTAGTGTACTGTATTCATTATCAGCAGATTTCATTGGTCGACACATTTTGTGTTTCTAGCTCAGGGGTTGCTCAGAGTAGATTTAGTTTGAATGTGTAATCTATCCTCCGGGCTTTCTTCAGAACACTAATTCTTAAAGCGATGTTATCATATTGTGGAGTCCCTCGAGAATGGAGAGATTACCCAAGTCTAGATAAAACAAATAAAATGTTGTCGAACAAGAAGTACATATAGATGAAAGCTGATCAAAGAGTTGGGAACTAATGGCTGCGGGTCACTACCTACCTACAATTGTTTCTTTGTGTATTGGGCTATTTACAGCGGAACTGTCGCTAGTACACTGATGGGTCTTTGTTAATATCTGGTGGTTACTGCAAAGAGGGGCAAAAGAGGACAGAATGTTCCTTGTTACTTAATGGTTTTATTACACTATTGTCACATAGAGTAAACATTTATTAAAATTATAGTTGCATAGTACCCGATAGTTGGCCAGACAATGCAATGAATTGCTGCAGTGGTGTGGCGAATCCTCGCACAGAAGCTTTTAGAACTGTGGAAGGTGGTTCCTCTACAAAGGAGAGGAAACTAATTTGTTATTCATAAATCCTTTTAGCCACTCTTTGTGTTACATCTAGCATATAGAAGGTTTGATATGTCAAAAGGCCTATATATAATGGCCGGCATCAAGATTAATTAATGGCTTGCGGTAATAAAAGTGGCAAATTTCACAATGTGTTTAGCGGAACACACCTGCAGAAAAAACAAGCAGATGCACTATAAACTGATTAGTCAGTGAGCCGTGGATACCAGGTGGCGTCACTGAGATTACTCGATTGCATTGTGTGAGCAAAAATAACGTGGATAGATGGATCTCAACTTTCATCTGGCCCAGTAACACATTATACCAAAAAAGTCAAGCTCTTGTGTCGGGACGGCCACCAAGAGGACATTAGCTTTGATTTTATTGGTGCTCCTCAGTTCCAGATGATATTGGGAATGCCTTGGTTGGAGACCCATAACCCTAAGATTGACTGGCGGAAACGAGTTCTGACTTTCCCCAAGACTGTTTTGACACCTGCTATGCTCAAAGGCCCACCAACTCGAAGACTAAGAAAGGGACCGTACTGGGTCTCACAGGCTCCTTGCCACCCGAATACTTAGAATAACAGGATGTCCTTCAAAAGGAACAAGCAAATGTCCTTCTTCCGCACAAGTCCTACGACTGCCAAATTGATCTCATACCCGGAGCCCTGATACCCTGCAGTCGGATTTATGCTCTAACTGAGCAGGAGAACCAACACCTAAAGTCTTACCTAGACCAGTACCTAGCCAATGGGTTCATGCGTCCATCTAAATCCCCTGCCTCCTTAACGCTCTTTTTTGTGCCTAAAAAGGAGGGCGACTTAAGAACGTGCATTGATTATAGAGCACTAAACCAGATCACAGTGAAGAATAGATAACCGTTACCACTTATCCCAGAACTCTTGGATCAGCTAAAAAACACTCAGATCTACATGGACTTGTGCGGGGCCTACCAACTTGTAAGGGTCAAAGAAGGAGACGAGTGGAACGCAGCGTTCCGTACTAAATATGGTCTCTGCGAAGATCAGGTGATGCCCTTTGGGTTATCTAATGCCCCTGCGGCATTCCAGTTCTTTATGAACGACGTGCTCCGTGAATTACTGGACGTTTGCGCACTTGTCTATATTGATGACATTCTCATCTATTCAACTTCCAAAGAGCATGTTTGGTCATGTTCGGGCAGTGTTAGAAAAGCTTCAGCAACATCGACTATTTGCCAAATTGGAAAAGTGTTTTTTCCATGTAACGGAGATTGAATTTCTTGGCTTTATTGTCACACCACGAGGCGTTTGCATGGATACACGAAAAGTGGGTGCTATCCTCCAATGGCCCTCTCCGACGTCTACAAAAGGAGTACAAAGTGTGCTTGGATTCGCCAACTTCTATCGTCGGTTCATACCCGGTTTCTCTCTGATCGTCCATCCTATTACCTCTCTATTACGAAAAAACAAACAATTCTGCTGATCTCCAGAGGCTGAGGAAGCCTTTCAGAAACTTAAACGAGCGTTTACCACAGCACCCGTTCTACGACACCCACAACCAGATGTGCCGTATGTGGTTGAAACTGATGCCTCTAACATAGCAATGGGAGCTGTATTGTCCCAACGGAACCTGGAAACCGGACAATTGCACCCTGTGGCGTTCTGGTCCCATAGGTTTTATTCTCCCGAATTGAAATCGGGGTCGGATTGGCCCCTCGACCTTTCAGCCCGTGGCTGGGCCGAAATCGTCCCTGGGGAGTGGGGGCCGGTTTCTGGCCATGCCTGGGCCGATTTGGAAGAAAAGAAAATTGAAAGCAAAATATTTTCAAAAAGTCTTTCAACCTTTTTAGGTCGATAAGTGAGTACCAACACAGGTTGGGTGATATTGTATGCATATTTGTTCTATAAAAAAGAGCTTAAGCGTAAGTGCTATACAATAACATATCATTTGGCCTTGGACGTCTGCTTGCATTCACAGTTATTTAATGTTCTTAGGAACAATGCTATTTGATACCACGTCCTTTTTTGTCAAGTGGTGAAAGGTCGTGTTTCGCTTCCCGGAATGTCACTTTGGGGTGGGGTCAAATTACATCACTTGCAGTGACTTCATCAGAGGTCAAGGGTCGTGAGACGAGGGGTGGCCCACTTTTTGTTTGGGTGACCGGGCCTTTTTCTTGTCCCAGTTCGACCCTGATTGAAATATGCAATCACTGACAAGGAATTGCTAGCAATCAAGGCAGCATTTAAAGCATGGAGACATTATCTTTTCGGAGCCAGACATACAGTTACGGTCATCATGGATCACTGCAACCTACAATACCTAAATTCCGCTAAAGCGCAATATTCGCGCCAACTTCGTTGGGCCCTCTTCTTTGTCAAATTCAACTTTGTCATTACCTATAGACCAGGAGTTCGTAATGGGAAAGCGGATGCCCTCTCCCGCATGAGCGATGAAAAGGAAACTTTCACGACACCGGACCCTGTGGCTGTCATTCCTGAAGAGCGGATCCACTATACGATTGTCGCAGCAACCTGTCTGGACGATCTACATTCCAACTTGCGATGCCAGATGAATCAATCTACCCAACAGGAATGGCTTCAAAAAGGAAACCGATACACCATTAAAGACGATCTACCCTACTTCCAAGGGCGACTGTACATTTCGGATAAGAAACTACAAAACCAGATCATCGCCAACTATCATGATTCCTTGGTGGAAGGACATCCAGGAATTGCAAAAACTCAAGCTAAGGTAAAGAAACACAATTGGTGGCCCACTTGGAGGAAGGACATTATCCACTTCATTGCGACCTGTGGTGTCTGCGGCCAACACAAATCTCAAAAGCAAAGCCCTGCCGGTTTACTACGTCCATTGATGATACCGCCAGCACCATGGCACACTCTGTATATGGAATTTATTACAAATCTCCCTTCCTGCAATGGTCACAACACTTGGTTGTTGTGGATTTGTTGTCCAAAATTGCCCACTTCATTCCTCTGAAAGGGCTCCCCACCGCTTTGGCTCTCGCGACAGTGTTTCTAGAACAGATTGTGCGACTGCGTGGGTTCCCATCGGTATAGATATCGGATTGTGGAACCCAATTTGTTTCAGCATTCTGGAGACTGTTGTAAAATTGTGAAAATCGACCTTCGGCTATCCACAAGTCACCACCCCAAACCGATGGTCAAACCGAACGAGCCAACCAGACCCTAGAGCAGTATTAAAGATGCATGTTACAACAATCTGAAGACTCCGGAAAGACATCCTGTGATTGGCGGAGTACGCATACAACAATTCCATTCACACCAGTACGGGGCAAAGTCTGTTTTATACTGTGTACGGAAGACGCCCACGGACATCTGGTTTTGGTCCACTCGACACATTAGAAATGCCAGCAATAGCAAACCTGCACAAAACCATCACCCAGGTTTTTAAAGCAGCAACCGGGCATCTGACCAGAGCCAAAGAGACCGAAAAGATTTGCAGATCAACATCAAAGAGAAGCTCCCAGTTACCAAATCGGAGACATTCTAGTTGGCATCAAAGAACATTCCTCTGAAAGGACCAATATCTTTTCGCCCCAGATACTTGGGGCCCTACACAATCAAGGCCATAATCCATCATGCAGTCATGAAATTGGAGTTTCCATCCAACATACAGATTCATCCGGTATTTCATGTTTCACTTCTAAAACCAATGGAACCGGGTACACGCATTGGCATTCCACCAGATCGTAAGATAATTGAGGGGGAGCCAGAGTACAAAGTCAAAACTATCCTAGACTCTAAGGTAGTCTGATCCAAATTATACTACCTCATAGACTGGAAACGCTATGGACCTCGAGACCAAACCTGGGAACCCAGCAAACATGTCCATGCCCCCCGATTGGTTAGGCAGTTCCATCGCAACTACCCCACCAAACCAGGACCAGGAGGAGGACCACCCTTGAGGGGGAGTGCTGTCATGGTCACTTGCCCAGGATTACAGGAGTGGCACCATCAGGTGGAAGGAGCAAGGGGTACCATGGTTCACGCACCTCCCTTTGGGACGTTTATACATGGGGGGCCCGGTTGGACTCAGTCCTGGCGTCTTTGTCCGATCACGGGCGGTAGATTCCGGAGATAGTACCCCATGGTACCCCTTGCTCCCTCCACCCGATGGTGCCACTCCTGTGATCCTGGGCAAGTGGCCATGACAATCAGCTGGTTTAATGATAGTCATGTTGTGGTTCTGGTGCGCAAGGCACGCAAGAGGGCCCGGAACACCAACAGATAGACGTGTCTCTCAAAGCAGCCCAGAGGGTGAAAACCAGACAAAATAACTTGTGTGACCACTTTCAACCCTTTAAGCAATCACCTCAGAAGAACTATCCTTCGGCATTGGGATATCCTAAAAACAGACTGCTTCCAGCCAGCAAAACCGTGGTTTGCATTCAAGCGGAGCAAACATTTAAAAGACCGTTTGGTACACATGTATGAGGAACCACAAACCGAAGGAAACCCACAGATGAATCTCTGGAATCTACCGCCCATGATCGGACACTACAAGTGCAGTGCGGGAGATGTTCCATATGTGGACTAACGAAAGATCTAAAAGAGTGCCACCTTTATGGAATTAAGTGGAAATATAATTCTTCACCAACTGTCACAGCAAATGGTCAATATACGGCATGACATGCCCTTGTGGCCTTATCTATTTGGGCAAATGCAAAATAGAAATTCTGCAACGCATCTACGAACATAGATCATGCTTAAAAAAACAAGTAGCGGATAAACCTATGGTGTCACACTTCAAAGCAAAAAATCATAAGCACACAGATTTGTTCTGGTTCATCATCCAGACAGTGAAAAGTCAATTCCGAGGAGGAGACTGCAACCATCACTCAGAAGAATGGAACAGAAATGGATCTACCGTTTGGATTCAGTCTAGAAAGGCCTAAACATGGCCATAGAATGGAACCTTTTTTTCAATTAAAATCAAAACTCAAACCATTCAGGTGCCACATGTGGCACCAGACCAGCCATCATCTAAATGTGCAGTCATCACTGGTGACTCAGTATCCTAACCTGTTTAGGCCGTATATATTTGTATGTTAGTCTTGCTGATGTTTCTCTGTACCTTTACCAGTCATTGCCTTGTGTTCCATTTTTTTTACTGCATCTTTCTTAAATTCCACTAGCATTAGGTGAGGTTCCACCACATTTTAGGTGCACACGAACCACTATCTTGTTTGTGAATAGCTAGTGACCATTACCGCACTAGATGCGGTTCCCTTTGTAATATATAGTATCCCAACCACCAGGGCTTGATAACCTTACTTGAAACGACCATGTTGTGTCTGCATTTGTATGCTTTTCAGAAAATATGCATTTGGCTAATGTGTTTGTTTCTGCCGTGGCGTTATACACAGCCCAGCAACCTCTGCCCAGTACTAGCGCCGTCAACATAGTTCGCTTTAAAAGCAAATCAACAATATTCTTTACATCCTGTCTAGATTCGATTCTCACTTTGTTTTTCCAAATTGGGCCTCTCCTTAGAAATGCACAGCCTTTTAAAAGATATATCTAGCTTTCGCAAGCTGACCGAGGCGTTGCATGTTGCTTGGCAACCCCCGCCTAGAACAAGCATTGTCTATAAAGCTTGTTCCAGGAAGTAAAGCAGCCATTTTCACTACTTGCATATTTGTGTCCCGTGAGTGTTATTATTACCTCCCTCCTGCTGACTCAATCTTTCTGGTCACAAGACTCACTCTGGTTGAATATACACAAGCGTGTCTGCGAAAACGCAGAGGCGTGCATGTTGCTTAGCAACTGCTGCAGAGCACTCGGAATACCTATTGAGTTAATTCATCAAGCAAATAAGTTATTTTTGCTCACACAGTGCAATTGAGTAATCTCAGTGACGCCACCTGGTAGTCACGGCTCACTGACTAATTAGTTTATAGTGCATCTGCTTGTTTTTTTTGCAGGTGTGTTCTGCTTAACACATCGCGAAATGTTCCAGTTTTATTACTGCAAGCCATTGATTAATCTCGATGCTGGCCATTATATATAGGCCTTTTGACATATAAAAAAACCTTCTATATGCCAGATGTAACGCACAGAGTGGCTAAAGGGATTTATAAATAACAAATGTGTTTTCTCTCCTTTGTAGAGGAACCACCTTCCACAGTCCTACTACGTTCTGTGCGAGGATTTGCCACACCACTGCAGCTGCTGTAATTCATTGCATTGTCTGGCCAACTATGTCATCGGGTACTATGCAACTATATTTTTTTAATACATTTTTACTCCATGTAACGATAATATAATCAAACCATTAAGTAACAAGGAACATTCTGTCCTCTTTCGCCCCTCTTTGCAGTAACCACCAGATATTAACAAAGACACATCACTGTACTGGCGACAGTTCCACTCTAAATAGCCCAAGAAACAAAGAAGCAATTGTAGGTAGGCAGTGACCCACAGCGATTAGTGCCCAACTTTTTGATCAGCGTTCATCTATATGTACTTCTTGTTCCGACACCATTTTATTTGTTTTTATCTAGACTTGAGGAATCTCTCCATTCTCAAGGGACTCCACTATAGGATCACATTGCTTTAAGCATTAGTGTCCTGAAGAAAGCCCGGAGGATAGATTACACATTCAAACTGAAACTACTCTGAGTCACCCACGAGCTGGAAACACAAAATGTGTCGACAAATGAATTGTGCTGATAATGAATACAGTACACTAAATCACATCCGTTACTAACCACACTTTATCTCTGTTCATTGTGTTAAAAGCTGTGATATTGAGATTGAGCATGTCAGTTATGTCATTAGATATATGTTCATGTTTTGTTTTAATATTGGTGCATTATTAATTGTGAATAAACTTTGTTTTATCAGTTTTCTAGATTGTCGCCTGATAAAAAACGACAGAGGGATCTGTTGGTCACTATCTTAAGCATTCTGTGTTGACGGGTGGGGTAGCCTGTACTCACCTGTGTTTGTTTTCTCAATTGACCAGTCCCCCCCCCCCGGCCACCGGTAACAAAAATGGTCTTTACCCATATTATATTATACATGGCAGGACATGGCCATTGCTATTGGATCCAGTTCGTGGGGTGGACCATGATGGAGGATCCACCTGGATGGGAGGGGGTCCTGTGGGGGTGAGACGCAGGATCCCCCTTCTTTCAACACCTTTTCCCCATCCTACCACATAGGATATTCCAAAACACTGCACCCCCCCCTTCCTACATGAACACCTTTGCACAACACAAAAGACAACAGGCTAACACCAGAGTCGTTTACCTGACATGTCCAGTACAAGGGTAGGGCAATTGACCAGAATCACACACACCTGACAGCCCTTTCCCTTCCCCACATGGATAAAAGGTGGAGCATAAGAGCACAGGACGAGCAAGGCAGAACGCACGACGTGAGAGCAAACCATGCCACCTAACATTCAAAGAGCTGCCATTATAAGAAATAAACGGATTATTACCTAGGAGAATATACTCCCTCTACTTCAGCCAATTAATAGCCCCGCTGAGTTCCTAGAAAATGATACCTCAAAACTGATGGACCAGTACAACCAGAATCTCCTCCTAGCCCTTGACCATATAGCCCCCCTCAAAGCTAGAAAATCCAAAGCCTTAGCACACCTTAACAAATGGTTTTCACCTGAACCTAAGGCCCTACGGAAAGCTAAAAGATGCTTGGCAGCTAGCTGGATAAACCTTTAATCACAGAATTCAAAATGCTAAGTCTAGCTCCAAACAACTCTTCACTTTCCTCAAGGAATTGGAGTATCCTATAGCCCTTCCAGACTCTTGCATCAAAGACGCACTCTGGTGTGGCAATATCCAAAAGGCATTTCTAGATAAAATTGCATCACTTCAAGCCAAAATAGTAGTAAAAAAAGTAGGCTTGCATCCGCGGCCAATCACAGCATACTCAACCCCCCTCAACCAAAAGCTTGCAACACTTTTGACTTCACACCAGTCACCACTACTGAGGTGGAGAGGATTATTGCAAGCTTAAAACCGTCTAGATGTCTTGGTGACATTTGCACAGCCACCATTCTAAAAGAAGGGGCTAAGGAATTAGCTCTTTTCATCACGTCATTAGTTAACTCTTTTTTTGCCTCTTGCTCTGTCCCAAGAAATCTTAAAGATGCTTGGGTCATGCCCCTCATCAAAAAACCCAGCGTTCCCACCAACTATAGGCCCATAACAACTGTACTGTTCCTTTTGAAAATCTTAGACAAGGCAGTCTACATCCAAATACAGAACCATCTTGAAGCTAACAATCTGCTGGGCCTATGAAAATCATGGTTCAGGCCTAGGCATGGCACTGAAACAGCCCTCATAGATCTAAAAATCCAGATGGATGCTGCGAAAGACAATGGGAATCTGGCCTTACTCCTCCTGCTCGACTTATCAGCAGCTTTCAATTTAGTGGATCATAACATCCTAACGTCTCACTTAACCAAATCTGCTTCCTTCTCTACTAAAGCGGCCGACTGGATCCACTCATCCCTCTCTGACAACCATGAGAGTCTTTGCTCCATCAGCCTCAGCAGAACACTCCCCTATCACATGTGGAGTACTGCGGGGTTCCTGTGTCTCCCCTACCTTCTACAATCTCTTCACAAAGCTTCTCTTTGATCACCTTGATGATTTGGGAGTATTGCACACAAATTATGCGGACGATAAGCAAATACTCAATACTCTATCAGGCTCCAACGAGAAAGACTCCACACTCCTAAATGAAATTTACTTTAGAATACAAGCTTGAATGGCCAACAAGGGTCTTTGTCTTAACGATGACAAGACCGAGCTTCTATTCATCGGTTCTAAACATTGTCTTAACAAACTTGATGCCCAGTACACTTCATTCAACATTGATGGGAACAGCATTAAATTTGCCAAGGAAGCCAACACCTTATGAATATGCCTAGATTCCTCTCTCTCCCTCTCCCAAAAGGTAAATGCTACCTCCTCAGCAACAGCATACACTACTAAACTTATAAATGCATGCCGACCCTTCCTGTCCACCGACAGCTGCATCACAGTGGCAAGATCATTCATACTGCCTAAATTAGACTATTGCAACACTCTGTACTTAGTCACTAGCAAGCGCAATTTAAATAAGTTACAAGTGTTGCAAAATAACACCCTTAGATCGGCCTTAAACATTCCTCGTTCAAACCTCATCTCCCAAGCCCGACTGGATACTAAGTGGCTCCCTATCCAAAACAGGATCACTTTCAGAATGTTGATGATCACCCATAACTGCCTGGCTAATTTGGCCCCCAAATACTTAGTAGACAAATTCTCCAGAAAGCAATCCTCCAGACCCACCAGGACCTACTACTCTCACTGCTTAAACATCCCGAAGTTTAAACAACACAAAGCTGGTGGATCTAGTCTCTCGGTCCTGGCAGCCAAGGCATGGAATTCTTTACCCACAGAGCTCAGAATGGAACCCTCCTACCTCTCCTTCAGAAACAAGGTAAAAACCTTGCTCTTCTCCCAGCTGCTCTAAGATCCTCTTGTCCCCTTTTTTGCTCTTAGCGTCCTTTTGAATGCCTAAACAACTGACCCCAACGTCCCCAAACAATATAACCCCCCACCCTCACCAGGACAGTCGCCTAGATTTGTAACACTAGACAACACTGGAGACTTCTAACCTGCTGAAGTTTTGCGTCCTGATCTGTAGCACAGGGCAGCTTTCCACATCCTCGATTGCACTTTGTATTTCGCTACCCAGGCATAGCTGCCCCTGTGTCGGCATTGCACTGTACATCTTTTGTAAGCAGTTTTTGACCATATTGTTTTTTTTTTCCAAATAATTTTTATTATTTTATAAACAACACTCCAAACTTTACAAACAATTAGGACGTTAGTAATTAAACTTCAAACATTACATTGCAGAATGCACTCTACGGTCCTCTCCCCTCCCACCCCATTAACTTGAGCCACTGTATCCATGTCATTCACCTGCACATCTTCAGGCGTGTCTAGTATCATCTATTCCGTGTCATCATTGCTGTGGTCGGCCTGGGAGGCACCCACCATCGAGGCCACCAATTGTGCCTCTGCTATTAGGGAACCCACCGCTTCCTCCCCTCCCCTCCCCTCCCCTGGTGACTGCTTCATACCAGGCAGCTGTTTCTGCTTCTGCCCACTTCAAAAGGTCTGCCCACCACATCTCAATTCTGGGCCGATGGGCCGCTTTCAAGCACATTGCAATTCTCCGTTTGGCCAAGATGTAGGCCAGGTCCTTCATCTTACTGATGTGCCTCAGGGTACGTGGTCTAGTGAAACCCCCAAGCATACATGCCCAAGCCGACTCCACATCCAGCATAACCCCTCTGTTAATCGTGTTTTCAATTCTGTCCAGAACCTGCCCACCTCCGGACAAGCCCAAAACATATGCAGCAACCCAGCCTCTACCTCCCCGCACCTGGGGCATTTCTGTATCTCCGGGCCGCCAAACCTGGCTATTTTACCGGGGGTCAGATATGCTCTGAGTGACATATAATTGGATCTGCTGAAGTCTTGCGTTTCGGGACACCTTCTTATGATAACTTTGGGCTCTATCCCATTGTCCATCCGTCATGGGTTCACCCACCTCCTCCTCCCAGTCTCGCCTCAGTTGGATCAATTCCCTCCCCGCCCTGGTACTCAATAACTCACATATACGAGATATTTCGTGCCCACCCTCGAGACATCGCACAAAGTCTCTATGGTGGCATCATGTTGTTCCGCAAGTACTGCCTCAGGCCATCTTTCTCTCACTAGTTTAATGATTCTACAATAAGTAATGTGTTGGCCCTTATGCACCCCAGTATCCTCCATTAATTTTTTTTTTTTTTTTTTTTTTTATTCAACTGTTTTCACAGTTTTAACAAAGTTTGTTGTTCAAAGAGTTTGTGATCTCACATGGCTTCTGATCTATTGCACATCTGTGTCTAGACAGGTGAAAATGTACTTGTTAGATTGCATCTTCTTTCATCAGGTTTATATTCTGGAAGAACTGGCCGACTGCGATTACTGATTTTACATTTCCACCTGACATCAGGATATTCCACCAGTATTCCTCCTCCCCGCAACTGCTGTTTTTGGATAAGTGGCCCATGTGTATCATTCTTTTGGCCGCTAGTCCCGGACATGAAAGCAGCAGATGCCTCAAGGTTTCTTTTGTTTCGGGTTTATCGCAGAATCTGCAGAGGTTATTCGCAGCGGAGCCTCTGATGAATAGAATTTCTTTCGTGTGTAAGAGATTCAGCCTGGCCCTTAGAAAGGTGTTTCTAATTTGCTTACTTGGACCTTGTAGTAAATAGCTCATGGGTTCATTTTGTTTTTGGTAATTGACTGGTAGGTCCGCGGCCAGTTTGTATTTGGCGGCCTCTTCCAGCGTTTTGATCCAGTCCATTTGTTTAAATTTTTTTACTGTTTTGGCGGGGTTGCTTTCTAATTCTTCCCATGAGCTTCCAATTTCCTCAAGGGTTTCTGTATTTTTTTGCTCCCAAGCGGCTAAGATGTTGTTCTCTCCTGTTTTGAGTTCTTCCTTTATAAACTTGAAGATCTTCACAGAGGATAGTCTAATTTTCCGGTTCAGCATTAGGATGTTTAGCTTGACTCTTCCTTTTAAAGAGATGACGTTGATTTCTCTGCGAATAGATGCCATCGGAGTAGAATTTGGGAGCATTAGAATTTTCCTCCAAAATAAGCCTTCTAGCTTCTGCCAGGTCCGTTCTGGAATCATGGGCATCGCTTCTGCACCGTAGGTGATAGCAGGTACCGCTTTCGCTGTGTAGAAGTTCAACACTGGTTTCAGTGAGAATCTTCCGTATTTTTTATCCATGAGTCGAGCTTGTGTTATCATGATTTTGGTCTTGGCAATCAAGGATTCCTGCATGGGGGTTTCAAAGCGATTTGCGCTTATCGTGACTCCCAGGTATCGGAATGATTTTACTTTCTCCAATTTCTCTCCAGCCAAGAACCATTTAGATTTTTCTTTTTGTGTGGTGGATTTTTCCAGAATCATTATTTTTGTTTTTGATGAGTTTAAAATCAGGTCGTTGGTCTCAAGATATTCTGCGAGCGAAGTAAGTTTGCGTTGTAGCCCTATGGCGGTTTGATCCAGTAATAAGATATCGTCGGCGTAGAGTAGTCTGCCCACCGTTTCATCTCCAATTCTAGGCGGAAATGTTCTAATGGTGGGGTCCCAGTGTTGGTAGTCTCCAATGAACGCGTTGTACAGTGCGGGGGCCAGTGGGCAACCTTGTTTCACGCCTCTGTAAGTGTTGATCTCCTCTGAAAGTTGTCCTTTTCCATTAAGTCTGACCCTCATGGATGTTCCAGAGTACAACTCCATGATTGGGTTCAGGATTGATGTCGGGCAGTTCCCTGTCCTCAATTTAGTCCAAAGGCACTCTCTATTCACCGTGTCGAATGCGTGAGAGAGGTCTATGAACGCCAGGTGTATCTTCGGTCGTCCCTCTAGCACCTGGGCTTTCAATACACTGAGTAGCATTATGTTAGCCAGTGTTCCGATATTTTTTACAAATCCTGTCTGAAAGTCATCGTGTAATTCGGAAGTGGCTGCCCAGTTCTTGAATTTGTCTAGGAGAAAGGCTCCAAACAATTTCCCAATGGTGTCCAGTAAGGCTATTGGGCGGTAATTTGCTGGGTTGCCTTTATCGCCTTTCTTGAAAATTGGGACCACGTTTGCTAATTTCCAAGATTTCGGAATGGATTGGGTGTCCGCACATTGTTGGAATATTCGGGCTATGAGTCCGCCCCATACTTCGATGTTCGTTTTGAGATCCATGTTAGAGATTCCGTCGGGTCCAGGTGCCCTTGAGTTGTTCAATTTCCTTATTTTTTCGCAGATTTCCTTTTCATCCTTTTCAATGTCCCATCGATTTTTTTTGGGCCTTATTGCTTCTTGGGAGTTGCCCTTTGGTGGGGCGAACATATCCGAGAAGAATGATCTCCAGTGATTCTCTCCAATTGAGTTAGCTAGGGCCTCATTTGAGTTATTTCCTTTCGGGTTGATCAAGGCCCAGAAAGTTTTAGATTGTTTCCCACTTAGGGTCTTTAGCATAGTCTCAGAGTCTTCCTGGTACAAAATGGCTCGGTGCGATTTAAGCCAGCTTTTGTAAGACTTTTTCGCAGATATTGCTGCCTCCTCTGTTTGTTTTGAGGGGCAAGATTTCGCTTTGCGTAAAATTCTTCTCATTTCCCTTCTTTTCTCCACCAGTGATTTATTGTATATATGATTTGGCTTTTTTACTGAAGATTGAGTTTTCCTTTGCTGTTGGTATGGGATCAACAGGGGATAATAGTCAGGTGGATTTGCTTCCCCTGGCACCGCAATAGTTCTTTCAAAGGTCCTTGTAATGGTTCTTATTGCTTCATCAGAGAGTCTTAGTCGGGTCCCTGCACCATTAGTAAGAATTGAGGTAGTCATTTCCTGGCGGTTTGCCTCCGATTTCCTTTCTGGGGCTGACCATGAGGCCATCAGGAGGTTGTGATCACTGTTTTGAGTTCCTATAACTTCATATGCAGATATCATTGCGAGCAAATTTCTGGATACATATATGTGATCCAGAAAGGCGTTGCGTGAGCCTTGTTCCCAAGTTGGAATCTGGTTTGGTGTGGTCGAGATCAGATAATGGAGGTTATGGAGATCTAGTGCATCCATGAGCAGTTCCCATCCCTTGCCTCTCAGGTCAGATTCTCGAGTTGTTGAAGAGACGGTAGGAGCCAATATGGAGTGTGAATTGCAATTTGATGTGGTTTGACCAATGTTAGGTAATGTTAAATTTAAATCCCCGCATACTATGATGTGGTCAATTGTCATCGTATTAAGGCATGTCTCTATCGTTTGGCCGATGATTTCAAGAAGGGCTGTTTCTTTCACGACTTTTGGGTTCCAGTATCTATTTATCACTAGATAAGATGTTGGTTTGTTCCTGTTCTCCCAGTCTCCGGGTTTCTGTTCTGATACCAAAGAGGCCAGAATTGACGTGTTAGATAGTATTGTTTGTTTGAGTTGTAGGCCACTACAGATTCTGACTGCTGTCAAGAGACCTGAGGAGGGCCTGCCCAACGCTCCTTGTGTAGCTGGGGAGAAGTCGATTTCGAAGCCATCTATTGTTGGCTTCCTGAGGAGCCAAGTCTCCTGTAAACAAAGAAGGTCAAAGGTCCCCAGTTGTACATCTGAGTTGAGTGTCAAGTGAACGAATCCTCTTGTGTTCCACGACCCCATTTTAAGTTTGTTTGCGATCTGGTGAGGGTTATCGGATTCTTCCTTGACTCCCGTCGTGTGTACTTGTGGCTATCTTCTTGTTTTTGTGAAGAGTCTTTCCGGCGTCCAGGACCATCTTTTTTTTTTAAGGTCATGAAGATTTAGCCGTGAATGGATGTGTTGATCGCTTGACCTTTTTCTGGAATCGGCTGGGTCCTTTGATGACTTCCAGTTCTGCGGGGGTCCCTTGGGGGCTCGATCTAAGACCATATTACTCTGTTTTTCGTTGTGTTTGCTCCTGGTGCTACTCCGGGCACTATTGTGCCATTGTTGGGTGTTAGTTGGAGTAAACTGTGGTTCCCGTCTGTCTCTATAGATAAGGGTTCTTCTCGTCTTAGGTGACCTCCCTTGCTGTTTGCTAAATGGGCTCGGTTCTTCATGGCCCCCTATTCTGGTTTCCTCGAGGTTGTTATAGGGTCTATAGTGTGAGACCCGGTGTCTTGGGGGTTCATCTTGAGAAACATCAGATGTGTTACTTTCACTCCTATGTAAAGTTTCTATTCCTGGGTGAAAGTTGCGAAAAGCGTGGCGAGAGGCTCGTTCTCTTGAAGGGGAAACTGTCTGGTGTTGGGACGTACGATCTCTGGTGGATATAAGGTCTCTGTCCTTTGATCCTCTCCGTGTATTACTGGAGGTCTCCCTGTCGCTGTATAATTCTTCCAAATAGTAGCCTAATTCTTTAAGGGCTCTGGCCTCCTTCTTGAGTTTGAGTCTCGTGCTAGCAGAAGATATGTGGATGTACACGCTGTCTATGCTGTGAGGGCCCGAGAATTCGATGACGTCTAGGCAGTCTGATGTTACTGATCTGAGAGCCGGGACTTGATGAAATAAGTCCAGTATGGCGGTTCTATTTAGAACCCGGTTGTGCTTTGCTTTACAGTTCGGCTGCAAAAAGAAGGAGCGCGTTGCCGTTGTTCTGTTATTTCTCATTAAGCCGCAACGTTTCCATTCTCTCTCGCGGATTTTCAGTGGAGTCCTCCTAGTGCTTTCCCTTTTTTGGCTGCGTTCTCTGGAGTCTCTTTTTTGTTTCAAATGCACTCTAGTTTTCCACCTATTGGGAGTGGACTTGTGTTTCACTGTGGTATCTTCCTCCCGTTTTTTGGAGCTCTGTTTTAGTTTGATCCCAGCCAAAGACGCACCTTCCCCCCTGTGTGGTGCTGGGGGTTTAGACTCCCACTGTCTGATTTTCTTTGGAGGTGTGTCTTTGTCCTGGCTTCGTTTAAAAGACACTGTTTTTCTTTTAGCTCCCCGATTGTTGTCTAGGTTTGGATCTTTGTCCTGCCAAAGCGACACAAGTTCCAAAGCGTCTTCCATTAGATCGCTTTCAGTGGAAGTGGGAGATCTGTTGGTGTTTTGGCTGACACTGTTTTGCTGACTAGATTTTGAGGTCAGTGGTTTAGTGCAGATTTTGATGTACTTTCTGTCTGACGATGGTGAGGATTTATTCGAGATCTGAGATTTGGCCGTGGCCGATTTAGGAAGCACGGGTGGGCCGCTTTTTACTTTTTTTGTTGGAGCCGAAAGCGTAGGTGGGTCTTCCGAGAGAGCTCTAAGATCTTGTTCTTTCTCGTTAACGATGCAACCATTGGTTTTTTCTATTGTGCTCTTGCTCGATTGAAGTTTGGGGAATTTGAGAGTACTTTGGTTTCCATTGGTGTGGCCCTCCTGTGCTTTCTTTGTTGGCTCGAGATTAAGACTTAGGAGGGGTGTTTTAATGCTCCATTTGCCCGGGGCTGTCGACACTGCTGAGGTATTTACATGATCCTCCAGACTGGAGTTGGCGATTGTTTTGCCAGTGCCTGCTTTGAAGTGGAATATTTTCTCCGGCAAGAAGTCAGTCTTAGACTGAACTGCTTTCGTTTCTCCGAAATGTTGATCCATTGTTTGAGTGCAGGTGTGTTTTAAAGTCTTCCTGTTTTCAATTTTCGAAGTGATGAATCCCTCTAAAAACGTGAGTTTAGTTTGGGTCAGTACCGCCAGTGATGCTTGGTCCTTTACAGAGTCATTCAATGATTCGTATAGTTTTGTGAATGGAGCTAGGGCTATGGTGATAGCTGACATTATCGTCATTAAGTCTGGTTTTTTATTTGGAGTTTCTTTTATTGAATTACCCACAGTATCACTTTGTCTCCTGTTCGTTGGCTGTGGGCTGGACGTACATGGCTTAGAAATTTGAGTTTCCGATTGTCGCCTAGTCATAGGCGTTTTGAGCGTTATCAAGTGGTCTGGATGAACTGTGGCTTGTGTTAGCTTACATGGCAAAGGTTGCGTTATGGGTCTCGTTGAATTAGAGTTGGTTGACTCTGAGTTCCTAAGGGGTGAACCGAGACTGTCTGATTTTCCCACTGAGGGTGTGGCTTCTGCCACCCCCCCATGAGAGGAATTTTCTTTGAGCAAAATTGCCTTGTTGGGGTTGTATGATGAGGCAGAGGACTGTGCGGATGGCTCTGTTGATGTGAGTTCCGTGGATTTCGCTGGCGGTTTCCCAAAATGCCATCTTTTGTTGGTAAGCGGCTGAGGACTCGAGGTGTTGGGGTTCGAGTTATGTGCATTGAAAGTAAGTCTCAGTGGAATAGCGGGAGAGTTGAAATGAACTGAATCCTCTAGGGACCCCTCCAGAAGCTCTGCGTCTGATATCTCACTTTTCTCATTCTGATTTCTTTTTCCTTGTTTGCTAAAAAATTTGTCCAAGGTGCCCACCAAGGGCTTCGGGGCCTCTTTGCTCCGCTTGGTGGGAGCCAACTGCTGGTGATTCTTTGTAGTCTTGGGCATAAGGGGGTTTATTTTATTTGTAATTCCTGAGATGAGTCTGTCTTCCCTTTCCGGCGCTTGTTTATTCTCCTTTGGGATTGGGTCTTTGAGCGGCTTTCTGTCGATAGTTAGTGAAGGGGCCTCCTCGGGGAACTCCGTTAGCACTGTCTTTGAGGTGTCTGGAAAAAGCGCTGAGTTTTGATTTGATGTGGGTTTGTTTTCTGAATCCTCTATTAAAGAACAGGAACCATCGTCTGACCAGGCTGTTTCCAAATTTCCCAAGCTGGAGGGAGGGCTGACTAAGTCCTCTCTTGCTATTATGGGATGAATCTCCAGGTCGATTTTGATTTTATTAGGCCCGTCGTAAGGTGCGTTTTTATTGAGCACGTTTTTGGGGTCAGATCTCTTGTCAGTCTCAGGTGTAATGGAGTGCACACAGCTCTTGGGTGAGTCTAATGGCGCCGCTGGAGCTAACACAGCGCATCCTCCCTCGCATCTGGGGCCATGAACTCCCAAGCCCACTCCTGTAGGACCTGACCGTGCCTGGGAGCTCTCGCCCGCTGCCTCTTCGCTGGCGGCTCCTGGGTCACAGTGGCTGCCTATGGGGCTGTTCGCCACGCCTGGAGAAGCTTCGTGCTCAGCAGCTGTCTCTTTGGGAAGTGCCCCGCCTTCAAGGCTTTCCGGCAGCGGGGAAATCTGGACACATCTCACCGGAGAAGCCAGCATGCCCGCCCCTGCGACGATCGATGGAAGTCGATCCGGCACGTCCGGGCCAGTGGGTAAGTACGGGTCGGGCTTTGTAGGTGGGCGGTCTACTCTGCCTTCCCTTTTGCCAGACGTTGCCGTTGGAGGTCGAGCCGACGCTCCCAAACCATCCGTCTTTGTGGTATCCTGCTGCGGCTGGATTGTCTCCGGGGTTTCCTTGCCCCGCTCGTTGTCTTCTGTCGGTCTAGCTGGGCCAGCTTCCAGGCCGTTCAAAGGCGGGCTGTGCGCTGGTGCTGTAAAGTTCGCGCCCTTCCCAGCTCGGTTTAGTTCCTCCGTACTTCGCACTCGAGTCGCTAGTTCAAGTCCCTTCGAGGCTTGTGGGAGGGCCATACGAGAGTTGAGGGCGGCATCCCGTGACCCCCCCTGTTCCTCGAGGCCTAACAGACAAGCGAATGCTTCCGGACCCCCCAGGAGATGAGGGACGGCCCCGGGCGGCCTGTCATTCTCCGTCCCGGCTGCCCTCCGCGGCGCCGTCGCTGTGTGACGAGCCGGCTTTTCCAAGTGGGACTCTGCTGCTTGCCGGTGCGCCTGCGGAAAGGTAGGCAGGCTGGGGGCCTCCGACTTGGGGTCCTCAATTGACCTCCCCAATGACCCTCGAACGCCTTGATTTTGTAGGTTTGTCAAGGGTTCAGGCTTCTGTTGGGGGGGGATAGGAGGCCGCTCGTCATGTGTTTTCTTGCTTCTTGGGAAGTGTTTATGAGGGCTACGGTGCTCGAGCCCACTGTCTTCACTACGGGTTCTCTGGCTTCTTAGCCAGTGTGTATCTAATTCTGATACATGTACCGCTCGATTCATCTTGTCAGGACGTCGGGGCCCTAGCAGTCCTGGCTCGGACTGCCACGGACTGCCTTGACTCTGCAGCCTCGACTCCGCGGCCCGCTCCGCGGTAGGGTTGATGTCTTGTAGACACGCCTTGCTGTAGCAGCAACTGAGGAGAGACTGCCACGGACTGCCTTGACTCTGCAGCCTCGACTCCGCGGCCCGCTCCGCGGTAGGGTTGATGTCTTGTAGACACGCCTTGCTGTAGCAGCAACTGAGGAGAGACTGCCACGGACTGCCTTGACTCTGCAGCCTCGACTCCGCGGCCCGCTCCGCGGTAGGGTTGATGTCTTGTAGACACGCCTTGCTGTAGCAGCAACTGAGGAGAGACTGCCACTATCCTCCATTAATCTCTGAAAGTCCAATACCACCCCCTCTTGCCATATACCGCCAAGGGTAGCCAGACCCACCAGTTCCCAGTATCTGCGGACCCCTTTTATCAGTTGGGAGTCTTCCCCACACAGCGCCACTAACGGCACCTGCAGGGAAAACGGGGCTGGGTCTCCCACATTCTGCCATGCCTTACGCCACACCTCCCAGCCAAGCACCAACAATTTCGTTATTCCTGATACCTTAGATTTTGGCAACCACACTGTCTCTCTGAGGAAGTAGGGAGCAGGATCTCTTTGCAGCAGCCTAGCTTTGTGCATTTCCTCCTCAGACAACCACCTCACCATGTATTGCAGCTGTCCTGCCATGTAATATAATTCAAAGTTCGGCAGGTTTATGCCCCCCCTATCACACGAGTTTTGCAATTTCCAGAGGGCCACCCTATTTCTGGAATTGTGCCAAATGAAACCCCTGCACAAGCTATGAAGTTTGACAAAGAAGCATTTGGGGATCACATATGGGAAGTTTACAAAAAAGTGTAACAGCCTGGGCAGGTCTACTATTTTAAGCAAAGCCGCTCTCCCCATCATAGCCAGGGGCAATCTATACCAAAATCCCACACTGTTTTTAATACCTACAACTGCCTTCTCCGTATTGCACTTATGTTCTGCAGCCGCCGTGTGGTACATATCGATACCAAGGTATCGAAACGTCTTGGTTCGCCATGGTATTGGCAAAACGGCAGATTTCTCAACGGAGTGCCTTTATACCTCCCCAGGGGGAACACACTGGACTTTCTGGGATTCACTGCTATGCCCAAGAGGGTAGTGTAACGTTCCATCACCTCCAAAACATATTTAAGGTTCTCCTCCGGGAAGCGCAGATACAAAAGCATGTCATCTGCGTACAGTGATATAAGGTGTGTACCTCCTGCAGTACGGATCCCTATCTCACTGTATTGTTGTCTAAGGCACACTGCCAGTGGCTCTAACACTAGGATATATAGCATGGGCGACCAAGGCCATCCCTGTCTAGTGCCCTTGCCGAGTTTCCATTTATCTGAAATCATAGCACCCATTTTAACCCTCGCAATTGGGGAGCTTTATAACATCTTGACCCATATCAGATACCCCGGGCCCATCCCATATTCTTTCAAGGTCGCCAGCAACCACGGCCACTTCACTGAATCAAAGGCCTTGACCACATCCAGCGAGACCACTGCAAGTTCGCCAGAGTCTTTCTTTGTTTGGTCAATAATGTGATGTAATCTCCTATGATTGTCAGTGATATTCCTACCAGGAACATAGCCTGTTTGGTCAGGGTGTATCAATCTGACGATGATTCGCTTAAGCCTGTTAGCCAGCACAGCTGTAAGGATTTTACTGTCCTGATTGAGCATCGATAGGGGCCAATATGACCCACAATCTGTGCCCGGCTTGCCTGGCTTTAGGAGTGGGATGATAACCGCTTCCCGTAGGGATTCTGGCAGCCCCCCGCGTTCATAAGCCTCATTAAGCATGGCCAGTAGCAGCTCTTGTCTATACGTTTTATAGAATTCACTGGGGAGCCTGTGTGACCCCGGAGCTTTGCATGTGGGCAGGTGCTGTATTACGGTCTCTAGTTCATCTGAGGTGTTTGGGGCGTCCAGGTCCGCCCGTTCCAAGTTGTCTAGAGTGGGCAGGCCTATGTCCTCCATTGTTTCCTGGGTCTATTGATCTCTATTTTCCCCTTCATCCTCATAAAGGCATGTATAATATCTACGGAACGCCTCATTTATACCCTCTTGGGTGTCCCAAATCTGGCCCACCTCCCCTCTGATTTCTCTAATCACAGGTCGTGGCATCTCGTTTTTGTATAACCAGGCCAGCAGCCTGCCCGGCTTGTCTCCTCCCGCATGCTGCCTTTCCACGTATTTCTTGTAGTTCAACTTACATAATCTATCCCAGAGCTCACTACTGGTTTGTTGCAGCTGTCTCATCCTCTCCGAATCCTCCCGAGAGGCACCGCCCTTACGCATCATGGCTTCTAGTTCTCTTTCCGTATCTTGTAACGTCTGTGCTATACCCCCTTGGAGACCTCTGGATTTTGATATGGCTACACCGCGCACTACCACCTTGAATGCCTCCCATACTGTCCCCACCGATTGCACTTTACCGGTGTTGATGTCAAAGTTCTCAGTAATCGCCTCCCTCAGGTCCTCCCGGTATCCTGAATCCTGCAAGGCCTCCGCTCTAAGCCTCCATGTTGGGATACATGCTCTAGGGGGTTGGTGTCGCCACTCCAGGAACAAGGTGGAATGGTCCGAGAGCACCCTAGCCTTATATTCCGCACCCACCATTTCTCCCACTATCTCAGCAGCGGTAAACACATAATCCAGCCTCTTGTGCAAGTCATGTGGTGCCGCGTAGTGCGAGTACTGCCTCTCTGCTGGGTGCAGCCGCCTCCAGGCATCTTCAAGCTGAAAGTCTGTCAGCAGGGCCTGTAACGCCTTAGCAGCCAGGGTGGGTTTGTCTAACTTGCTGTCTGATCTGTTCATTTTAGGATTCAATGTGCAATTGAAGTCCCCTCCCCATAGGATCACGTCCCCCACCAGGGTGCTGATTTTGCTAAATAGAGTCCTAAAGTAAGCCGCTGTATCTTGATTAGGGGTGTATACATTTATAATGCTCACTGCCCAGTTTTCCAGCATCCCCCGCGCTACCACCAATCTACCTTCCGGGTCTACCGTCAACAAGTCAGCTGGAACGGTACATGTGGTGCCACCCATATGATAACTCCCCTAGCGTAAGCTGAATATGTGGCTCCTGTGAGGCTCCCCCTCCATTTCTTTTTGACCACCTCCAGTTGCTCCCTGGTGAGGTGGGTTTCCTGTAATAGGGCGATATAAATCTTCATCCTTCTTAAATACATCATTACTTTATTGCACTTAAGATAACTATTGAGGCCCCTCACATTCCAGGTCACCACTCTGAAGCTACCTGACGCCATTTATCTGATGTCCCATCTCCTCTCCCAGTTTCCCTCTCCACCCCTGATGACACAAAGTTCGGCTCGTTCCCCTCCTGCTCCCCACCAACTCCCCTTCCCCCCCTTTCTACAGCTACAACCCACTACACACAACCCCTTCTCCCCCTCCCCACCCAACCCCAACCACAACAAATACGCAGCTCCATCCCTGGATCTCAGGCTCCCCTGCATTTGGTCCCGCCTTGGAACGCCTAGGCCAGGAGCCCAGCAGGGTGTCACGGGACTATCGGTGATCTAACTAAACTCCTCGTAATGGGGATGTGAGGGCCGGCTCCTTAAAGCTCCCATATTGTTACCAAAGTTTCTAGTGCAAACAGATCATGCTTATATCTATAGCCCTAGAAACACTCCCCACATATTATATCCCATGCTATATTCAAGTCCCATTGTCATAGGCTGGGGCACCGTAGGGGCCAAGATTGTATAGCCAATCTTTACAAGGATGTTTGACATTCTTTCCTGATATTTAAGCAGAGTCGGTGGAGGAGCTTCACTAAGCATTTGTCCAAGATTTTCATGCAGTGAGTTGCTAGGAGGATTAATCAGTTTTGCGTAGTTATTTAAAAGTCTCTAATGAAATTTTGAAGCTAATGAATTAATCCTTAGTTCATGCTTAACAATTGGTTTAGACAAAGAGTCTCCTTCCATATCAGATCCTGTAACTGATTAAGAAAAGCGTCCATGTCAACCAGACACATGTCTAGTCCATAGAGTAGAATAGATTCCATTTTTAGGTTGTAAAATTCAGTTGCTGGAATGAGGGAGAATTTGCAGTTTTTTGTATAGCACTTTCATTTGAGAAAGAAGTTGCCAAAGCTTGGGAGCGAGTGATTTACTGCACATGTTTGCTGAGGACGTATCACATAGGTTATAACCGAGATAACGCAATGAAGTACACGTTCTACTGCAAACCCCTCCATCATCCACCTCATGGTTTTGATTTTCTTCTGGCCTGCAAATATGACTATATTTGATTTTAAGGCATTGGGCTGTAAATTGTTTTTGTGTGCGTATAACATGAGGATCTTCAGCTTACGCTGGAGGCCAAAAGGCGTCTTGTCGAACAAGATTAAATCGTCAGCAAACGCCATCCCGTTAATGAATAGCTTGCCTAGGTTTACGGGAAAGGTATCATGGTCATTCCATAGGTTGTCCAGATCAGTCAAGTATAGGTTAAACAAGGTTGAGGTCAAGTTTCAACCCTATTTAACCCCTATGGACGTTGGAATTGCTTCCGTTAGTGCGCCTTCCTGAGTAATGCGCACACCATAGGTGGCGTTTTGGTGAAGCATCGAGATAAGCAAGATTGTACTAGAAAAAATGGCATACATTGCCATTTTGCGCAATTGTAGCGCTCGAATGACACAATCGAAGGCAGATGTCATAGCAAGCGATGCCATGTATATGGGCCCACTTTGAGATGTTTTTGTGGTTTCCAGGAGATGAGACAAAATGGTTGCATCGAGTACGGTGCCCATGTTTTTACGGAAACCAATCTGAAACCGTGACAGGGTATGGTTGACCTTGAGGAATATCTCCAAATCATTTGATATTCAAATGGAGTAAACTTTAGATGAATCGTCCATTAAAGCAATCGGCCTGTAATTAGCTGGATTAGTGGTGTTTCCTTTTTTGAAAATTGGAACGATCAAGGATTGTAGCCTTGATTCTGGAATGCGTTTTGTCTTGAAAATTAGGTCAGATTTAATTTTCAAGATCTATGCCTTAACCAGAGGGTCCGATTTCAAGACGCAGGATGGAATACCGTCCGGACTCACCGCTTTTGAGTAATTCAACTTGGTAATGGCTCACTGCACTTATTTGATGTTCCAAAGAAAACATCCCAGAATTGAAGAATCGTAAATAGGACCAGTAATATGAGCATACACAGGAGGTAATAGATCATTCTGCATGTAATGTGTAACCCATACCTACGGGGAAATTGAAGATTCCAGAGAGACAGACGGAGTACGAGAGTTTGCCCTCATAAGATCCCAGATTGATTTTCTATCGTCTTTGCATAGGTATTTTACCAATTTCTGGTTATTGGCAATGTGCGTCTCAATTTTTTGAGATTTTATTTTATACTTGTGCCTCTGTATAATTTGTTTTTTGTACTGTACCTGCTGTGCAACTAGGAAGCTACATGCTAGTAGTTCCCTCATTCTTTTATTTTTGATCCTCTTCAGACATGCAACCTCAGACTTGTATGTATGCTTAGTACATAGGAAGTTACCGCGGAAGAGTTTAGCAAGTTGATCAAGAGTGCTTCTAATGGCGTAGTTGATTGAGGTCTCAGATAATTGATTTTCATGGTCACAGAAAATTGCTCCTCAGAATTTTTACTGACTCCTAAGTATGGTAACAAACTTGTGACATAGTTTACTGTTCCGCCTAACGGCAAGTCGAGACCCCTCAACTTCTAGTAACGAGAGGGCAGGCTCTGTTTCATTTATCCAGTGCCTACAGTTAACATTGAGTTTGATGATCATATGATCACAATACTCGGATTAGACATTTTCACTTTTTTACATCTGTTTAATAAATGAGCAGAGACATGATAGTCAATGTGAGATTTAAGGGTGCCTCTCTGGCAAGTGAAATCGGGCACACCCTCAAATTCCACCTTGTGGATATCCCATTCCTGAAAGAGAGTTCCAGTTTCGACCACGAGAAGCAGCTGCTGAATAATGCTTACAATAGCTTGATATTTGATTAAAACCAGTACTGCTTAGACAATTGCAGTTGAAATCGCTTCAATGACACCCAAGTAGTGCGGATTGCGAAGGAAGCATCCTCAAGAATGTGAGTAACTTGTTCCACAATGACAGCTTGTCCCACCTTTGATGGATTCCAGAACAGGCAAAAAATAAGCAAGGGGGTGGAGACAGTTGCTTGCAGAGTCAATTCGATCACTAACCGCTCCTCAGAGCATGAAATCATAGTAGTAGTTACCTTGATGTCATTGTTTATCAAGATAGCGAGTCCGCCATACGGTCTACCAGCTAGACCCACTTTGGCTATGGAGGTATAGGTAGTATATCATTTTAAGTTAAAGGGTTTTAGCTTCATGGTTTCCTGATTTAAAATGATTGTGGGTTTGTTGTGGACATCAAAAGAGTTGAACCAAGTGTATAAATAACTGAAACCACAGGAATTCCATGATGCAAACCTCACCTCAGCCAAGATACAGTTGCGAATTACCCTGTTTGAAAGATAGAACTGTATTCATCAAGGGTCCAACCCAAGGCCAGTCCTTAACAGCACCGGCCACGGAAGAAGGTTTTCTAAGCATGTTTTCATTTGATGATGCCGATGTTGGGGTAGTTGCATGCATGATGTGGCTCGAAATAGTCTTCTGGAGTGCTAGATTGATTGTTCAATGGGCACAAAACCCCCTACATTCAGAGGAGTACTTTGCTTTATCCTTGATAAGGAAAAATGTCTACAACGTGGTTTGTTTTGTCCCCTGTCCACCATTGAGCAGTTGATTCAGAATGGGAATCGAGTCAACTGTTACAGAACACGACTGAGGAATGGGTACAGAGCCCATTTCTGTAGAGTCGTTGCCCCTACCAGGTTGATTGCTTTTACCTTTGGTGATTGTGTAAGATGTAGACATTTTAGTCAGTACCTCCTGGTTCTTGTAGGTCATTTTTACTTTCTTCATTGAGCTGATTTAGGTCTATGATCTCATCCTCTTTGGATATGTTGCACAGGTGTTCTTAACAAGGGAATTGTGTCCAAAGATTTAATGGAATGTTTCTATGTCATCTAGAACCTTATGTGTCATCAAGGTTCTGAGTCCTTCAGTTGGGACTTTCAGGATGGGAGAGCTTATCAACTGGACAACTGGATGCATTTAACCTAGCTCCTGTCATATATATATATATATATATATATATATATATATATATATATATATATATATATATATATATATATATATATATATATATATATATACACACCCTGTAACTAATAATAAAGCTCATCTACTTTTATAATAATCAGTGCCAGCATCTTACCTGATCTCCAATAACATGGATACTACAAATGGCGACGAGGATGGGATCAGGAGGTGTTTTGCTGATCCCAGATAAACTGTCATAAGCCTGCTGATCCCAAGATATAAAGGACCCACTGGAGTCTGCTGCTGGTCCTAAATAAAATATATAAAAACTGAAAAGATCTGCTGATTCTGATGGCTGCGATCCATGATGAGCCCAGCAGTAATAAAGATATGATGAAGATGCTGATGGCAGTAGACCATGATGAGTCAAGCAGTGATAAAGCCCTGTGTACCAGCTGCAAATGTGTGATGTTACAAATAAACTATCTGCGCAATGTATAAGTTTTGCTACTATATGATGGCAGACAGCCGGCACGCAATTGTCTGCTGAGTAGTATCCCGAATTGTCTACTAAGGTACTGTGCATTTGGTTGGGGCGTTGCGGCAACGTTTAAATTAAGGGCCACACCACGTTGCTTATTGCGGCTGCTGAGTTACAGGGCAAAGTGTCATATAGTATTTTGTTACACATGGAACTGTACTTTACTGTGCGTTGCCGTTGTGAGCCTGGCAATTTCCCCACTGCAAGTGATGCAGCGCATGAAGCAGTGTAATACATAATCCATACGACTGGTCTGTATCGCCATGGATTGATGAAGTATGATGATGTCACAGCTGATCCGGGGGTGTTGGTGAACTTGGTGGATGTTGGCGAGTCGCGAGTGAATGTTCTTATCCAGTGAAGAAACCGTAATGATTTTCCGATGCAAGTGACAGATACTTTCGAGGAAAGGACCTATGTAATGTTTTCCAGACGTGATGACGTTTGAGGAAGAGAAGTATCTTCCGTGTCGTTTCATCCCGTGCAAGCCATATTGTACGTGATTTTCGCGTGGAGATGTATGCGGAAGTCTGTTTGGTAATATGGGTTTCCCGATGTAGGATCTTTCAATGGTAGTGTTCAGCCGCGTCGGAGAGGATTAAATTAGTGTTTCTGCAGAAAGATAAAACTTTTCAAGTTTCTTTTAGAATAAGGCTGCAATGTTGCCGTAGGAGCGGGTTTCAAAGAGACGCGCTAGCTGTTTGCTCCAAGACAACGATGCATTGTTAAGAATGAAGGAGCACCATAAATGTTTTCAGTTAATGTCCAATCTAATGCAGTAACTATATATTCAGTAACCAAATATTACATACTAATATTATAGTTACTGCATTGTCAGTTCTTGTCGTTTAATTTTACCAGACAGTGCATCGTCAGTAGTCAAGTTGTACTGGGGAGACCCCCAGCCGGCCCATAGAGTCGGGGTTTGATCCAGAGTACTTTAAGATGAGATGGCTGCACCTTGAGATGGATGGGGGTGCAGATTAATTACTCTAACACCAATCAATAAGGACAACTCAATGGTTTGGCAAAAGGGAGTCAGTTTAATGACAAGTACAAAACACAGGGAGACATGGAAATCAGCAGTGAAGCGATAGCCTGTCTCACTTCAACTCCCCAAACTACATTCAAACAGTGACATATATACTCCAAACTCGTCATAATTGACGTGTAACACTCAAAAGTTAACATCCAATTCTATTGATTGGAAAAGGTAACTTTACTATAGGTACTATATCTGTATATGGTAACAGAGTGAGGGGATTGGGTAAAACACTGTCAGGTGGGCGACTGAGCCCTTCCTTCAAAATGACTACTGCGAACGTCACTAAAAGTATGAAGTCCTATAGGTTCTACTATCTATAGGACCCTAGATTATTTGGTCCACTGTGATTGGGTTGGCATCAACCCATGCATAAATCTCCACTTTACTTAACAGCACGCAGAATGGTCAGCCAGGTGCAGGGTGCCCCACGTTTCACCCGCCCTTCTCTCAATCAATCATTACTTTACTGGCTATGTGTCAATTAGTTGGCTGTGGTTGGCCTCAAAACTGTGTCTTCTTGTCAAGAAAAGTTATGATATCTCTGTCTGGGCGGCTGCCAAGTGTAGGTGTGAACCTGTACTACTTCTTGCTCGGATGGTCACGTGCTGCTCACACGGTGAATCTGCTTAGTTTCCCTCAATTTGTGCATTTAGTTCTTATTCGGCTTGCCACCTGCCTACGCCTCCTTATCTCAACCTTCCAAAGATAGGGTCTTCTGTTCTTAAGTTTCAATTCCGCAAGGCTACTGTTCGATACTTCTATTGGTCTGACCTTGGCTCTTTCCTGTGCACGTTGCCTCTGCTGAGTTTCGATTCAGCCGTCTCTCCTCGTTTTAGCTGGAATACGAATCTTGTCCTGTTTGGCCTCTAGTAACCTGAGTTGATTCTGCTTTTGTGTAAAGTGGACTCGCACTTATATAATTGTGCTTGGTTTTGAGTTAGATCTTGTATAATGGCGCATGCTGCTCTATTCTTCTACTTAGCACAGCAAGCCACACTATTTTCTTAGCTTTCTTGCGGTTTCAAGCATATGTACAGGTGTTAACTGGTTGAATAGCTTCATCATGCTTACAGCTTAACTCTTTCGTTTTGATAGCTTCCTATCATTTTTAGGTTTATGATATCTTTATTCATGTCATTTTGTCTTGTGTCATCCTTGAGTCGTCATAGCTCCTACTTGCGAGTCCATCTGGGCCTTCTTGACGTCACCATTCGTCTTCCATCAAGGCCTTTTTGGTTTCTTCCGGGACGGTACTTAGGCTATCTTCATTTAGTCTTATTTGTGCTGATAGGATTTTCTCAATGGATACCTTACTGTCCATGGTTGCATAGGTATCTTTATTTCAGCAGGTGTTTTCCTCCTGATTGGCACTGGGAAGAGCCCTACTTTGTCTCTCTGCTGGTTTATTTGCTCATCATATGTCACATATTTTGGTGGGCACGTTCCTGGTACTTCAAAATGGGCGCTTGGAGTGCAGGCTTTATTTGGGGCCTCCTCTACAAAGTCATATATATATATATATATATATATATATCTGTTATGCAGACTATATATATATATATATATATATATATATATATATATATATATATATATATATATATATATATATATATATATATATATATATATATATATATATATATATATATATATATATATATATATATACTCTGTTATGCAGATGTGGGTGTATATGAGTAGTGACACCACATATTTTGTGCGCTAGTGCCATGAAGAGTATTACATGCAATTATTACAGCCCTGATTATTTTAATGCCTTTAATTTGATATGGTTGAAAGGGCATGGCCGTATTCATATGATCTGCTTATATGCATTAGTGACATTTTTACAGCTAACCGGTATGTATTAGGCCATGTTTGTTTGAAGGGAGAATGCTTTCTTAAGTTTGACTGCATTCATTGGTTTTGTAAGATCTTGTGAACTTGGACTGAAAGTCTGATCAGCTTTCTGTCGTGGTGTGTTTTTTACACACTGTTCTCCTTTCCAGTTGCGTTGTTTATATGTGATATTAGTTTTGTTTGTACCTTTTCTCCAGCATGGGGGTCTGGCATGGATTCACATGCTCATGAATATTCCCCCGTCGTCAGGCTGGGAATCCTCGGTAAAGAAAAAATCAGTTTCAGTTTAGTTTCTGAACTGTCTTTCTACTAGTAACCAATCACTGGTCTCTGGGTCATACTGTCCGCAGCAAATGCCTGCCCTTTACCTAAGCCCCTCCTCTGGCAGCCATACTCAGATTTTTACCACACCTTCAAGTGTTGGGAGTCCTCGTGCTATAGCTCTCGAGCTTTTACTGCGTTTTGCGATTTTTCGAAGATTTTACTTTTATTTTTTTCGGTCAATCAAGCCTCAAGCTACACCGATTATACTTCCGATCAAGGGGGACCCGTTTCGGAATTTTCTACGCCCCTCAAGGGTGAATTTTCGTCAAGTTTTGGCTTTTTGGAGGATTCTGGAAGATCTTTGAGGCCTACCCCGCGTTGAGGTAGCCCAGGACAAAGGAAACACGACTCCTGGATCCAAGCTGTTTATGAGCTACCTCGGATGCAGATTACAGAATGTCTTCAAGGAAGATGAGCACTCTTGGTGCCTCTACTGCCTTCACAATGACAAATTGCACGTGGAGAAGGACTGTGCGTTTTGTAAGAACATGTCCAAGCGGACATTGAGGGATCGTCTTACCCAACTCACCAACTGGCTGGAAGGGAAAAGGCCAGCAGCAGGTGAGAAGAAGTCTGAGCGGTCTCCTAAGACCTTTGAGGGCACTCTGGCGATGGGGACTCAACAAAAGGGAAAGCACTGCGAGTCCGCGGGCACTGGGAGCGCCGATGGTTCGGGCTCCTTGGCTGCCAGGCAGGGCGCGATGTCACTGATGCCATCAACCACGAGCCAACGCTCTGGTTCGGTGAAGAGGAAGTCGGAGAAGCCCCGGTCGATCCCGACGGCGGCTGAGGGGGAGCGAGGCAGCGACCCTCCCCACAAGGTGAAGGCCTCAGGTGCGCCCAAAGTCGCGAAGGCCCCGATTCACCCAGCTAAGGCCTCGATCGAAGGAGTCGTGGCGGCCCTGGTGAAGCCTGTGGAGGCTACCCCAGTGGAGACGACTTCCGGGCCTAGAGTTTCCCTCCCACCCCGGAGGGAATCCTCTTTTCAGCCTATCGATAAGACCCCTGTGAAACTCTGGGTGGAGAAAGGGGGGGCACGGTAGCCATAACGGAAACAGATACCACCTCTGAAGATGAGCTGGCTGGCGTCACAAAGATCCTGGACAAGAAGTTCGAGGAAGTCTGGTCCTACGGGAGGGATCGCTACGAGGCAGACGTAGAAAGCGAAGGTGGAGCCGACGAGGAGCCGCAGACCGTGGAGGAGACAGAGGACCCTACTCCCCAGCCGTCGCTCCCGTCGCAACCGATGCCTATGCCACAGGACAACTCGGGAGCAATCTTGATGGCTATCCAGGCCCTGTGTACGGAGATAAGGACAAGGTTGCCCTTAATCCTAGCGGACGATCCAGTGGCACCTGGACCATCGGCAAGCCCACCGAACAAGCGGAGGCAAATCCATCCTACCCCTCCTTTCCAGCCTTCACCTCCTTCCCCTCCACTGAGGGATGAGACAGGAACGGAGACGACGACGGTGGTGAAGACAGGACAGATCTCCCATCACCTCCTGCCCGGGCCTCCCCTCCCGACGAAATTGGCTCCTTCCACGCCATGATCACAGGGCTTCGGATCTCTTCCAGCTTTGTCCCGAAGAACAGAAGGAGGGTTTCCTCTACCAGCGACGAGAGGCTAAGAGGAAGACCGTCCTCTTAGTACCGTTATTAGACGACATCTGGGACGGAGGACTGTCGCTACTCAAGAACCCATCCACGGCTCCTGTGGAGAGGGACCGGTATGAGAAGTACTGGGCCGAGATTCCGCCCCAATGTGCCTCAGAGCTCAGCCGTCCCCGGATTCGGTGGTCTCCGCAGCGGCCAAGAAGAAATCGGCTGGGGCGACGGGGATCAATTTCCACTTCCCCACCGGACAGCGAGGGGAAGAAACTGGATGCCATGAGGCGACAAGTCATCTCGTCCGCGGAGTTGACCATCAATGCGGCCAACGCCCTCGCGATCGTGGCGCGCTACGACAGGGAGCTGTGGTTCAAGATCAATCCCCTCCTGGGCTTCCTCCCAGACAAGAGGGCGGAAGCCCTTGAAATCCTACAGGAAGGTGAGGTGGCTTCGGACCACGTCATCATGGTGGCCATGGACATCGCAGACACTGGCTTCCTACAGATGGGCAACAGCGTTTGCCTTCGCCGGCGCGGTTGGCTCAAGGCCACCGATTTCCGTCAGGACGTGCAGACCAGGGTGCTGGACATGCCCATCGACAGGAACAACCTGTTCGGCAAGGCAGTGGACGAGTCGCTGCAGGCCATCAAGGCGGACACCGAGACAGCCTGGGCCTTGGGATCTCTCCATCAACGACGGCTGCCCTTTCGGACCTCCGGAGGCAAGTCCCAAGGTGCCTCCAAAGGATTGGGTGGCCGATCCTCGTTGTACCGCCAAGCGGCCTGTTCATCGTCACAGGAGGCCTACAGAGGCCGAAGCAAGGCCGGAGGACGTCGTCGTCAAGGAGGCCAAGGCGCCAAGGCCTCAGCGAAGCAGGATTGAACCAGCCGCGGCATCGGGCCCCCACCGAAGCACCCCGGTGGGAGGCCAGCTGGCGAAATTCGTCAGCGTGTGAGAGTCCATCGCCACCGACCGTTGGGTGCTGGACGCGCTGGCCTATGGGTACACCCTGGAATTCCAAAGAAAATGTCCCACTCTACCACCTGTGGCCAGGAAGGAAAACCACGTCCCACAGCTACTTTTTGAGGTACAAGCAATGCTAAAAAAGGACATGATAGAACTCATCCAGAAGAGGCTCAGGGGCTCCGGAGGGTTCTCGCGGTACTTCCTCATCCGAAAAAAGACCGGCAGTTGGCGACCCATCCTGGACCTTTGTCATCTAAACAAATACATCAAGTCCCAGAAATTCCGGATGGTCACCCTCCAGCACGTGCTGGGACAGCTGGAGGAAGGCGACTTCCTATCGTCGCTGGACTTGGAGAATGCCTACATCCACATCCCCATTCTCTAAGGAAATAGAAAATTCCTACGATTCGTGGTCGAAGGGCGACACTGTCAGTTCAAGGCCCTTCCCTTCGGATTGAAGTCAGCACCCAGGGTCTTCACCAAGTGCCTGGCACCAGTGGCGGCGCGGCTGCGCCTGCAGGGGATCCGCGTCTACCGCTACCTGGACGATTGGCTCATCCGAGCAAAGTAAAGGGAACTCGCCGTTGATCACACGGCGAAGACCGTCCAACTGCTCACGGATCTGGGATTCTCGATCAACTTCGCGAAATCCCACCTGTTACCGTCGCAAGACGCCCTGTTCCTGGGAGCCAGACTCGACATAGTGGCGCAATTGGCTTCGCCGTCGGAGGAAAGGAGGAAAGCCATCCTGGGCAAACTACAACAGCCGTTGACCATGGACGTAGCCAGGGTGAGGTCAATCAAGTCCCTACTCGGCATGATGTCCTCGTGCATCTCCCTCGTGCACCTATGCAGGTTGCGGATGCGACCACTGCAGGAGTTCCTCGATGCCCGTTGGATGCAAGTCGCGGGCAGCTTCGAAGACAGGATCTCACTCAACGAGACTTTCCGCCAAGCGATCCGGTGATGGCGCACCTGTAAAGACCAGAGGGGGGGTCTGTACTTCCGCTCTCTATATGGTATAGGAGAGGCACAGAGGACCCCTGCCAAGATTCTCTATTATTGGTATTGTGGTTGAGCAATCGAGGCCTAGCTTCTCAGGAGGTGATGCAGGCTGTTTCTTAAGTACAGTGTAGTGCCCAAGCACCCACAAAGGAATGTCCACACTGTATCGGTTAAAACACAGTCTTTATATAATTAATATTCGAGGTGATGTACACTATCACGATAACTCACTTTGTACTCCGAAAATCCACAATGGTAAATATATACAGTTCTAAAGTGGTACCACTAATGTTCTCAGATCTCAGTAAAGTGCATACGGTCAGAATGACACACAGATCAAATAAAGAGGAAACCAGCAGTAGAGAGAGGAAGGAAAGCAAGGTGGTTGAACAATTGACAGAATACTGATCACCTGGGCAACCTGTAGAAGATACAAGCCCAGTCCATATATTATTCTCACTAGACTTCCCAATAGTTCTGCAACCCCAAAGTACCTGGCATTGTGGCGTTCCTCGTCGGGGAATCGACAACCCTTCTTGAGTGTGCTCCCTTTCAGGTAGGAGTCGCGGGTCGTCGAACGTCCGACGGAGAACAGGTCAAGCTACGACGGCGAAGTGGCCGTGTCGTTCCTAGCAGTGCTCATTGACGGGGGAAGCGTAAACGTCCTGCAAGGAAGAGGTGTGTGGGGTACCTCGGTGTCGATAGTTCTGGACCGCAAAGAGTTTGAAGAACTGTGGCCCAGCAAGGGCGTCGAGTCGTCGGTGTCTCTGTGGTCTTTGGGTGGCGGGAAACCCACCGGTGGATGCTCCTCGGTACATCGACGGACGGTCAGGCCTTCTCCAGCAGGATACAGCGGCGACTATGCGGACGAGAGCGTCCTTGGATTCAAATGAAGTTCTTAGGCAAACGGGAGCACTGTGGCTCCGGTCGGCGACAGCAGCGGACAACAGTCCGGGCGCTTCTCCTTGGAGTTCCACAGCAGTCCCCGTATCGGTTCGGCAGCCTGTCGAAGGTTTGTCTACCAGGGAGCTTCAGCAAAGATCGGCTGGCGCACGATGGTCCCTCGTAGCTCGGGAAGAGGGCGCCTTACCAGGTCCTCTCTGGGTCAGTCCTTGGAGGCACAACAGCTTTCAGATTGTGAAGGAGAGCAACAGCAATTCTTCTCGTCCAGCAGGGCTTCAAGGTCCAGCTTCAGTTACTCGTCGTAGTGGACTTCAGCTTCTGAACACGATTCCTAGCAGTGAGAGGTCCCCAGATATACTGTTGATTTCCCATTCATTCCACTGGGTCACACTCAAGAATCCAATCACGAATAAGGGCATTCAGGCAGGCAGCCAATCAAGCACACACTGCATTCAGGCCATTCACTTCTCTCCAGACACTCACAAAAAGTTGTGTATTGGGACAAGTACCGAGCCATTCAACACTCCATACTGCATTCATACCGGCTTCGGGCAGGGCTGTCTCAGTCATTCCGCCAAACACCAGATACTAGACACCCACAGCATAGAATGCATTTTCGTCGCACACTCCATTCACCCAGGTCCCACCCACAGGTGTACCCACAACATACGGTCATTGAGAAGGCTCCAGACAGTCTGGTCGGCACTTCTCCACACTACCATACATGGAACTTGCACCCAACGGCCCGTCAGGGGGAAGGGACAAAGGCAGGGCTGCCCGGGACTTCGGGAAGATCAAGGTAACAGGTGATGGACGGCAAGAGGCCACGGGGGCCCTCTTGTCTCCATCAGGAATCTACCGATTCCAATGACAGGGCCTGGGTATCCCAAAATGGAGGACGCTCAGGACACCAGTCATTTCAGCACAGAGCTACCACCAGCCCGTACCCTGCTCTGTGGGTCACAGACAGGTGCCCAAAAACATACACTTGGGGCACAGGGTTGAACCCCTACCCATGGGAGCCATAGGGGTATCCTATGGGTCTGTTCACCAAACCAAAAGAGGGCTGCACCGCCAGGAGTCCCACATGAACTCCTGCATGGAAAACACGACCGAACACACAATAAAAAGCAGTAAAAGACAAGGATAGGGAGGCCCTGTCCCTCCAATGCATTTCCAGCATCACAGCACCCGTGCGCATCTAGCGGCGGGTATGGACTTCCAGACCCTGGCACATCAGGAAACGGTGACGATGGACGCCTCCCTGGGAGGATGGGGAGCGCACACCGGAGATCTCCACGCAAGAGGCCTTTGGCTCCCGGAGGAGAGGTCACTACACATCAATGTCTTGGAGCTGCGGGGAAGAAAACGCAGGGATGATGCACATGTTTTGGGCATGTTCAGAAATTGAGAAGTTCTGGGAGAAAGTAGCTCAGCGACTAAACGAGAAAGGGATCAAGATAAATGTGGGATCAGTGTGGGCATGCATGATAGGGGGGGTTCCCTAGACCGCGCCAATTGAAACATGTGAGAAAGCTCACGGACTTGGCATATATACTTGCCAAGCGCAGAATTGCCATGGGGTGGAAGGCGTGCAATAGACCGAGGGTGGATATCCGGTGGAGTGACCTTCAGAAATTGACCGAAGCCGAAAAGGCAGTACGGCAAGAAGCGGGTAGTAGGGGTGGGGAGGAAGAAGCAGACACCCTGACGGCCTGGAAACACTTAGTTGCTACGTTGTATGGGCCCGCCCAGAACTGCTTAAGCAACCAGGAATCTGTAGAGAATACGGAAGGGGAGGCCCCCCTGGAAGAAGAAGCAGATTGTGAAGCGGAGTAGGCTCGAGTTGAGGGGAGGGTAAGGGGTAGACGGCAGATACTTAATGATATCTACAAGATGCTGAAGTATTATGATAAGTACCGCTGGTTCTGTTGAATGTTGATTGTTTGTTGTAAAAACCAATAAAATTGTTTTTTTTTTTAAACCCATCCTTTTTATACCATCCAAACCTTGAGAGCAAATATACACAAATAAGTGAAACAAATAGCCAGTAGTGACCCTAGAAAACAAGAACTGATCAGAGAGATACGCACAAAGTACAAAAATCGCATCAAACAACATAAATGCCTAAAACACCAAAGAGATGCTGAGTACATGTTGAAAGCTATTGCTACTTAATCTAGTGGTGAAGTTTGGAAATTATTAAAGTTGCCAATTACTAATTTAACATAACTCCCCCTCAATGTAATAACTGAGGCGAGATGGGTAACTCGCTTCTCAGAAATATTTGCTAAGCCAGATAATCAACCGCTGACCTCAGAATATGGTAAAGATCCAAATGGACAGCTCATATTTGACCAATTAGATATTAAATTATTAATTGGTAAATTAAGTACATGCCGAGCCCCTGGGCCAGATGTCCTAAAAATTGCATCTTAAAAGCTAATCCTAACTGGTGGGCGAATATCATGCACATGATATTTATCAAAATTGTTAAAACTGGAACAATACCCGACTCTTGGAAGAGATCGATAATTATACCTATATTTAAAAAGGAAATCGACTCGATCCTCTGAATTATCGTCCTCTCGCACTTTTGGACATAGGCAAAATATTTGCAAGGCTCATACTTGGAGACCTGCTAAAGTGGTTAAAAAACACAACCCAAGTTGATGAATATCAAGCCGGGTTTGTAGCTGGGCTTGGAACCACTGAAAACCCACTTATTCTAAATACCATCAAATATCAAGCCATAGTAAGTAACCAGCCTGTTATTTAGCATTCATAGACTTTAGTCAAGCGTTCGATGTTAGACCAAGAGAGCGTCTATGGCAAAAAAATGGAAGATGCTGATTGCCCGAGATATTTCCTAAACTTAAATAACTTTATTCTGGAACATCGATTCAAATACAGTTGAACCAACAGGGTCTATTATCTAACCCAATAATGACGCATAGAGGCCTGAAACAATGGTGTATCTTGGATGTCACCCTTTTTAATTTTTACATAAAAGACATCAACTCGACCCTGGATGTAATAAGATGCTTCCCACCTAAAATAGGAGGTCAGCCCATACACTGGTTATTAAACATCAATGATTTAGTCATAGCAGACTTAACCCCAATAGGACTCCAAAGAAAGCTTTCTGCCCTTCAATTATATGCAACTAAAAATCTACTTGTGATTAACACAAAAAAATCCAACACCTTAATAATATTGAGCTGTAAATCTAAGAAAACGCAATACAAATGGACTATTGCTAAACCGCTTGACTTCGTACAAGAATACAAATATATAGGTGTAACTATTAAGATTAATATGACAGATTTGGCTTACAAAAATGAAATAAGATCTAAAATGGAAATGTTAACTTCGCAGGCCAAACTTGTACAAAACAGATACGCCAAATATTCATGCATTCCCATAATATCATTTTATAAACAAAAAGTTGTGCCCACAATTACATATGGTGCAAAAACAAAATCTCAATAATATCACCCTGACTGGAATATGATTGAAGCCGTATGTTGGAAATCTTTTCTATGTCTGCCTAAAAGCTTTCCGATTTAAATAATTAGGTTCGAATTGGGACTAATTTCCATACAATGGTAGATTGGCACATATGAACTTTATGCAGAAAATGCTTATTAGCAAATCTGGACAAACCAACACTACTTACAGTTCTTGCTAAAGCACTAATAAATAAACATTATACATTGATTGCTCCATCTTTGCAGAGATTTAAGAACATAATGGAATTAGCTGAAATTGATCACTTCTCAAAGAACAACCTGAGTTAGCAACACAAAAAAAGAGAAATTATGAATGGATACTGTTATGGGACAAATGTAACAAATTTAAAGCATTTAAATCTGGCAATTTCGTATTAAAATCTTTGCATCAAATGCCAACATACATTTGTAAATTCCCAGATCAGAAATATAGATCTCATATTATGAAACTACATTTTAACTTGTGGCCAACCAAATCGCTACTAGCGCAGAAAAGTAGCCTTACAGTTCAGGATACTTCATGTAGGTTTTGTAAATTACAATCTGAAGAGGAGACTCTAGAGTACTTGTTAACACAGTGCCCCAAGTTGGTTGCCTGGAGAAAAGAATGCTTCTACAAGCACCTGAGAGTATTTCACTTATTAGACGCAAAACAAATGTGGCATAAGATTTTCAGTGCAAGTAAAATATCACTGAATATTGCTACAATTAAGTATTTATTTCGGCTAACCCTTCAAGCAGCACCATTTGTCCCTATGTAAATTGTTATAGTAGCCAAACTAACATATAGAACATCAAGCTAATAATAGAAATCTGCATTAAATGCAATAACTGTTGTATGATGTTGAGAGCTGAGTATTGGTATGAGGATTCCCTTGTATCCGCATAACAACTATACATATCTATGCTCTGGCTTCACGCCAAGGGCCCAAAGGGAAGATGCTCTATATCGCTCCCAATCCTAGTTTTAACATGTCATCATATAGATGCCCACATATTTTTATTTAGAATATGGATTTTATCATGTTTTAAAATGTTTTCTACTGTTTTATTATGTTTTATAATGATTTGGGATAAGGTTTAATCAAATGCACACAAATAAAAATAAATAAATATAACAGAATGTGACTTAACAGACGTTCTGGACAAGGGCACAACCGTTGAACTTGTCCTTTCCTTGCATAATGCCATCACAAATCCCCTCATGGAGCTATGCTATTCCTGCTCGGGGCCAGCAGTTCACAAGGATTTTGCAAAGAAGTACAGACCAGGCTCTTCCGACCCAGAGTTCCTACCCAGGTATCATCCCATGACAGTCTGGTAGTACAGGCAGCTACTGTTGGAAACAAGGCAAGCGCCTACCTCTTCCTACCTCCTGACAGGGATGACAAATGCTACGACACTCTGGCCAAAACAAATTTAATCTCGGACAGCTGTAAAAGCGTTTTGTGCACTTGCCAAATATACACACACCCCATGTCTGTGGTGGCTGAGGTAAAACAAAAGGGTTGATGGCTGGAAGGTTTAGAATTAATCTTAACCACTGGCATGGCTCTGGGCAACCCTCCAGACCATCGTTCTTCGCCTGCCAAGCCATTACAAAAGGGGAAACACCATATGCAAATCAAGCTTGGTCTCACTCCAAAAAGTGCAGTCCAGCCTGAACAGCTTGGTCACATCCATTCTGCACGAGACCACAAGCATCCCCAAACATGTTTCGGCCTCATCAGTGAGGAGTAGCTTGGGTCTTTGAGCCCAGCAGGCACGAGACCCACGTCTGGGTATACCCATACCACTCGGGGTGACTATAGAAAGACAACGAACTAACACCAGAGCCGTTTACCCGACATGTCCCAATACAAGGGTCAGGCAGTTGACAATAGCTACGCACACCTGATGGCCCTTTCCCTTCCCCACAGGTTTAAAAGGCGCAGCACAAGAGTACACTATGAGCAAGGCTGAACGCACGAGGAAGCAGCTATTCCGGTCCGGCAGTTCAAACAGAGGAGAAAGGCGGCAAGACCTAAAATGACGAGGAGTAGAGAATTGCCCTTGCCCTTTTCTACTCAGACCTGCAAAGCCTCCGAAAGAGAACTCATAAGACCAGGTAGTCCAGCTGGCGTGTGGTGTATCAGATGTCAACGGTGCCCGGAGCCTTCCCGCACTGATAACCAAGGCGGGAAGACGCACTTGCTACCGTGGTACCGTCCTTTACTCCAGAGGCAAGAAAAGCCAACGGATTCAGCACAGCTGGTGAGTCGGCGGAGAGAGGACTGTGTTGAGCCCAAGGTTGCGAACTGTAACATTGTATGAACATTTGAACAAAGAACTTGTGTGTGAAAGCTTGAAAGAAGTGAAGGACTAGCTGCAGAGTGGTTAGGCGCCACGTGGGTGCTAATTTGAAGGACTCTGGCTGGTCCCCTTAGTTGAAACTACAAGTACCAGGAGGCCCTAGAAAGGCTGGCGTGAGGAGTCAGAGGGGTCATACAAGGGTCGAGTCAAACCCCTTGTACAATCAAAAGTCTGACACATTGACAAGAAGCAGAGCAAAGGAAAGTGAATCCCACATTGGGAGAAAGCAAAGTGAACTGTTTATTTGGCAAATGTGAACCTGGCTGAGGGATGCCTGCGAATTCTGGTGAACAGTAATACACCCGTGAACATTGTTTCGACAAGAGTGAACCCGGAGGAGGGTTGTCCACCACAGTGAATGGTTGTTTAAAAAGATACTGAGACTCTTGAATGTTTGTTATTGAAAGGCCGTAGTGAACCTGACCTAGGGAGGTCCATGTTGTATGAGGGATCGGAGCCCGGCCGAGGGGGATCCTAAGGCGAAGAGTAATAGCCCCATGAAGATTTATTGAAGGAACCTTTGTTTTTGTTGATTGTAACACATCGGGTCCTCTGAAATTTTGGAAACTGTTACCTTGTACTGCCGAGGCCCAGGAGTGTGCTGTGCTCAGGAGTCCCGCCTTGTCCCGTGCTAAAAACTTGGCGATGGGAGACCCCAGCCATTCCATCCTGACTTATCATTTTGAGAGCACTTCTTTCTTTTCTGTTGAACATTATCCCACACTATTTTGTAACTTAGCTGTAAGTATTGCACTAGGTTTTTTGTATAGGCCCTTTTTATTTGACAGGACGCCACTAGGACTCCCTTATTATTTGATGGTCGAGCTTACTCCCATCATATATTTAGGTTTAGATTAGGCATTTTTCTCACCCATTTATACAGTTTAATAAACACCCTTTAACTGCGATCACTTGTGTCCGTCTTTACTGTTGCCACCATGAGTTCCTTACACAAGCCATTACAAAAAGGGAAAGACCACATGCAAATTAGGCTTGGTCCCACCTGAAAAGGGGCAGGCCAGCCCGAACTGCTTGGTAGCATCCATTCTGCATGAGACCACAAGCATCCCCAAACATGTTTTGGCCTCTTAGAGCCTCATCGGTAAGGAGTAACTTGGGTCTCTAAGCCCAGCAAGCACGGAACCCTCATCTGGGCATACTCCCACTCAGAGCACCTCTTTGCAGACTTATGCCATGCTACACCAATAAGGGGACATCTGTCGCATCATTTGCAACAATAGAGCGCTACTCTTTCAGACATTTGGATGTTTCAGGTGATTTCTCAGATCGCGCCCTGTTGGCCAGACCACCTTCTGTTCCAGACCCACTGCTCCTGCAAGAGATTCCCTCTCATCTGGAGAAGGGTGCCATAGAGTTGTTACCGGTACAGGAGAGGAACAGGGGGTGGTACTCCCATTATGTTTTTGGTCCCAAAAAAAGACGGAAATCTGAGACCCATCTTGGACCTGAGGTGCTTCAACAAGTTCCTCAGGAAAGACAAGTTCAAGATGGTTACACTCTCGCAAATCCTCCTGGCCCCAGACATTCAGGATTGGTTGGTGCCACTCAACCTACAGGATGCTTACTTCTATGTACCGATCCATCCAGCACAGAAATCGGCTCAGGTTAGTCATAGGCAGCACTCACTACCAGTTTTGATTTTTGCCTTTTGGGCTTACCTCCACATGAGGAATGTCACCAAGGTGTAGGCGATACTGGCAGTGTGACTGACATGATTCAAGTCTCGAGCAAAGACGCAAAGGATATCCTGGGATGGCGGGAGAACAGTTTTGCCAACCGTGTCCAGAGGCGACCGTAGCAATAGAGACACGTCTCTGAAAGGGTGTTAGTTCAGTTGAACGAGCTGCCTGGGAGCGAGTTGTCGTCCCTGGCGGAGACAAAACTTCAAATAAACCTGTTGAACCTGTTGGTGCGGAGGGCTGTCAGACTGACAGCCTTTTTGTCCTCCATACAGGGAAAGACTGTCCTGATCAGGACTGACAACACAGTAGCCATGCACAACATCAAAGGTGTAGCATCACTCCCTCTGTGAAGAGAAGCAATGCAGCTCTGGTGCTGGGCGTTACAGAACAAGATCTCACTATCTACAATTCGCCTTGCCAGGAAGGAGAATACGATGGGAGGCGCTCTGAGCAGGGATGGGTCGGTCTCCCACGAGTGGGAGCTGTGCCAGGTGGATCTCTTGATATCCAGTGTGAAAAGAAAGTGCAAACTTTTCTCCTCTGGGGAATTTCCCCAGAGAAGAGCACTGGGGGACGCATTGGTGGTGAACTGGAACTTCCACGTATGCGTTACCATCGATTCCAGTCATTCCTCAAGTGATTAGGAGGTTGCAAAATTACGGAGAAACCATGATCCTGATTTCCCCGGACTGGGCCAGGAGTACATGGTACCCAGTCCTTCTGGATATGGGCATTTGTCCTGCGCATAGTCTTCCCCGGATCCAGACATTCTCTCTCAGGGGTGGTGGGGCTGGTTCTTCATCTGAGCATACACACACGCTTAACCTGCATGCCTGTTTTCTGAAAGGCCAAGATACAGGGATTGGGACCTTCCGGAAGACGTGATGGATGTGTTTCTTTCGGCCCAAAGGCCAGCAACTAATGCTCTATACAGCTGTCGTTGGAAAAGACCGAACACCGGATGGGGACCCTTTTTCTGAGACATCTCAAAGGTTTTGTCTTTTCTGCTTCATCTGTCAAAGCAGGGCCTTCAGGTTGCCACCATCAAGGGTTATTTAGCAGTGCTATCCTTTTTAAGTGCACGCCAGAACAAGGGTCATGTTTCACAATACCCTTGGTGGTCCAATTTTTGAAAGGCCTAACAACTTCCCCCTGATCCCCTTAGTGTTGACGTCATGGGACCTGAACCTGGTGTTAACATGCATTATGGCCTCTCCATTTGAGCCATTGCATTTGTGTCCTCTGAGACCTCTTTCATGGAAAACAGCTTTTTTGGTTGCTATTCCCTCCGCTCGAAGAGTGAGCCGATTGCAGGCCCTGTCCTGTAAGCCGCCTTTTATATATTTTTTCCAAGGACAAGTTGACTCTTGGAGCAGGCCCTTCATTCCTTCCAAGGTTCTTTCGGAATTCCACTTGTTGCAGACAATTTGTTTGCCAGCCTACTACCCACCTCTTCATCCATCTAAGGAGGAAGAAAGGCTGCATAGACTCGATCCCAAGAGCGCTCTGAGTTTTTACATCGCCAGGACAAGGCAATTCAGATTGCAAGACCAACTGTTCATTGGTTATATCGGCCCGAAAATGGGAAAAGGAATAACAAAGCCAACCATTCCAAGATGGATAGTGCTTTGTGTTTCTGAATGCTACACCAGAGCGGGTAGGCAGATTTCTTAAAGCTTCAGGGCACACTTCATTCGGGGTATGGCAGCTACCTTGGCTCTTCAAAGAGGGGAACCTGTAAAGGATATCGGTCAGGCCGCAACGTGTTCCTCTATACACACATTTGCAAAACACTAATGCTTGGACACAGCATCCTCAAAGGAGTCTTGCTTTGGCAGGGCTGTCCTCCAGCAAGTGGTGGCATAATCACCATGGAGTTCGCTCGTTCCCTCTATAACTTCTTACTGCTATGGGAGTCTATATAAGATGAGGAATCCATCGGAGAACACAATCCATTAGAACAAATGACTTGCCCCTGGTTATGTTCTTTCTGATGGATGTTCCTCACAAAATGTCCTCATCGCCTTCCCAACTTAACCCTCTGATAAGGAGCTCTCTAATAAAATGATACGATGACTCCACTTTAATACTTAGGTTACTACTTTTTATCTGTAATACCTAACACGGTTGTGCAAAGGGAAAAAAGGCAACTGAGGTTGCGGGGCGCTGAACACACTATTTGTACCGGCATCGTCACGTCACATCCGGTCATGAAGACGACGGCTCGATCTCCTTGAGAGTTCCCGGGAGCTGCAAAGCATGTGAAAATGTATCTAAAATGAGGAATCCAAGGGAGAAACATCCATCGGGGAAGAACGTTACCAGGGGATATTAATTATTTTGATTTTAACTTTGCATTTATTTACTTATACAAACACTTTAACATCAACGCCAGTGTTTAATTATGCTTGGCCCTTCCCCCGACCCAAAAAACAAATGTTTGTTTACTTCTTGAACATAATCTAAAGGCTAAGGGGCTTTAGGATTGTCATGGGAAACCTCTTGTTAGGTTTGTAGTTTGGCTCCCTGCTTGCCAGGGCCCATGTCTAGTTGAGTTATTGGGGTGTGCCACCATCCTTCGGGGAAACCCAACCTTTTGTGAATGTTGCCCCTAAGAGGGGTAACGTTTTAATACCACGCAGATCGTTGTGTCCTACCCTTTGCCCAGGTACTCTACGTTCCATCTAAAGGGGGTGCACTTGCTTCACCCTCCCACCTTGCTACCGAGGGACCCCATTCCTCCTGGAAGGAACCCATGTGATCATTCACCACTGCCGGCAGCTTTTCGATCACCAAGGTGTCCTTTGACTTTTTTTGCCCCCATTCTTTTTTCGTAGGAACCCTACCACACTTCAAATTTTGGGCAATCCCCAATCTCCCTGCTGTAAACATCACCTCCCACATTCTGGGGAAACTATATTCCTCCCGATCTTTGGGGAGATGCACAGCAGCACGTGGAGAGACTCTTAACTGCAATTGTTCCCCCATTTTTTCCTTCATCCAAGATCAGCCCAGAAAGTACATAATATCGGACAATGCCACCACATATCGGAGAGCCCATCTGGCCACACCCTTTAGGACATTGTGGGGAGACCCCTTGAAACATTCTAGATATCTTCAGGGGGTCCCCGTGCCAGCCCTGCACAATCTTAAAATGATGCTCCATGGTGGAGGTAAACGGATTCCCATGAAAGGTAACCTTGAAAATGTTTGCATACTCCTCTGAGATTCCTCTCCCCGCAACCCTGCTAGCTCCACCCAATAACTTGTACATGTTTGCCTGCCCCACATGTCCGCTAATCAGTAATTTATAGAGTCTGAAGAGGATTCAATTTCTAGATGTGGAAGAGTTAAGAGCGCTTTCAAATGGAGTCTGGCCTCTCGACAGATTTTCATTCCACTTTTCGTCCGTGAATATACCTCTGAGGCGGAGATAGTCAAAAATGGAGGGTGACTCATTGCCCAGAACCGCCCTCAATGTCTCATAATCCAGGAAAAGACCATCCTTATTCAGTTGATCTTCCCTCTCAAGACCTCCATCTGGCCACTGTTGGGCGTGATGGAAACCCTTGGCGCCTTAAGTCAAGTGGAAGACCCCAAACTGATGACCTACTTGAAACACTTGTGTATAGGCGCATTATAAATGCCATATCATAAATCATTTCATATTATAGGGTAAGGCCAGTGGGGAAGTAAGAGGACCAGTAGCCCTGTTCTTTTTCTATTTCCAGAGAACTCCCGAAGTAGAGTGATCCCTAAGCCGCTTGGGGATGTCGTTATACGGGCCCCAGAGAAAATCTCTAACCTCCCCAGGTGAGCAAAATTTCCTCTAGGTAGGTACAATATGTTCTCGGGTCATCCCTCAAGTGTTCGAGTAGAACACAGAACTGGGCGGCTTGATAGTACAAATGGAACTCTGGGAGACCAAATCCACCCTTGTCCATCAGGAAGAGTGAGCCTCGTTCTTTTCAACCTTGATTTTTTTATTCTGCCATATGAATCTGTTTATCGCACTGTTAAACTCACTGAAAAAGCTATCTGGGATGATAGTCGGGAGGGCAGTGAAGAGGTACAGAAAACACTGCAAGATGTTCATCTTAACTGATGTCATGTGGCCGTACCATGAACAGGTTAATGGGTCCCACAGCGTAAGATCTAACGTCACTAGTTCCAGCAATTCTTGGAATAGAGATGCCAGGTCCCTTGTAATAGAGACGCCCAAGTATTTGATGCCCTTTTTTCCACCCGCATTCCCTAAATCACCACCCAGGGATTTCTACGCAAGAATAAAACAAAAAGGAGACTTTTTTTGCACTGGTTTATAACCTGCAGGAAGTGTCTTGGTGATGCTACTGCCTAAAGGGATGATCTTTATTACAAATCAGTTGGAAAAATAGGCTTCAATGTTTATGAACTTGCGGAGTTCCACTGTTCATTCAAATACTGTATTAAATGCACAACCAAAGTTTGCCAGCATAACCAATGTAAAAAAACAGTTGTCATTCATCATGTTTGAGTCCTAATGGATACCTTCCTCTCACAAATTTCTCATCTTTTCAAATGGCTCCAGGTACAGATGAGAGCAGGAAAATGTTAAACAGCAACACAGGATTGGTCTACTGGCTTTAGTCTGGTCTGGCTTAGTCATAGCATCATGGGCACCACTGGTGGTGGATGGACAATATCTCAGATACTTGGTATATCAGAGATGCACATGCCCCCCATACCTCAGTTCCCTTTTCCTGTGTTTCCCCTTGCACCACTGGGTGTGTTCTGGGACCTTGCCCTCTGTGTATACTCAGGTCATGATTTTTCTTGCAATGAGTTTTCATCTGTCAGTGGGCTGTACATGTCCCCAGAGCCGAACATTGCAGATGTTTATGCCAACCTTCTGGGTGAGGTTTTGTGCTTTGAAAAAATCAACATGCAGGGGCCCTACGCATTACTGTTTAGTCTGGTAGCAAACGAGGCATACGAATAAACTGACATCCTTTGAATGCAAAGTAATAGGTGGTCGTCCCGTTCAGCGGTGCTTGAAAGAATCCTGTTCTTCACCTTTGTGAAGAACCTTCTTCTGCTCTCTCAGTACAAAAAAGTGGTGAAAAGCACAGTCCTGCTACTGGAGACTGGCATGCTTTTACATGGCAGTTCAATTGTGCTTTTGGACTCTGTTGAGCGTGAAAAATTAGGTGGAATGTAGGTATGGTAGCACACGTGGATGACGCCGGACTGGACCGCACCACAGCCCCCTGGCGATAGTCTTTGCCTGGAGCTATTTAAATAAGATACATAATCAGAACAAACCTTAGCAAAGATAAGTCAGTTTTAATGTATTCATATCAATAAAAAGCCTAGATAGAATTACAAACTTAAGTCATATGTAAGTAGATTTTAAACTTAAGGTTAAAGACCAACAAACACATGTTTTGGATATTGTGAATTTTTTGGCTGCGCAGGTCAGTCTGTCCTGTAATCCATATTGTGTGCCAGCTCCTCTTCAGGCAATCGCTCTTCCTGTAGGATTTTGCTGTATTGTGAACCTGTCATAACAAATGCTTCAAGGTTTTGAGTTGACTGAATGTTGGGTATCCTGCTGAGCTTTGTAATGTAGTAAGGCCCACCTTGACACAAGCTGTAAACTGAGTACGTATTCACACTATGATCAATGATGTCCCCAATATTTTCTACATTGGACAAGAGAAAAGAGAAAACCATATAAACCAACAGGCGCTTGAACACCTCTGGCATAAACCATCCACAAGTCCCTTAATCCCACGATAATCTGTTCTTGTCTCGATTTACCATTACTCATCGTGGACTGTTTCTTTTCATGAAACAGCATACTTAAGTATGTTTTTGTTCACTAGCCATTTCATAGTATATAGTATGGCATGTGTGTGAGAATTCCTGCATTTCCTGGCACAAGTGTCACCTTTGTTGCATGTCTTGGCAATACAGACATGTTTGAGAAGTTAAATACAGTTGACCAATCTGTCTCATTCATCATTTTAAGATCATTGCACTGATCATTTGCAATGCCTTCTATTGATAAAAACGTGCTTTGTGAATCTCACTAAAATGTAGTTTGGCTGTGCAGAACAAACCCAGCTACACCTTTGCAGTTGTGCCATGATGTCCATGAATTTTTACACTGTAACTGTGACTAACACATTATCGATTCATTGGCATAATAAAATGACCAGTCTTTATGTTGGCTTCTCGTGAAAGTAGAATTGCTTTTTCTCTTTTCAGGTCCTGATCTGGCAACACAGAAACCAGTGACGGGGGAAATAATAGAATCTTTTGCTAATAAGCTTGGCGAAGATTGGAAAACTCTGGCCCCTCACTTGGAGATGAAAGAAGCAGATGTTCGAGACATTGAGTGCGACAGTGAGGATGTAGAAATGAGGGCTAAACTACTGCTGGTCAGCTGGATGGATCGCGAGGGGCTCCAGGCCACACCTGAAAACCTAATTGTAGCCTTGAATAATGCACAACTAAGCGACCTTGCTGAACATTTGTCAAATGACACTGAAAACAGTAGTTGACTCAGAATGCCACTTTCATTTTAAAATGTTTTGAATCAATTGTAATATTGGTCACAACATAACAAGTAGAGAGGACTGATTATGTTGTGATGTAAATAAAAGCATTTTGTAGATATTAGTGCTTTTTAGTGGTCATGAACAATCATAACTATTTTAAGTTCTTCATATGACTATAAATATTTACATGGCATAGGGATGAAGAAATGTCCACAGAGAACATAAACATGTGGCCCTCATATAGCAAAATCGATTTATTTTTTACAGCATTTCTTGAAACTGCTTACTGCTTGTTGTTGGTTATCTGATGCTGCATGTGGTTGAGAAGAAAATATATTTTAAATCCTAAAGAAATTGTCATCCATGTTTCCCTGTGGCCTATCAATTAATGTTGCTTGCTGTGGCAACCTAGAAGGAGGTGGTTTGAATGTAGTTGTATTGAAATAAAATATAAAACGCCTCACTGACCCTATTGCTAAAAGGGAATTCCCTTCCTAACAAAACAAAACTAAGGTACTAGTCGACAGTCCAAAGTAAAATAGTCCTCAGTCCCAAACTTATTTACTAAGCTGGTCCTACCACTTAGAAAAGATGTAAAAGAAATAGGTTGAGTTCCCTACTCTCTGGGTTTTTCACCACAATCTCTCTCTGGCATCCCAGGAATCCCTCCTGGTTCTGCATCCAATAATTATCAGTTAATAACAGTTCCCCTCAAAGAAACCGTTCTTGGCAGTCTATAAAGATTCATCAAAAGTTTCTCCAAAGTTCGAACAAAAGTCTCAAGTTCCTGAAAACACAAAATGTCAAAATTTCTTTAGGTGGATGGGATGTTTCCCTGATGCCTCTTCGCCATTTTGGTTGACATCTCCCCACTTGAATCAACACATCCAGAACAGGACTGCAAGACTTGTCCTTGCCCCTAAGCGCAGGGGTCGTATATCTCCAGGACTGAAATATCTGCACTGTCTCCTAGTGGCTGCGAGGAACAAGTTCAAACCCTCTGCATTGTCCACAAGGCCTTCTGGGGCCTGAGGCCTCAATACCTTAAACTCGCTCTTCCTAAATATCTTCCTTCTCGACCTCTTCGCTCATCGGCCTCCAACTCCCTCAGGGTCAGTCGCTTCTCCAAGCAACGAGTTGGTGGTAGATCTCTCTTCGGCTGGGGCCTCCCTCTGCAACAGCCTCTCTGCCTCCCTGAAACTTGAGGAAACCATCTCCGGTTCCGGAAGCACCTCAAAACCTTTCTCTTTGTTTCTGCTTTCTCTCCTCCTCTCCCCTGCTGATCTTCCTGGCTGATACTGAAACTTCACTGGTTACCTGGCCACCTTCTGATCTCGGGCCCAGTTCCCCTGCCCGCCAATTGCACACCTGAACTGTCTTCCTGGCAACCACGGCACTTGGGGACTGTTTTCTGTATCCCTTCAGTCCCACTACCAGCACTTGACACCTGTTGTCTGCACTTACCCCTTGCACTGAAAGACCACAAAATGAGGCTTACTAAAAAGAAATGGAAATAGCCAGTCACGAGGTTCAAATATGCATTTGACAACCCGGGCTGGGGTCTCAGCGCCCCACAATGCATGCGTAGAGACACTGTGGCGGGAGAGAGCCTGAACAAAGTCTCTTGCATATATACAATACAGAAATACAGGAATAGAATATGATCCTCTTTTCCAGCCCCCTCATTCAATAGGGTCTCTCGGGTTCATGACCTTTCCACGTAGGTAGTGTTACTAAAGCAACGAGTATGCATTCTTTCCCTCGTCCTCCTATTGACAAATTACTGTCTGGGAGCAGGGCAACACAGTGCGTGGGGGCATATCGTGTTCCCTGGTGCAAGGTAACATTTGCTGTACAACTTATCTGTATTGCTCCTAGCGCATAAGGTCAGTGTGCTCTAAAGCTTGGGAATAGGGTTTTTCTTTAGAGGAACCCATAGCAGCTGTACATTTATCACAATTGATTGCTCGATGGAGAAAACTTGGTTGAGACAGGCGGGCACCTAACTCGCAGATTAGTGATGCTTCAGCAGAGACTTCAAGGTTCTACAGTGTAAGACAAACAAGGCGCTCAGCAGAATGTGCATTCCTGCCGACTAATTAGCTAAATGTTCATGCGGCGGTCTTCGACCGCGTTCGGAGTGAGAAAGGCAAAATGAGCAAAGAACTGAACTGAACTGAACATTGCATCCAAGATGGCGAATAAAACAAAATGGCAGATGGTCACCATTAGTGTGGCAATAGGGTCATAGTGCGATGCGAATGTGCTTAGGCCAACATGTATTTCTATCAGACACTTAGACTAAATATATTTTCACAGCACTTGCCACCAGCTGGCCGTATTTTTACTTATTGTTATTTATTCTTTTATCCCATGTTCTGCACTGTCCCCTCCCCCTTGCCCCTTCCCAAGCACCTGCGCGATCTGAATGACACCTGGCCTAGTAGAATCGTTGTCTTTGTCTTCCCTCTGTTCCCCCCTTCCTTGCCTTGTCCCGCCTTGAAACACGTGTGTATAGGCACGTTATAAATGCTGTATATCATATCATATCAATCACAATAATAACACACTTTGTACTCTAGCAGTACTATAATCGCAAATATATACAGATCTACGTGGTACCACTCTTAACTATTGATTCCTTTGAAATGCATCAACTGCGAACAGTTCATATGGCATGCAAATCAGATTATAAGATGAATCGATGATAGATCACAGAAAGAAAGCAAGTTAAATCAAGCAAATGGCAGAATACTGGGTCCCTACCAACTAGACAGTTCTGTGTGCGGATCCCCCCCACCTGGGTAACCTGTAAATAAAGCGTATTTGACAAGCCCAGTCCAATTATGCTCAATATAGTCTTCAGTCCTTCTAAAAGGTTCCACAGACCCAAAGTACCTGGTTTCGTAGAGTTCTTTGGTGAGTCGTCGATGGGCCCTTCTCGAGGGTACTCCCTTTAAGGCAGGAGCCACGGGCCGTCGAGATTCGGTGAAGAAACGGATGAACACTGTCATTGCGGCAGCAGCTTCGGTTCCTCTGGTGCTCGTTGACGATTGATCGAAAACATCCTGCAAGCTAAGGTGTGCAGTGCACCTCGGCAACGAGAATTAATTGCCGCAAAGAGTCAGTGAAGAACTTTGGGCCAGCAAGGGCATCGGGTCGTCAGCGTGTGTGCGCTCTTCGGGTGGCGGGAAATGGGATTCTCCTCGGTCGTCGGCGGCCTCGACTTTTTCCAGCAAGACAAAAGTGGTCGCCGATGATGAGCAAGGGAGTCCTTGTTTCAATGTTCTTAGGCAAACGAGCACTGCGGCTCCGGTCGGCGGCGGCGGTCGTCGACAGTGATGGACTTCAATGTCTGGGCGCTTTGCTTCGTGATTCCGCGGCAGTCCCAGTGTCCGCTCGGCAGCCTTTCGAGGGTCTGACTCCAGGGAGCTTTGGCAAAGATCAGTTGGTGCACGATGCTCGTAGCTCGCAAAGAGGTCTCCTAGCCAGGTCATCTCTTGGATCAGTTCCTTGACAGTTGCGCAGCTTTCAGATTAGCGAAGGCCAGCAGCAGTAATTCTTCTTCCAGCGGGCTTCAAGGTTAAGCATCAAGTATCAACTTCAGCTTCTCAACGATTTCTATCAGTGAGAGGCCCCCATATATACTGTTGATCTCCCATTCACTCTGCTGGGTCACACTAAGGCAACCAATCATTCAGGCAGCCAATCAGGCTCAGAGTGCATTCAGGCCATTTTTCTCCATCCAGACACTCACAACACAGAATGTGGATTCGAACAAGCACTCTGCCATTCAGCACTCCACACTGCATTCATACCAGTTTCGGCAAGGGCTGTCTCAGTCATAGTGTCAAACACCAGATACTAGACACCCATAACAGAAAATGCGTATTCGTCACGCACTCCATTCACCCAGGTCCCACGGCATGGGTGTACCCACAACATAGTCATTGGGATGGCTCCAGCTGGTCTGGCCTGGACTTCCCCAGAATACCATATATGGGACTTCCACCCTACAGCCAGTCAGGGGGAAAGGACCGAGTCGGGGCTTCCCGGGACTTCGAGAAAACACAGTAACAGGCGATAGAAAGCAAGAGGTCACAGGGTCCATCTTGTTTCCTATCAGCAATCAACTGATTCCAATGGCAGGGCCTGGGTATCCCAAAATGGCGGATACTCAGCACCTGTCAAATTCAGCATGGAGCTGCCACCAGCCCATACCCTGCTCTGTGTATCACACACAGGTGCCCAAAGACATACACTAGGAGTACAGGGTTGTACCACTACCCATGGGTGTCATAAGGGTATCCCAGGAAGGGCCGCACCGCCAGGATTCCCACATGATCTTTAGCGCGGAAAACAAGACAGAACATACATGATAAAGCAATAAAGGACAAGTATATGGAGGCCCTGTCCCTCCAATGCATTGCCAGCATCACAGTTGCCCCCGCCGACCCCCCCCCCCGCCCCTCCTACACACACACACACACTAGACTTAGGTTAGGGCGTTGAATCTCCCACGAGATTCACACCCTCATCCAGACGGTCAACATACCTTCTGGAAAGGCCATCTGCATTATCATGCATTATCATGACTCTTCCCTTGTCTATGCTCAATGGTGAAGTCTAGCCCTTGCAGGCTAATGGACCACCTGAGCAGTTTCGGGTTTTCACCCTTCATCTGCATAAGCCACTTTAAGGGCTTATGGTCTGTTTGGACTTTGAAGGTAGACCTTGTAAGGAAGGGCCTAAAACGCCTAAGGCTCCAAACTATGCTGAAACATTACTTTTCAACAGTAGTCCACCTAAGTTCTGTACCCTTGAGTTGTCTACTGATGTGTATGATCAGATGTTTCTTCGCTTTGTCATCTAACTGGGACAAGACAGCTCCAATTCCGGTGTCGCAGGCATCCGTCTGGACGATAAAGGGTTTGCTGTAGTCAGGCGCACACAAGACAGGTGCCTACACAGACTTTCTTTCAAGCCAACAAAGCTACTCTGACAGTCTTCTGTCCAATTAACCTTCCTTGGTTGTTTGGGCAAAGTCAGAGCTGTCAGAGGGGGCAGCTATGGTTCCATAGTCCGCCATGAAGTTACGATAATACCCATTGAGGCCCAAAAAGGCTCTCACCTGGGTTTGAGTAGTGAGAGTCTCCCAGTCATGTACATCCTGTACTTTACTGGGGAGAGGTTGGATTTGACCCCTCCTACCTGATGACCAAGATGAGTGACTTTCCTCTGAACTATCTGGTACTTGCTGGCCTTTATAGTGAGGTTAGCCCTTTTCAAGGCCTGCAACACCTTATCCAGATGTTTCAATGCTCTTCCCAGGTGGAGCTGTAGACAGCAATGTTGTCTAGGTAGGCCGCACAAAAGGCCTCCAGCCCACTGAGCGCATGATTGACCAATCTCTGGTAGGTGGCAGGTGCATTTTACAACCCAAAAGGCACAACTCTAAACTGGTAGAGGCTCTTAGGTGTTGACAATGCAGTCTTTTCCTTGGCGTGGTCTGTCAGAGCTATTTGCCCATAGCCTGAGGTAAGGTCAAAGGTGCTCACACATTTGGCAGCACCAGTGTTATCCACGAGCTAATCAACCCATGGGCAATGGGTGCGCATTAGTATTGGTGACAGCGTTAACCCCTCTGTAGTCCATACAGAACTGCCAATCCTTGGTACTTGCCTTCGGGACAAGGACCACTGGACTGGACCAGGGACTGGTTGAGGGTTCAATAACACCCAGATCCAACATCTTGGCGACCTCAGCCTGGATGTGGTTCTTAACTGTATCTGACATCCTGTAGCATCTGCTTTTGGCAGGTACGCTGTCACCAGTGTCAATTTCATGCCTGCACTGTGGAGTGAGGCCTGGTGTCAGCAAGAACAGAGGCACATACTGCTGGAGCAAAGCCCTGCTAGCCCTCTGCTGATCTGGAGTCAGATCTGGATAGAGATGCACTCCCTCCACTGAGCCATCCTGAGGGTTGCTATGCAGCAAATCGGGAAGAGGCTCACTACCCCTGCACGCCTATGGAAAGGCTTGAGTCTGTTGACGTGGCATACCTGAGGGGCAACCCCAGAGACTCCCATGCCAACCAGATAATTGACTTTGCCCATCTTGGAGATTATCCTGAAGGGTCCAGTACACTTATCTGCCAAAGCTTGATGCGTGGTAAGCTCCATCACAAGGGTCTCCTGTCCTGGAGTCCAATCCACTTGTGATGTTTTAAGGTCATGCCAGTATTTGTTTAATTCCTGGCTCGCCTTAAGATTCGCTGTCACCTTCCCCATCATCTGTGTCATCCTCCGTCTGAGGCCTAACACATAGTCCCCCACTTGCTTGGCAGGACCTGAAGGGGTGGCTTCCAAACCTTCTCTGATTAAGGCAAAGTGCCCCCTCACGGGATGTCCAAAGAGTAACTCAAAGGGGCTGAAACCAACACCCTCTTGAGGTACCTCTCTGTAAGCAAACAGCAGGCATGGCAGGAGGAGATCCCATTTCCTCCTTAGGGGCTCTCCCAAAGCACCCAGCATGCCTTTGAGAGTTTTGTTAAATCTCTTAACCAGGCCATTGGTCTAGGGTGGTAAGAGGTGGAGAACCTTTAGGTTACCACGCTCTCTTTGCACATGGTTTTCATGCAACTCGACACAAAGTTGGATCCTCTGTCAGAGACCACCTCCTTAGGGAATCCAACCTGGGAGAAAATGCCCAGGAGAGCCCTGGCATCCACCTTGGCAGTAACAGTCTGAAGGGTATAGCCTCAGGGTACCTGGTGCCATGATCAACCAACACTAGGATGAACCGATGTCCATCTGAAGTGGGAGGGTCAAGGAGACCGACCATGTCGATGCCCACCCTCTCAAACGGTGTGCCATCCACTGGCAATGGCTGCAGTGGGGCAATGACACCTCCTCCAGTCTTGCCAGACAACTGACAAGTTGGGCAGGTCCTGCAGTGGGACTCCACTTCTACTCCCATCTGTGGCCAGTAGAAAGGGGCAGAGAGCCTCTGCTTAGTCTTCTTGGAACCAATATGTCCAGCTAAGGGCACCTCATGCGCCAACTGCAGTAGATAGGGCCTGTAAAGCTGGGGTACCACCAACCTACTTGAGGGCACTAGGTTCAGGCTTGGTGGGCTCACCAACAAGGAGCTCACCCTCCCAACATATCCGGAATGACCTAGGCACTTCTTGTGCCTGGGCAAGGGCCTGTCTCCTCAGACCCTCAAGAGCGAGGCACTCTCTGATCCTTACAGAAGTCCGCCCGGGCGGGTCCCCCTTCAGCCAACAGGCATTGAAGGTCTGGGTGGTCCTCTGGGTTGAGCACCTCTCCCGCAGGAGGGTATTCAGCCTTGTCTCCTTCAGGAGTTGAGTTTGGGTTTACCACTGGACCCACCCTGTCCAGAGCATGAATCCCAGTGGGTGCTGCTGAAGCAGCAGGAAGAGAAGGGGCCCCCTTCGCAGAGGTGGCCTTATTGCTCTTCCTCCTTGGTGCCTTGGGTTTCCCAGTCGGCGGGGGTACCAGACTCGCAGCCAGACCGGGTGTGACCTCTGATCAGGTGACCGCCGCAGCAGCCATGGGTAGACCATCCGTGATCATCCCCATTTCCGCTAAATCATTGCCGGACAAAATGTTAGCAGGCACATTCTTGTCGCCAATCGTAATATGGATTAAGGCTACAGGCAATAATTTGGGAGGCCCACCAGCTAACCTGGTGGTTCTCAGAGGAGCACCTGCATAGTCCTTTGGCTTGAGCGGGGTCCTGTCCACCACTGTCATGCTTTCCCCAGTGTCTCTCAAGCCAGTAGAAGGCTGGCCATTCAAGAGGACACTTCTCAAAAACCTACGTGTGTTCTGTGGGATTGTTGCCAGTACTTCCGCGTACTGGTCCCAGGCCCCAAGGGACACTAGGGAAATCTCTACAAGAGCACTAAATGTGATCCCTGTAGGGGGGGGGGGGACAGTGGCCTCCACCTCAGACATGGGGGGATACGGGTAGGTCAGGCTGACAGCCTGGACTCCAAGTGCCCTACCTTTTAAGCGCTTTGGAGTAAAACGCTATATAAATACAATAAATACAAATACCTTTACACTTGGGGGTCACCCTTTTTGTGGTCCAGAGCCCCACAGTCCCAACAAGTGCCAGGAATGCAGGGTACAGTACTGGAACCACTGGGTGCCTGCTTTGTAGCAGGTGGACCACTACTCTTACTCCCACCCACATAAGACTTATCCCCACTAGATTTTTGGGTCTTCGGAGAGGAAGTTTTTGGCTTACTGTACCGTGATTGCATCTGGGACTCCTCAGACTTCGGAGAGGTCCCCTTTTATTTGTCTTTGTCCTTCCCACTGGAGTCCTTACACCCGGTGGGAGACCCACTTGTCAGCCAGCCTGGCCAGCTTAAAGGGATCTAAAATGTTCTGGTCAGCAACATACTGATGCAGCTCTGGTGAACAGGCTTCAGAAAAATGTTCAAAAAACACAAGGTGGGACAATTCAAAAAAGTTTTCACCTTGTATCCATCAATCCACCCCATCATGGTTCTATGTGCAGCAGTCGACCCAAGACACATTCTCTTTTCTTAAATTCCCTGAACCTTTTAAGGTATTGGTTAGGTGTCTTGCCACACTTGGCAATCAAAGCTGACTTCATGCACTCATACTGACCCCTTTCTTCCACACTCAGTTTCAGAATACAGTCATACCCAGTCTGAGGCACTCTGCTTAACAAACACTTAGCCCAATCTCTTTTATCAACATCATGGATTCCACAAGCCATCTCTAACGCTTCAATCCATTGGAGGATATCAGAACCCTCCACATACACAACAAACAAGCCTTTCATAAACTTGGTGGCTGGGGACCTGACCCCCCTCAACAGGTTTTGCTGAAGTCTCCACTCTGTCTTTCTCCAGCTGGATTTTCTGACATTGTGTCCTTGTTTTTTAAGTTCAAGATCCTTGTCTTTGAGTATCACTTGCTGTGCCAACTGCTCTTTCTTAAGTTCAGCTTCAGTTTCCAACTTTCTATATTCAAAGGCCAATTTCAGCCTTAACAATTCAAGTTCCAAGGAATTCCCTGAAGAAACATTGCTGGAACAGAGGCAGCAGGAGTGGTGGCATTCCCAGAATCAGATTCCCAGGGGCCTGGGCCTTAATGGTTACACCCCTCCCCCCTTCACAAGTTTCACAATCAGTCTTTTAGTCCACCAGGGCAGTTATCAGCTCAGCCCTAGACTTATCCTCAAAGTCTAACTCCCTTGCTTCACAAGCACTCTGGAGAGCCTTTAAGCTCATCCGAGTCAATTTACTATTTGCAATAGATTCCATTGTTTGTAATGTAGTTATCTTGTACACAACTAAACCTCAGCTTAACAAAGTGTAGATATTTTGTAAGTGGCAAGGTTACACACTGATTCTTAAAACCATGAGCATCCCACCGCTGCCACCAGTGTAAAGACTGGAGGGGGGTATCTGTACTCCTGCTCTCTATATAGCAGAGTAGGAGCACAGAGCACCCCAGCCAAGATTCTCTATAGGGTAGCCATGGACGAGCAATCAAGGCTTAAGCTCTCAGGAGGTGATGTGGGCTGGTTCTTAAGTACAGTGTAGTACCCAAGCACCCACAAAGGAATGTCCACACACTATGTTAGTGAAAACACAGTCTTTATATAAATAAGGTTCAACGTTTTATACACAATGACACACTTTGTACTCTGGCAATACTAGAATGGCAAATATATACAGATGTACGTGGTACCACTCTTAACTATCGATTCCTTTGAAATGCATCAACTGCTAACAGTTCATATGGAATGCTAATCAGATTATAAGATGAATCAACAATAGATTGCAGAAAGAAAGCAAGTTAAATCAAGCAGTGGCAGAATACTGGGTCCCTACCAACTAGACACATTTCTGTGTGCGGATCCCCCCCACCTAGGCAACCTCTAATAAAGCGTATTTGGCAAACCCAGTCCATTTATGCTCCATATAGTCTTGAGTCCTTCTAAAAGGTTCCACGACCCCAACGTACCTAGTTTCGTAGAGTTCTTGGGTGAGTCGTCTACGGGCCCTTCTTGAGTGCACTCCCTTTGAGGCAGGGGCCACAGGGCGTCAAGATTCTGTGAAGAAAAGGGTGAACATTGTAGTTGCGGCAGCAGCTTTGGTTCTAGCGGTGCTCGTTGATGATCGGTCAAAGGCGTCCTGCAAGCTGCGGCCTGCGGTGCACCTCAGCAACGAGAGTTTGCTGAGGTGCACCGCAAAGAGTAAGTGAAGAACTTTGGCCCAGCAAGTGCGTCGGTCCTCAGCGTCTCTGTGGTCTTCGGGTGGCGGGAAACCCACCGGCGGATTCTCCTCGGTCGTCAATGGCCATGACTTTCTCCGCTAGGATAAAAGCGGTCGACGATGATGAGCAAGGGAGTCCTTGTTTCAATGTTCTTAGGCAAAGGAGCACTGCCGCTCCGGTCGGCAACAGCAGTCATAGACAGTGATGGACTTCAATGTCCGGGTGCTTTGCTTTGTGATTCCACAGCGGCCCCAGTCTCCGGTCGGCAGCCTCAAGGGTCTGATGTCCAGGGAGCTTTGGCAAAGATCAGCTGGTGCACGATGGTCCCTCGTAGCTCGGGAAGAGATCTCCGGGCCAGGTCCTCGCTTGGATCAGTTCCTTGACAGTCGCACAGCTTTCAGATTAGCGAAGGCCAGCAGCAGCAATTCTTCTTCTTCCAACGGGCTTCAAGGTTAAGCATCAAGTATCAACTTAAGCTTCTGAACGATTTCCATCAGTGAGAGGCCCCCAGATTCAGACAAGCACTCTGCCATTCAGCACTCCACACTGCTTTCGTACCAGTTTCGGGCAGGGCTGCCTCAGTCATTGTGTCAAACACCAGATACTAGGCACCCATAACAGGAAATGCGTATTCGTCACACACTCCATTCACCCAGTTCCCACTCCATGAGCGTACCCACGACATAGTCATTGGGAAGGCTCCAGCCGGTCTGGCCTGGACTTCCCCACAATACCATATATGCAACTTCCACCCAACAGCCAGTCAGGGGCAAGGGACAGAGTCGGGGCTTCCCGGGACTTTGGGTAAACACGCTAACTGGCGATAGAAAGCAAGAGGCCATAGGGGCAATCTTGGTTCCTATCAGGAATCAACTGATTCCAATGGCAGGGCCTGGGTATCCCAAAATGGAGGATACTCGGAGCACCTGTCAAATTCAGCATGGAGCTGCCACCAGCACATATCCTGCTCAGCGGAACACACACAGGTGCCCAAAAACATACACTATGAGTATAGGGTTGTACCCCTACCCATGGGTGCCATAAGGGTATCCCAAGGGTCTGTTCACCACGACCAAAAAGAGGAAGGGCTGCACCACCAGGAGTCCCACATGAGCTCCTGCACGGAAAACAAGACAGAACATACATGATAAAGCAATAAAGGACAAGGATATGGAGGCCCTGTCCCTCCAGTGCATTTCCAGGGTGTTTGAGAAACCAGACTCCCGCTTCAGATTAGGTTTATAGCAAAAACAGACAGCTGTACTGGTCTTGCAAGACAAAAGACAGACATCTTCACACCACAGGAACTCAACACAGCAACCTGACATGCCGTCCAAATCTCTGCTTGTATAGGTCAACATCAGGAGACCGATATGAAACCTACCAGCAACATTCCAGAATTCACAGTTTAGGCCTGCATGCTGCAAAGAGGGCCTCCTACCTCAACGATTACCTACAATAGGCTGTGGTAGATGCAGGTGACAGTGGAACAGATCACATGATGGAACCTTCTACATGCTCCCACCAAATGGGTTCATGGATCCTGCCCCATGTCATCCTCTTATTTCCTCACAAGGTCCTCTTGTGCATTCCGGATTGTACTAGTTTCTTGGGTCACATGATCACAGAGATCTTTGGCACGGAAAGGTGCCAGACATGTTTTGAGTCTTTCTGCCCATGCCAAAGCAAAATAGTCAAATTGTAGGAAGTGCAATCATGAGGATGTTGTTCATGGAAAGACTGTTAGAATAGGGATCAAACATCGCCCCACATCATCATCGAGAAATTCATTTTGAACTTTAGACACAATCTATAAGCATAAGAAAACATGTTTTTACCCACAGGGTGGCCCAGTAGTGTAAATGGTCTTCCACATGCAGGCTGATCACCTGGCTCATCTGAGTGAGTACAACACACACCAGTGTGTAGAGGCTTCGGTGTATGCCCAGCACCAAGTTGGTGCCTCATCACCCATGGCAAATGTTCTAGCGGAAGTCAGGGTTTGGCTGAGATAATATGCTGGGTATGTGGTTTATGTGGGGGTACAAAAGGGCAGAACCCACCCCACCACCCAGGGTGTTTAGTTTAAACAAAGTTTAACTTGTGAAGTGGGAGTGTGTCATTGTCAGGGTGATGGTTACTATATCAAAGTCCACCCAGGAAATGGCCAACCATGTCGGTGATAACCAACTGTAATCCAGTTAAGTGTTATCCCAATACCTTAGCACATAATGGGTATGTCAGTTAAGGCTAGCCTCTAATATATTCTGTAATATTTAGTAAACTTGCCTTTTCATGAGAGAAGGTGTAGGGAAGTCTCTGCAGCTCCTTGTACCAAATGTTCACAACTCTTGCAGCTGTTTCACTCCAAAAAGTGCCTCATCTGCCTTCAGTCTGTGATATCTGTGCCTAGTCCCTGTGTTAAAACAACAACGTCCTGCAGTGCTTTATGACAGAAATATCTAGCTCCCCTTTCAGACTCTGGAACGATTGGGTTAGGTGATGTAGGGATGCTACATCCCCCCTCAGTCCAGGTTGGTTCTCTACATGCGAACCACTCAGCCTCGATTTGTCTGAACCATATATCTAGGCGTTTATGGATAGGTGGGGTAGTTTCAGCCATACATTTTTGGCCACCTCCAAAACATCCCTTTTAGAAAGGAATGCCTTAGCCATTAGACGCTTTTAGGACAAAATGTCAGCCTGCACCCCTCCTCCCTGCTGCGATTGCTGAGATGCAGGAACCCCTAGGAAATCTGCTAATCCTTCCATGCGATCATGGTTGCATGACCAGAAGATGGCATATATTTTATATCACAACAAAAACTGTTCTTTGGGAGAAATGGATTGGTATACACTATAAGTGACACGTTGTTACCATGGAACAGGTGAAAAACAATGTTCTAACTGTCCCTAGAGGAAGAACACCCTGACCCTAGCAAGAGTGCCAGGCCCTAGGTAATGAGTGGTGCACTGCATATCTAACAGGGGTAGAGGAAGGAGAGACTGTCCCTCATTGCTACCAATTGAGTGAATGTGTCGAATCTAGTTGCAATTCAGATACAAATTAAAATTAGAAAACAACCAATCAGCTATTGTAAACAACAGGACTGATTATTAGATCCTGTTGAAACAGCGAATTAGCTGGCAATGCGATTTATGGCCTTGGGATTTTAACTCGTAATTTATTCACCCTCAGACATCAAGTGTGCCGAATACAATTGGTTGTGTTCAGTGGAACAGCATTAAAAAAATGTTCCCATATGGGTGGGACCCCTTACAAATCTCACAAAACGTGCATTTTTAATGCAATTAATATTTCTTGTATCCCTCCTTTGTTTTTCAAAGGCATGTGCAATTAGGCCATCTTCTTCAGGACCATAATTTTACTTAGTGATAATTCAGCTGCATGTCTCTGTGTGTGACCGTGCAGGCGAGCAACTTCGTCCCCTGTTGGGAGACAAAAATAGTGGAAAGCTGGGTGTTTATCAACCCATAGCTTTATGTGGAAAATAGGTTTTTACTTCCAAAGCCAACTCTTTGACCATAGCTTAATATGGACTGACATTTGGCAGACATTCAGTCACATTGTTATGTGAGTACTGGATTGAATCTATATAAAGTCTAGCAAAGCTGTGCATTGCCACATTACTAAGTGGCAGTGCGCTTACTCTAGTACCCGAGGGGGGGAAAGGAGGGGAAAAGGGACAGGGAGGAAAAAGAACAAGGGAACCTTAAATGCATGCTGGTTAGTATTATGCATATCAAAAGGAGGGGAGATGACAATGAAGATGTTATCTCTATGTTGGGGAGCTAGCCACTTGAAACTGCCTCAGTAGGAATCATTCTGCTTGCTTGCATTGATTATATTAAGCTAAGCGTCCGTATTGTCCCACCTGTTTCGTGGTAGTTATTGATGTGAGGCCGGAGACATCGTGGTGGCAAAGTTGCCTGCTTCTGCTTAATTCCCTGCAACGCTTTGTGGTTCTGAAAGGGGGAGCGAGAGGGCGATTTGTATAGAATGGTGCGCAAACTATTGAGTACTGCGGAGAGGGAATGTCATAGAGATGTAAGGCGTTCCCTTAGTTATTAGTCGCTTACCTTACAACGGCGCTCCATTAATATTCGCATGGGCCATTCTGTGCTCGATCTGCTGGAAGACGCCATGTCTCCGGCTGGCGCGGACTAAAAGCAAAAAGGTCTGCACTCGTCACGGGAGGCATGGTCCGGTTGCGCGGCTGCGATTGTGAATGAAAGCGCGTCGGCCATTTTGGAATGGGAAGAGGCGCACAGAGTTGTCATTGTGTCGCTTGCGAATTGTCTTAGCATTCATAAAACAGTGATGCTTTGATGGAATGCACTGTCTGAAAATAGCATGGTACACTATAGTGTTGTCTGAGGCCCATGGTGGAAAAAGTTTGCTGCACATGGTTGGGCTGGTTTTTTCGTTATCTTTCAATAATTGGTGTCTTGCCTCTAGACTGTCAATCCAATGTGGTGTGGTTGTACACAAGGATAGGCGGAGACATAGCCAGGCAGGCAAAAAGTGTGTGTGTTGCACCGTGGATGGCGCTTCATTGGGTGTTAGACATGGCTGCGAATCTTGGTTGTTATTATTGTTTCAATAACCAAGACGCATCTGAAGATGGTCTCTCTCCTTTCTTTAGTCCTAATGCCCCTCTATCTGGTCTTATTGTGAAAGGATAGCTGTAAACATGCTCTCTGTGTCATGGCAATATATAACTGGATGCCACACTGATGTGCGCGCCCCTTAGCATGCCATCACAGCTAATTCCTGCCATTGGATGGATTTGTTGAGACCTTGATTACAGGTGTTCAGACGGAGAATCCACATCTGCTCTCGCCTAAACAAGATGCCATGAAAGTTTCCACCTCGTATCTGGGTCTTGATTTTTTTATATAATCGTCCATTTGAAGCCTTCTGCAATGTGGCCCTCTGCCACAAAATGGGAGACAAGGGTTGCCGTCTGTTTGCTTGTTCTAATGCATGACCGATGTTCTATCATGCGTTTGACTTCTCGTGTCGTCTTCCCTATATACTTAAGATTGCACAGGCATGCAATCATTTACACTACGCCTCTAGTGTTGCAATTGGTGAAATGCTTTTGCTCCCATGGGGTGTTCCATCCAATGTCCATTTCTGTGCTTCTCGAGGTTTGTGCACACATTGAGCATTGATCACACAGAGTGGCCCATTGGAGGGCTCGTGTTCCATGTTGTGGGTTGAGTCGAGTGAATAGTTGGGGCTGGTTGTGGTAAAGTCTTAACCAGTTTATCTCTGACATTCTACTTCCTCTTGAGGGCAAAATGTGGTATTGGTAGAGAGCCTTTCCCAGTGTTTAGAATAGGCCATAGCTTCTGTATTTTTTATTTTTATTTTGTTCAGTAAAGGCGAGTAGCTAAATACAGCTGTTATCCCATTATTGTCGTCAGGTTTTTTGTGCTGTTCAAGAGTCACTGCTCAAGTGATGATTCTGGCTCTTTTGTATGTCTGATTTATGATCCTGGTCGGATACCCTCGTTGTAGTAACTCTCTCGAGTGTTTTTGCCTGTACTGTGTAATCTGTAGACTCTGTGCATAACCTCCGATATCGGAGGAACTGCCCAAAAGGAATGTTATCTTTTAGGGCCTACGGGTGGTAGCTGGTGTAACTCAAGGGTGAGTTTCTGTCCGTCATCTTTTTGTAGACTCTAAAGGTCAACCCGCCATTGGCTGCTGAAATTGCAAAATCTTGGAAATGAGTCTTTTCTATTCATTTCTAAGGTGAGTTTCAGGTTTGGATTTTGGTTTGTCAGCCATTGATGAAAGTCTGTCAGTTCATCCTTGGTGCCTTTAAATTTCACAAAGATGTCGTTGGTATATCGACCCCACACCATCAGTTTCGTGCGGAACGGATTGGTGTTTGGATAGATCTGGCTGTACTCGAAATGGTCAACATAAAGTTAGGCCAAACTCGGATCAAAAGTTGCTCCCTGGCCGTACCTGAGACTTGTTGGTAGTGAGTGTTATTGCACAAGAAAAAGTTCCTGGTAAGTGCAATCTGAGCCAATTCGACTATGAAACCAGATGGTACTCCATGGAGATCAATCCCAGATTCTAGAAGGCGCCAACCATAGATAGGGTCTCTTGTTGGGGAATTTTGGTATATGACTTTATATCAATAGACACCAACCAGTCCTCATCTGGATTGAATTCTAAAGAATTGAATAGGACAAGCATGGTTGTGGAATCTTTAATAAAAGATTGCATCTTTGGGATTTCATATTTAATGAAGTAGTCCACATACTGGGACAATGGTTCCAAGATGGAATTGATCCCTGATACTATTGGGGGGCCAGGTGGAGGAGTGAAGCCTTTATATAATTTAGGCAGGGCATACAAGGCTCTTCTTCAGAATCTTGGTGCAAATGGGATTTGTCAGGCTGAAAAGATGATTCCTTATCCTGAGGAGCATGTCCTGAAAACACTAGCCAGCACAGGTGGAAAGGGTGACGCTGTGAAGGGCTGCACAGCAGTGGTGGTGGGTGTGGCAGTGGTGGAGGCATTGGTTGTGGAACCTGCTGAGGCAGAACCTGAAGTACTGCATCCCTAATTAAGGTTTTTAATATCCCTGTCATCTGCTGTGACCTCATACGTTGCATGAAGCAGTCAAAAACCTCATATGCGGGCTGTGATTGCTGGGCCTGGGGGCTAGGTGATTGTGCTGACACCGTATGATTCCAGGTAGATGGTGGTAACCTACATACCACATAAGTGGATGGAGGATAACACAGGGTCGACGTGCTGGTCTTGGAAGCAAGACCACACACAACAACAGAGGTTTGAATCCCAGATCCACACTTAGAAACCAAACTCTGGTATTAAACATGTTATAAAAATAAATAAATATTCTGGAGACTACTACCTTCTGATGGTCTCCCTGAATGCATGGGATACGTCTTAGGCCATGGTGACTAAGATGGGTACCTGTCACCACTGGGACCAGACTGTCTGAAAGTAGGCTGTGTAGTTTGCTCTGAAAACCTATTTGGTTGCATGGCCCACCCCAAAGGAGATGAGGCTAATGCTGTGACAGACTACTCGTCTGACTGACAACTCAGGGCCACTGAATGGCTGGCAGCCATTAATGTGGTCGATTTGGGGGTATGCAAGGAGATTGAATTCTCTATGTGAGTCCTGGGCTTTAGGCCTTCAAGATTTTACCTTGGGTTGAAACAAAGCCCAGAGTTGCCCCCCAGGAGCCTTTACACCGTCATGCTTTCGGCCAGATGTCTGGTTGCGTTTAGGCGCCCCCTCAGGCCTAGGCCTAGTGTTGAATGTTTTACTCACCTCGGACCGATGTCCAGTAACAGGATCAGCCAGTCCCTTGACCTAGTAGGATCCAAAGACCTGTTGGTGCATGCACTGGTAGCCTCAGGTCGAGTGTCGGTACAAAAATGTTTAGGACCCCTCTCAGCAGAGGAACTCCCTTGGCAGAAGCCACCCAGCTGAGGAACTGAAGATGAGGACTTACCTGTCTGGTGTTCTTCATTTTGTGACATGCAAAGTCTTTGCAGTGATTTGGATGCGACCGCAAGAGAATCTCCCTCCAAATGGATAACTGGTTCTTCAAAGATCTAGGCGTGAGTGAGTCACACACTGTGCAATAATCCCACCAATTTTCAGGCCTCAGACACTCTAAACAGAGCAAAACGGGATCTGTCGCTGGAAAGGATCCCTCGCCAGAGACGCACCGTGTGAACCCGCTCGCTCGCAACATACATCGGGGAGTGAGGCGCCAGGGAAACATGAATAAAACACAGGGAAAACAATTGCTACACAGTCAAAAATTCACACCTTGGTGCACGGCTGTTCCTATCCCATCCATGCGAAAAAGAGGAATGGGGTGAGGTGCCGGTGGGTGGGGCTAGCAGGGCATGGTTACCCCACAGCTGCATCCTTGCTTGCACTTAATTTAAAGGAGAAAAGCAAAACTTTGGAGAGCAAAATGGTTTCGGTCCTGTCTCTATGCAGGGACACCCATGCACTGTGACAGAAAGGCGATGGGACGTTGGAGTACCGACTGCTATCCAGCCAAGTGTTATCCCAACACCTTAGCATAGGATGGGTATGTCACTTAAGGGTGGCCCACAAATATAAGCTCAGTTATATTTAGTCCCACATTGCTTTCTCACAGTGATATCTAGCTCCCCTTTCACTCTTGGGCCAGAGAATTAGGTGGATGTAGGCAGACCCACCTTCGGTCTGGTTCGGTTTTCCCTGCAGCAAGGGATACTGAGTTAATCGCTTGCTTTCAGTGCCCGTCCTGCAGTACCTTAACCCCATTCCTACCTTGGACTTTCAGCTGCTTTAATCTGTCCTTTTTTTTTTCTCGACTTCACATAACAGATGTAGGGCTTCTCCCTGCATAAACGGCTGGAGGAGTCATTTCTGCGCTAGTCAGCTATGCTCTCTCAAACTGTTGGAGCTATGCCAAAGACTTGACCTGACACTGTGGGCCTCATTCCGAGTTTGGAGGTAGCCATGGTGCTATTAGCGCCATGGCTGCCTCCAAAATCGTTCCGGGTTCTCAGAATGGGTACTTACTGGGTCACTCCAACCTTGGAGGACCCAGTAAATGCCCATTCTGAAAACCATTCCCCATTCCCATTCGAGCCCCCATAGGGCTCAATGGGAATGGGGAAGGAGCTAAATACGGGCCTGTTATTGGCTCCCTGGTCCCTTAGCGGCTCCCGCTAAGGGCGGCTGGTAAAACCAGCCGGCCTTAGTGGGACCCGCTAAGGGACCTCGTAATAGGGCAGTAAGGGGTTACCGGCATCCTTACCAGTGCCGGGAACCCCTTACCGCCAACCTCGTAATGAGGCCCTATATGTTTTGGCACTGAAGAGTTTTGTTTTAAACAAAACATTGTTTTCTCAAGATCGTGTTTAGACTCTTGGTGGACCCCCCTTGGCTATATGACAGAATTTATCAACCTTTAACTGAGATAATGTGCAATAATTGTATTTATATGGTGTTTTGTACAGAATGAAAAAAGGTGCGCCTGTACAAAAAGTCTGAAAATGCATACCACCAAAGGTCTGAACACCAAAAGTTTGAACCTTTGGTGGCATTCATTGTAGGTAAGTAAAAAAATAAATAAAAACAGGGGCTGGGGGTGTCCCCCTTGACACCCCGCTCACTATACTGTGGTATCACAGCCCCGCAGCACACCCGAGGAAAAATAAAACAGGCTGTGGGGGTGTCCCCCGCAACACCCCGCTCACTATACCACACAGTATAGTGAGCGGGCGTTCTGGGGGAAACCCCTGCAGCTGCCCATTAAAAAAAGAAAGAAAAGGACCCTGCGGCGCCGGTTCCTGATCACGGAAGTGAAAGGGAACTGGCGCCTTCAGGGACACAGCGTGAAGAAAAGGTTATGTTGGGGGTGAGGTTGGGGGTATGTTGTGGGTATGTAGTGATTTGCAGTGTTTGTTCGCATGGGAAATGTACAAACCTTTGGTGGTGCGTACATTTCCCATGCAAACTTTTCTGTCACAGACTTTTCCGTGACGGAAAAATCACGCAGATCCTTTTGTACAGCTTGGGCATTCAGAGGAAGCAATTTTGGAGCATCAGGAGGTAAAAGGGGGAGAGGAGGGAACATCCATTTACCAAAGGGCTGCAGACCCGAAGGCTGAAGTGCTCTGTAGAGGGGGTATGCACTGGTAGTCCACGAAGAGGTAGAAGATATAGTTTGTAGCCCAATGTCCTCTTGTGCACAATAGGTTTGTATGCTTCTAGGTTTGGTCTAATGTAGGGCGGATACTTAAGTAATGGTCCACCCATGGGGTTATTAATGACTTTGTGCATAGGTTTGTTTTTGTACCGGGATAAGTGCCATCCGTGGAGAAAAACACCTATAGAAACGGTAGGGCTTTCAGGTTTTTCCATATTATGCAATGGGAACCCTACAGTCATAAGTCCGGGGATGGAGTATATTGCTTCCCTGTAACTCCGGTTCTCCGTCATGGTTATCTTCCATAGATTCACATGCTTTAAACATTCACTGTCATCAGGCTGGGAATCCTTGATTTTACACTTCCTACATTTATACTCATTCTGGTATTCGCCGTAGCTTTTGCACTAGAACTGCTCTTCTCTCAATTTCAAATTATAATCTTCATGCTCGCCAACATAAACTTTCCTCTTTTCTTGTTCTGCTATATCTTGTCACCATTCGGCCATATCTTATCACCACTTTTGACACAGTGGAACACCCTGTTCTCCTTTCCACATATTTTTTTTTAATTGAATGTTCTAGTTTGAAAACCAACTTTTTCACTCCTCATCAATTCTTTTCTATTTACAAACCCATTGAATCTCACAGTGAACAGTTAAGAAATTATCATACAATTCCTAATAGATTATCCATTCGAGTGGCTTCAATTCACAGCCTTTTCTAAGTTAGTGAATGTAGTTATTGCTTCGCAGAATTGGATAATCATGATGATACGTTTCTTATAGTTTCCAGCTAATATTCTGGCCCATCGCTGGGCAGGTTCAATTGGAGATATTTGGTGCAGCCACATGTCTCTTAACAATTGTCTTTGGTTACTTAATGCTGCACAAACCATAATGATATGGTATAAGGTCTCTAGTTGTCCTTTGTCTTGACAAAATCGACAGAATGAGAGTTCTTCAGGTATTTGTTTTGTCATTGCTAATCGTTCTCTTGTTGGTAAGATATTCACACAGTCTGAGAAATTGATCTCTAATCCTCCTATTTGGGAATTTGTGCAAATAGTCTGGTAGTTGGTGGAGTGGTCTCACATCGATGGCATGTGTTAGCGACAGTTTGTATGATAAGTTTAAGTTCTTCGTTCTGATCCAGTCATTGCTTTGTATCAATGATTTGCTTTTTGCGGCCGATTTATCAGCATTTCAAGCTGGATTTCCTCACGTTCTAGTAGTTGGTACAAGCTTCTTTCCATAATTTTAGCACTATTGCGGTCGTGGTGGGAGGTTTTTCACGAAGGATATCAATTGCTGGTAACTTGTCCATTAGCTGGGTCTTTCTGAATAGCATCAGAGTCTTCCAATTTTTTACGGCTTCCAGCGATTGTAGACCTAATTCATACCATATACTAAGGTGGGAGGGCTAGTATTTTCTGCCATATTCCTTCCAGTTGGAGCCACAGATCTTGCGGCGCATTCAGCATAGTTTCTGCTCTGTATGTTAGAATGGTCATTATTTTCTGTGTCTAGAAAGCTGTCACTGGTTGCAGAGAGTACACTCCATACTTGCCGTGTAGCATCTTTCCCTGGCAAGCCAGGGATAATGCTTTTTCCTTTATTTTTTCGACCCACTCTTTTTCAATTTCCGACTGGTTTATCATGAGTCCTAGATCTTTAATGGTTGTCACTGTTTCGAGTTTAAGCCCGTCGAGGAATAATGACACAGGTTTTTGTTTTCCTTTCTGTGTTAGCGTCATTACTTTAATTTTTTTCACATTTATTTTAAGATCATTTTCCCTAATATATACCATTAGATGATTTATGCTCCTTTGTAACCCTATTTTTGTTTTATCAAAGCACACTATATCATCTGCATATAGTATATGCGAAACTTTTGTTTGATTCAATTTGGAAGGGTTTGCTAAAATGGTTGCTTGATGTTCTGGTAAATCCAAGATGAATAAGGTTGCAGCTAACGGTCAACCCTGCTTCAAGCCGTTCAATGTCAATATTGTGGAGGACAAATGACTGCTTTGTGAGAGTCTCACTTTGATGGATGTATTAGTATATAATGCTATTATTGGTTGTAGATTGTCATTCGGGCAGCCCCAGGCTCTGTTTTTCCCAGAGCTTTCCTCTGTTTATTGCATCAAAAGCCAATTCCAAGTCGAAGAATACAGCGATTGTCGATGTTTTCTCCCTGATGGCTTCTAATTTTAAGAGGTTTAGTATTATCAGGTTGATGCTTGTCCCCGCATTTATTTGACAAATCCTGTCTGCCTATTATCTAATCTTCCCGCCTCGTTTGCCCATTTGACTAGTTTCTGTAGAACAAGCGAGGCAAAGACTTTGCCCTTTGGATCAAGCAACGCAATGGGCCAGCCGATAGTTTATTGCCAGCTTTCTCTCTCCGTGCTTATAAATTGGAATGAGTATAGCTGTCTTCCAAGTTCTAGCAATCATGTTATGTCTGTCAATTGCTTTAACCATTTCTTGCCAAATATCTGCCCAAATTTCCAGATGTTGTTTGGGTTGGGCACTACTTAAGCCATCTGGCCCAAAGGCTCGCAACAGATTTAATTTTTTGATTTGAGCTAATATCTCGGTGTACTCCCATTTTACATTCCATTTCCTTACGGCCTTCTGTTCTTTTTGCCACCTTGCGTTTTTGTAAAGGTTGGAGAAATGTGTAATCCACGTCTTTTCAGATAGATTTTGGCTCATTGTCTTAGATTGATTGGGTTGTTCATTTAATAATGCCTATAGGTTCCTGGTATTACAATTCCTTATTGCTTTTAGCATATTTTCTGCGTCGTTTTGAGCAAAAACGATTTTCATACTTTTGTCCAATTATAGTATTGTTGTTTTACTTTGTGTGCTGAGTCAACCGCAGTTATATCCGTTTTTTGTTTGATTTGACGCAATTTCTTCTTTAGCTGTTTCTTCTTTACTGCTATCAGTGTATTATATGCATGGGTATGCATTTGTTTTTTGTTCTCCTGGGTCCTGATTAGATATATAAAAGGTTTTAAGATCTCTGTATAAGCCAGTTTTTCACCTTGATGTCATAGAGTGTGTTTGAATTTTCCCAATAGGGTATGCAAATGTGTCTCTGCTATTCTTAGACGGGTCATTCCACTATGAAGTTCCAGTTTTGGTATGAGGATTTTCTTTTACCTTCAATTTCTCAGCACATTGAATTGATACTCTACTGTGGTCACTATTTGCTGTTGGGATGTTTGTAAATTTCAGGGTATTCCTGACTATCCCGTCAGCTGCGTAGATGTAGTCTAAAATTGCAGCCGACGCGTGACCTTTCTATATATATTTAGGCTGTGAGTTCTCCATTGTATTCTCATTGATTAGATATAATTGTCTTTTATTCATTTCCTTAGTCCCGAGTCGTGCTTTGGAAGTCTTTTCTTGTAACCCCAGGGACCTACCATTAGGGGTAAATAAATGGATATTGAGATCTCCACAGACAATGATCTCTGATTTCGGATGTTTCAGCCGGATATCATCAATAGCCGTGAAGACAGTATCTATAAAGGTTGTGGTGCATATGGCAATTGGATTCCAATATATGTTGAGGATTCTTAAAATGTTTTTGCTGTTCTTTCCTCGGTCATCTTGTGTATTGTATTGTCTCTTCGTGACCTGTATCCAAGCATTGGGGTTTGACGTGTCAAGTATTTCCATTGAGTCATTTAATTTGATTAGGGTTATCAATCCTGCAGCTGGACGGCCTTTGTTTTTTTGATTGCAGGATTGATGCATACCTCATAACCTTCACAGATTAGAGGACATGAGCCATGTCTCTTGAAGGCAAATAATCTGATGGATCTGAAGATAAATATGCTAATTTTGTAGCATATGGCCCGATCCCCTAGTATTCCAAGTACAGAGAGAAAGTATCTTGTTTTCATTCTTTTTTAATTGTTGATGAGTACTGTTTTGCATTCCTGTATGGGAGCTTTCAAGGTAATCATACTGTCGTCTAATTGGATGGATTGAGAGGCTTGTTTCTTCATCTTCATCTTCATATTCTCGTTGTGTTCTTCTTTCAATTATGTGTTCCATACTGTCCGTGGGAGTTTGCCTCCCTGCTTTTTTTTGATCTTGTGATAATCCTCGTTTTGCATCTAAAGCCTAACTTCTGTATGGTTTGTGAGTTCATCTTCACCCTTTCGTGTGCACTCTCAGTTGCAAGGTGTATGTAGACTTGATCCATTTTTTCATGGTCACCAAATTCCACCAATTTTATGTCTGTGGAGACAATTGCTTTTAGTTGGGCGATGGCCTTCAAGAGTCTCAGTATATTAGTTCTGTTTAGAATCAGTCCGTCTGTTTTCGGTGATATCTGCTCTATTGATATCACTTTTTCTTGAGTACTTATTCTTGGATCCACGAATGTTGGACATGTAATTCGTGAGCATGAGGCATTGTTAGATACATTGCCTGAAGGTTCATAACTAGCAGTTTTTTCCATTATTCTCGATTCATCAAGCAGGGAATCGTCTGAAATGTTGCTATATTTGTTGTCAGTAATGCTCATCTCTTCGTCTGAGATGGTTTCTCCTAATACAGACGGATTTAATGTGCCTTCATTCACAGTTTCTTCATATTCATCCAAGATGATTAGGGATGATACTTCCTGACTACAAGCCTCATATAGTTTATTATTCACTGTCTCTGCTTCTATGTGTATTCGCTGCTCATCTTGGGCCATCACTTGCTGGCTGGATGGTACTTCAGTCTCTTGTGGGTGTTCCAAGTATGTAGACATCTCCATCATCATGTTGTGGTCTGCACGCTCTTCATCTGAATATGGTTTTATTTGTGATGGAGTGTTTGTCTCTAGCTGTTTAGCTTGTTCTTTTATTATTGATTGTGCTGTCACTCTGCCTTGTTGACTTGTTTGTGTTTTCTCTGGTAACGTTAGATTTCTTAAAAACCCTTGTGAGCTTCTTTTTGCGTTTTTGTTCTTTGTTTGCAATGGTAACTTATTTTGTTTCCCTTTTTTTGCTGTGCTATTAATTTGGAATCATTTGTTTGACATTTGAATATCGCAAATGCTTGTTGCGGGTTTGCTATCTCTGCATTCAAGCTGGTTGGCATCACTATTTTCTCTTTGTTAGTTTAATTTAACAGGCTCTGTGATGTTTCTGTTATCTCAGTTCTCACCGCGGGTCCTGTGTTGCTGCCTGCTTTGTGTTTTTTGGTTTCTTCAACTATTGTTTGTGGAATATTTGAAATGGCGGTCTCAATATCTGCATTTACTGTCCTTTTCCGTTGCTTTTCCGCTAATATTTCCAACATAGTTGCCTTTATTTGGGCTTTTTCTGCTCTATCATTACTGGTGATCTCGATTAGTCTTGCCTGTCATTGGTGTGAAGTCTCTGCGTTCCAATCTTGCTTGTATTTTGGTTATTAGTCCCTCCATAGGATTCAATTTCATCTGGATCATCGCTAGGAGGGTCGCTTGATCTCTAATGTTTTCTGCTTTGGTTTCGTAAAGTTTTAGGAAAGGTATTGGTGCATGGGTCGATGCTGTTGTCATAATATTTTGTAGTTCTAGTTTAGAGGTGGGTTATGTTTGTTGTGGGCATTCATTGTCAGTGTTGCACATACATTTGGGATTTGCAGTCATGTGACCATTCTCCATTTGATTGTTCTTTTTCATCTTTGCTCAGTGTATTTGATTCTTTCTTTATTTGGTTAAGAGCTGATATCACTGGTGTATTTTGTCGCTGCAGATCCACGCTGGGTTCTAATAGGTCGGTTGATGTCATTCTTACCTCTTTTTGGATGTCCTGGAAATCGGATAGATGAAATATCAGAGCTCTTTTTTCTTGGTTTCCCATTATGTCTTCTATTTCCTTAAGGTCCAATGACAACCTTTCCTCTCGTTTGCTTCTCGGTTTTACCTTTGTTATAGATTGTCTTTTAGTCTCATTTTAATGGGACTGCCATTTTAGTTTTGCTTGTATTGCCTTGGTCTTCTGGGCTGTTGTTCTAATTCTTGTCTCCATATCAATTGAATCTGCTGTTCCGTTAACCTGCAGAGATATTGTCGCTGAGGTCGCTTCCGCTGCTAGCTGTGTTTATCATCAATAGTTTGTGTGGTCTTTGATCGGTTGCCTTAATTTCCTTTGTTGCGGACCTTGCATTAATAGCTACAGGTTGCAATGGCTTGGTTAATAGTTCTGGCCGGGTATGTTCATTCTCTTATGGCGTCCCTCCTTATTTGTCTGTAGGGCAGGGGGAGGGGAGCACAGTCTCCTGTCGCTTATGAGTCGATTCTAGCGCCGTATTGATCGGCGAGGTGGTCTCAGGCGACAATTGCACACACGCGCCTAACTTGGTAGTTGAGTTCTGTTGGCTATGATGTTCTGATGCCGTAATATCCACTTGTATCAGCGATGTTTGAGTATCCGACAACGCCCGAGTGGACCGGGATTGCAAGCGCGGTTTTGGTCGCTAGTCTTCTTGCTGGTCTCATCAGTCCATGGATCGAATTGTCTGTCATATTATCAGTGTTCTCTTCCTTTCGGTGGCCTCTTAGCTACCACAGTTAAACTAGGTTCTTTAGTTTAAGTATTGATCCTTTTATATCAAATCGTAGAAGACTCGCCTCCAAGCAAGTGGAGTTTCACACGTTAGAAATGTGTTGGGACGTCTGCAGTCCTGAACTCTCTCAAGGTTTTCTGTATTTTTATTAATTCCTCACTTCCCCACAGCCCCCCAGGTCATTACAATTGCTGGAAGATGGCAATCAGCAGGGGAGACGGTCTCTGGTTGGTAGCAGTTTATGAGCCCTCCCTAGGGGGGGGGTCATTCTAGGTCAACTTCACAATACTTTGTCTTTCTATATCCCTGTTTGCAGGGGTAGGAGCTTTACTGTCTGGCCTGCAATATACAGCTCGGTTCAAAGATTCAAAGAGGCGAAAGCCTCCGCAGTCACCTGCCGTATCGCAGTCTCTGTGTGTAATCAAATCCAGTAATTACTTCACGCTTGCATCGTTATTCTAAGCGGTAGTAAAAGCAGTAGTAAAGGAAATGGGAGTGGTTACGGCCTTACCGTGCTCTGTGCTATTTCTTTATTCCTTTGTTCTTTGACATCGATACAAGTCTTCGAATACATTGAAGCTCCTCGCCTCACCCCACCGAACACCTTCTGCTACACTTTCGCAAAGGGCAGAAGTTTTAAACAGCTGTCGCCACAGGCACCGGAATCCTTAAAAGTGCAGTGTTCTGCAGGGATCAACCACAGTTCCTAGCAAAGCAAAGTCAGTCTCTCCCAAACACTGAACAACAACAAACCCTTTCTGCTACACTTTCGCTTGTTCTCCTTTCCATATTCATCACTTGATTTTTTTACCACTTCTCTTCTTTGGATTCATTCATAACTTTATAATCATTAATTTACTGTTTCCTGGTAGGGCTCTATTTCCCAGTCGTTTCCTCTTATAGTGTTGTCCCCCAGGGTTCTGTTGTAGGCCCCTCCTCTTTTTCGGTCTATATACTTCGCCTCTGTTTTCTTTGATTCTCAGATTCCAGATACACCTATACACTGATACCCAGAGCTTTCTCTCCTTTCCTTCATTCAATGATTATATTCATCACTGTCTCTCCTCTTGTCTTTCTGCTGTTGACACTTGGATGTCCTCTGTTTCTTTGCCTCAAACCCCCCCCCCCAAAACTGAAATCTTGTTTGTTCCTTGCTAATCAATCTATTCCTTCTCCTGTGACTATCTTTTTCTTCCTCTGCAACTTCCTGTTAGTCCTCAGGCTTGTAATCTTGGGTTTATTTTCAACTTTTTATTTACAATCGCAAATCACTTTTGCTGATCAATCAGGTCGGTTTCATTTGTTCAATACATTTTTATAAATCCAGCATCTTTTAACCATCACTTATATTAAAACTCTTCTGCCCAACTTTTCCCTTCTTCCTCTGCGCTCTATTCTTTATTTTGCTGTTCGTACTCTGTTTTGCCGTCAGCTAGTATTTCTCCTTACCTCACTCTGCTCCACTGGCTCCCAATTAAACAATGTTTTGAGTTTCAAATCTTGTGTGTAGTTTTTTGCATCCATGCTCTGGCTTCCCCTTACTTATGATCTTTGATTTCACTGCATCTCCCATTTAGAAATGTACGTTCTGCCTTCAAGTTTAGTCTGGTCTTGCAACCACCTGGGTTTCTTGTCTGTTCAGCTCTTTTCAACTTCTGCTCCTTCTTTTTGGAATTATCTTCCTCTTCAGATGTGTTCTTGCTCTACTCTGTTTAAAAAACATCTGAATCTCTACCTTTCACAATCTGTCGCTTAACATCCCCCAGGAATAATCATCATCATCATCATTGTTGTGATAGACAGTGGCTCATGCTTCTATTTACTCTTAGTTGTACTGTATTTTGCATTTGCTAAATGCTTTGGGTAAAATAAATCACTTGCATCTCTAATTTTCTTTCTGATGGATGTTCCTCCCACGGATACCTCATTTATGATATTGTATCCACAGCAGAGATGTCCTTCAGAAACGTTCCCACCACAAGAGGGCATCGTGCGGCTATGCCTGATGCCTCTACATACCCCGCACTGCACATGACATCAGGGCAAGTATATAATGAGGCACCATGCCCCAGGAACTCAGTTCCACCCTTTTTCCCTAGCCTAGCACTCTGATGTTGAGGGACCGCAGAACCGATGTTAGTCATCTGCCAAGAAGGGCAGCTAGGGAGGGCAATGAGGAATCTGTGGGAGTAACATCCATCAGAGAGAAGGATAAAGTTCCTTACCGGTCAACATTGATATCTTTAATAGATTCTCATGCTATGAATATTCCCTGCTGATAGGCTGGGAATCATTGGTAACAGTTTAAACTGGATTTCAGTCACGTTTGGGCTATAGAATAGTCACTTTTGGGTCATACAGCCAGTTGGAAAGGTTCCCTACGCTCCACCCCTGGTGGCCATCTGCAAATTTTGGCATAGCACAAATATATGGCAGTATGGGCCAAGAAGAGCCAAATGGGGTAGGCGGGACGGTTGCATGTGAATTTACGAAAGACAGAAATGCTGGAAAACAAGAGTAAAAGGTAAATAACATATTCCTTATCCAGCATTGGATCTTTCATAGATTCACACGCTGAGACTAGATTACAAAGCAGTACCATATAATGATCACTGGTGGTGGCAAACTCCTTGTAAGTAAAATGTACCACCAGAGACCTACTAAATTCACGCAAACAGGTTACAAAGGACAGACTGGCCAACACTGCACTCTGCCGCAGAATCCCGGTTGACACAGTAGAACCTGGTAGATGTGTGCACCGACCTCCACATGACTGCCCTGCAAATATCGAGCATGGGGGTCCCATAAAGGAAAGCCTTTGTGGCAGCTACTTCTCTGGTAGGGTGTGCTCTGGGTTTGACTAGGAGAGGCTTGCTGCTGGCAGAATGGGATGCATGCTGATATCCACCTGGAAATGGAAGGCTTGGAGAGCCCTTCCCTGCTCCAGAGGGACCAAACGTCCTTAAGAGCGGAGAGGTTTGACGGAAAGACTTTGTGCGGGTGACGTAATGCTTCAGAGCCCGCACAACGTCTAAAGAGTTTAATGAACACTCAGCTGGAGAACCGAAGAAAACTGGGAGCACCACACGTTCATTGAGGTGAAACGTGGATGGTACCTTAGGCAGAAATGTAGGGTTAGTGCGCATGACGATTATGATTCTCAAACGTTTTTAGCCACTCTGAACTATGGCTCAGCCCCAAGATCAAAAGGGGTAAAAAACCAAACTAGAGGAAGGAAGACAGCACTCTGCCTATACATTTTTCCTATACCGTGTAGGAGCGAGGGTGGGGATTCGGACTAAGGCAGCCATCAGGCATGCCTCACTCTGCACGGTCTGTGACGTCTGCTTACACTTTGCACAGAATTGTGGCTGCTTTTCCGGATTATGGTCAATTTTCTTTTAGTCCGCTTTGGCTTGGTCTGTTCTTAACTGCTCATCAGCCTGATTATATTAGCGGTTTTGTTTTTTTTTTTAAGAAATGACTGCAGCCTGATTTGGCCTAATTTGAAATGGTTTGTTATTTTTTTTTTTTTTTTGTTTTTTAACCACCCACCAACCTGCTTATATTGTTGTTTTTAAAGATTCGACTGCTGCATAGAAGTGTTTTAATAAGGACCCTTTGTGTTTTTATTATCGATTTTGAGACACACTACTGCACTTTCTGAACCCTTTGCACTTTTAGTACGTGTTATTTTTTTTTTTTGTCACAGCATTTCTACTATGGCAAAAAGGAAAGCAGAAATTTCAATTTCCCCGGAAAACAGACCGAAGACGATCTCACGAATGTTCAAACCGATTAAAGATGTAAATATCTTAATCACTGAGATAAAGGGTGTTTATTGCTTGACATTGAACACTGACAAATATACTGAGGTTGGGGGTCCCAAAGATGTAATTGTTCCAGTAGTGGCCCAAGGCCAATTCTCCAATTGTGTGGCAACAATTGAGGAAAGCGATTTGACAATAGCTCCCTATGACTTTTCTACAACCCAGGAAAATAATAAAGGCCCCGCTTTTGGACTAGGCCCCCAGTAGGACCCCCTGGCACAGTTCTGAGTTGGCCAGAAACAGGGTGCCGGGGGAGAATTACGCCCTCTCGGTTAAAGATCTTAAGGCAGGCAGAAGTGGAGGGGAAGGGCCCAGGGCAACCAATGTAATTGAGATCCATCCCCACTGTAGGTATAATAAGTAAGGAACCAACCAAAGATACCCCAAATATATTGACTGCCATCATAGGAGAATGTGGGAGAATAGAGGGTTCCTTTGCAGGCCTTTCGGATATGGGAAGGTTGCCAAGGGGGGGGGGGCATACCAAAGCGGGGGTCACTGAATCAGTCTTGGGTCCTAGAGGTGGGCAAGAAAGAGGCGGAATATACAATCTGTCGCAAAAAAAGGGCATAAGAAATAATATTAAAAATCAACCGACAACCCACCTTAAGATCAAGGGCTCAAGCACAAAAACTTGCATGCTGGATTACACACCCAATACAATGCTTGGCTTGTGTGGGGTAAGCCCAGGGGTGGAAGGTATGTTTTCGGAGATTAAGGAAACAATTGGTAAACTAGAGAGCCGGCTAGGGAAGCTGGCTGATGAAATTAGGCTGTTAAAGGGAAAGGTTGCAATACTAAGCTCCCCAAACACAGACCAAGTTAAAGAAAGAACAAGTGTACCAATGTGAGGGGTAATCCACAACTATGTATGGGGAAAATGATAAAGCAAACAGGGCACTCCTGCAGCCTCTCTTCATTACAAATAGAACGGCTGCCGTGACCCTGGGAAAATCTGAATCAAGGTGCCCACAAGGGCCGAGTAACGCTAACAACTGACCTCCCAGCTCCCACAATTTGGCACTCTGGCCTAATTTAAAGCCCGTTGGGATATCTGAGAGGAACAACAGCGTCCGGACAGGACAGAAACAGGCAGGGCACCTTACAATAAATACAATAGAGGCTGTCCCTCATTAATTATGGCTAATGTACCTCGCCTATCCCCAAACTGCTATGAAGATCAAGCAGCATTGATCAACAAATCCACACACTGGTTCAGCCACACAAGAAGATGCCTCTCAATGTTCCAAGAAGATCTGGTCAGGTGCATAAGGGAACACTAAACTGGGATTTGTTGATTTATCTCACAAGTGTACCAGACCTCCAACATCTGGTCATCCAAACTAATAAAGGGGAGGAACTGTCATTGTTTAGTGTTTATAACAAACCAGAGGGATCTAGGGGACTGGAGATACTAGAAAGACTTAATGAGCGAGACAATGAAAGGAGTAATACGAAGGCACATAATAGGCTTACCATGGTTTGGTGGAGACATACATTTACAGACTGAACCAATCATGGAATTAGGAGGTATCTGGGAAGATCAGGACATGGCATGGGACATACTAACATTGGCAGCAAGACCCGCAAGGAGAATCCACTGATTCGCATTAGAAACAGCTCGGATATTTTATGACCTGAATTTAGGGGCTTGTAACGGCCACTTCAGAAAGGACCAGTCTGCCAAAAATACTTGTTATAACGGTCTTTCCTCGACGGGTGCAATTTCAATTTTTTTTTTTTTTTACGAGTACATTTTACCAAAAAAACTCATCGAAATATATAGGGGGTTGGAAAAGTAGTACAGTGGTTTGGGGGTTTTCTGGAATATCAACCATCCGTGTCCTGCGCTGAAAAGACGGTGGCAGCTGGTCAACGAAGTGGAAGCCCCCCTACTCCGGTAAGTGCAAAAAAGTATTTGGGGCTCAATAAGAACCCCACCCCACTCCACTTAAGATCAAGCTCCACAAAGACGAAAAACGAGTATACACTCAAAGTTGTTAGAGTTTATAAAGTGTATTCAAAGAAGGTTGCCCTATATGAGACACGTGTTTCGGCGAATCACTCCCCTTTTTCAATCAGGGCTAAGTTAATTTTGCACAAAAATAATAATTAATCACAAAGGATAAAAATCCAAATGCAGTTCACAAAAGCAGGTAAGACAATATGCAGTTAGAAGGTGATACAAAAAATGATATTGCAAACGGAAAAACACAGAGAACCAGGGGAGGGGAAAGGGAAGGGTTAATCGGGACAATAGAGATAACATTAAAAGTGAAGAAAAGAAAAGCATAATGTTAATTGTTATATGTGTACAAATTAGACTTATTTTTGAAAAGCTGTTTTTTTAAGAAACAAATGGAGTTGTCCTTAAAATAAGGATAAATGCTTACCAAATAGGTGAAAGCTAAAGGTCAATTTTCAAGTTAAATGGTGAGGTTCATTGGATAAATCCTGCCTGTTGAAAATTATGCTGATTAGTATTCATATTTCCTTAAGTATTATGGGGTACTAGTCTGTTGGTGGCGAGAACTGTGCAACATTGGTAAGTTACAAACTGTGTGTACTGATACTCGTGCCGGTTTTAAAGGGCATCATAAAGCAAAAAGAAGTGGCCTTAATTACACGATTTGTACTAATTTAGGACATTGCGGCATTAGAATATAGTCATGTTATGACAGCCGATCTGTTTCCTGATCACAAAAATATGTCAAATCGTACATTTTCTCGATTGGAAACATCCTTAGCAATAATAGTGATTTGTTTACTTATAATTTTATGGAGCAGTGTTAGTTGCCGAGCCACATGCAAAATGTATGAGAAAGTTGTTTTAGTGAATGTGCACAGTTAACACATGATAGACCTTGCATCACTCGTGCGGCGCTGTATTGCTACCGCGAGTTGGATGAGCGTGCTAATGATATGAGGGGCTTAGGGCTTACCTCGCAAGAGGTGGTCTCCTTCACAAGCGTCGGCATCTGGAAGCGAGCACAGACGCCGCACTTCGCGTTGTTATTGTAAGTCGTCTCCATGACGACGAGAGTCCTACTTCCCTTTCGGGGAATTGTTGAAACGCAGGGCACCATGTTTGAAGGTCTAATGGAGTCGATTTTTACTTTAAAAATAGGGGGTCTGCAATCGTACGAAGCCTAAATAAGCGATTATATTTAAAGGTGAAGTGCCCAATATTAAAATAATGAAGATATCAAATGTAAATCTAAAATCGAATTCAACAGATCTTGAATTCAATGGATTCCTGAGCATGGTAAAAGGGCAAGAACTCAGTCGGTATTGCCATAATTTGGATGTTATTACTAGTGGACTCGTTAGAAATGAATATTACAAGATATAGGAGATGGCCAGCCTTCATCTGCGAGTTAGTATAAGTACTAGAGAGACAAGTAAGCAAGGGCTATTAATAGTATTAATTATGGAGCGAATCCCCTTAAAATGATGGCTTGCTTTTAATGCACAAAATGAATATTAATCAAGTTTTGTAGATATGTATTATATTCATATTCCCAGGTGTCATTTAGGATTAGCTACAGATGACATGTGGACTAAATTTCAAACATAAATAAGCATTCAAATGAGAGAAAGTATCATTGATTCAAAGGAAGACTCCCATCTCGTCTGAATTCAAACCCACTCGCGTGGCTCTGAAGTGGCATATGGTGCAGGCTTCTTGTTGTCTTAATGTGAGTTCTCGGTTCCCCCCTCTTCTTCCTGCGCTGATTTTTTTTAGACCAATGAATTGAATATAGTTTTTGTCATCCATTTGATGATTCAATTGCTAGTGTGCTGCAAGTGGTAGTGAAGAGTCCTGGCTACCTATTGGTGAGAGGTGTTCTCTTATTCTTATCCTCAATTCCCGGATAGTGCTGCCCACATATATCTTGTGGCAAGTACAAATGATTGCGTACACTACAAATTTGGATTTGCAGTTGATGTTGTCTTTAATCATGGTTGAACTGCCAAAGCTGTCTGTGAATTTCGTGGTCGGAAAGGGAGCATATTTGTACATTGTACAGATCCCACACTTCCTGAATCCCAAGTTCGTTGTTGGAAAAGTATATATAAGAGGTGGGGGGGGTTGGGAATAGGTATAAAAATAAGAGATTGGGGGGCACTCCCACCCCCAAAATCAAACAATTTCGATTCTTTTTTTTCAGTAAAATATACTTGTAAAAGAAACATCGAAATTGCACCTGTCGATGAAATGACATAGAACCAAATACTTTTGCAGACTGTAATGGAGTATCAATTATAGACTACATCCTAATTACAGGTAAAAACTGGGTTAAGAATTTGAGGTCCTGGAAAGACTTGACAATGAACACAAACCACTAAGCTCTATGGTCTCGATGATCAAAGCGGAGGGAGGCGGTTGTCAGACATAGACCAGCGCACAGGAAATAGTTATTTCTGGGCATGCCCGCAAAGCAGTAAAATGGCCAAGGATATTGGAATCGGCGTCAAAACCAATTATGTATGAGGCTATCCTGGATAATCTTGGAACCATCTGTAGTGCTGGTTGCTCTGATAACGATGTATTGTCTGAATTCGAAGCACAGAGGGAAAACCTCACCCCTTTTATCACCTTACCCAAGTGTTAAGTTAAGAAGAAATTGCTGGATAAAGGGGGTTGGTATGACCACGACTGCCGAAGGGCCTAAAAAGATTATAGCTGTGCACCAGGGTGGACAAAGGTAAAATAAGATTATTAGGAGTGAACTATAAAAATGTAGTTGCCCAAAAAAAGAAATAATATGCTGTGAACCAATGGAGAGAGCTCTATAAAGACTGTGAGGAGGGGGATAGTGTTCTGTTTTGGAAGCTGATTGTCAGGAAGGATCTGAGGTGGAACCGGATCTTAATTGTCGCTTTGCCCCAGATGTATGGCAGTCTCATTTTAATAACCTATATAGAGATCCGGCCCAGGAATGTTCCATTGCTAGCCAAAATGAAGGGCCCGCACCACAAGGTGGTGGGTGAGTTCACTGTTAGTGTGGGGGGAAGTTAAGAGAGCATTTAAATCCCAAAAAGGGGCAAAGCAGCTAGACCAGATTTTGGCCCATTTGACCTATATCTGGATGAAATTGGTATTTGAGAGCCCAAAAGCATTCATCCCAATATATAAAAAAGGAGGTAGAGAACCGTCGGCCAATTACCATCCAATTTCCCTACTGGATAGCGCAGACAAAATATTTGGGAAGGTCATATTAACCCATCTTCAAGGGTGGGCAGACACTAATCACTAATATACAGGCAGGCTTTCAGAAGAATAAGGGGACCGCAGACCAGTGCTTTAGTCTGTTCCTTTTGATCCAGAAGTGCTATTAAAGGTCAAATTGTATGCAGTATTCCTGGACCTAAGGACAACTTTTGATGGGGTCTATAGAAAGATTTTATGGTAAATCTTACGCTCAAGGAAAGCACCAGTGCACTTGATCTCACTAATACAAAAGCTCTACTCCGAGAACCGCGCTGCAGTTCATTCTCAGAGGGGAGTTAACTGCCCCTTTTGATGTGGCGAAGGGCATAAGGCAGGGATGTGTGCTAGCACCGCTATTTTGTGTATATATACAAGAGGTAAGAGACAGACTCCTAGAGGGCTGTATGGATTGCCCTAAAATGGGTATAGAAAAATATACAACCCCTTTCTTCGCCGACGATGCAGTGATCTTGGTGATTTCACCACAAGGTCTGACAATCACCTTGAAAGTCTTCAAGAAGAAATGTGATTAACTCCAGATGAAGTTAAATATAGGGAAGATGAAGGTAGTGGTTTTCAGACCTAAACATACAAAATATGCCTCCTTATCTGTGGAAATAAATGGAACAAAACTGAAAATGTAGGTGTTCGGTTCCAGGAAAATGGGAGGTGGTCGGCGCAATTTGAAAAATCCAGCATAAACCGAAGTAAACATAGCAGGGCCACAGAATCCTTCTTGAAGAAACACAGGAGTGGTGCTTTTACTGCAGTATTGGATTTGTATAAGAAACAGGCCCTGTCAGCCTCAATATATGGGGCAGTAATCTGGGGTTGCTGGGATACTAGGGCATTGGATATAGTGGAATGTAAATTCTTGAAACATCTATTATTGCTTCCCTTGAGTGCTCCATCAGCACTCATGTGCCTAGAATTGGATGTTTTGCCCGTCAGTGAATGCATTACCTTAAAACTTGTCTTGTACTGGGTGAGATTGTGGCGCAGAAAGGGCCTAGAGAAATAAATGGAGGCTTTGAGTCATCTTATATCATTGCAGGGAGGAAAAAGCCTCGGGTGGGTTAAACATGTAAAGCATACTCTCATGGATTTAGATGCGATTGGAGCATGGGAAAACCCTGAGTGTGAATGGTTCAAGTCGCTCCAGATTAATCAAAGCCACTGATGCAAGATCAAGAGATCATCTGGTGGAAGCAGCAAATAGGCTAAAACTGGGGCCAGACTATTTATCACACGAAACAGGGTTTTGGCCTGAATGTTACCTAGACCTGATAAACCCTCCATTTGCAAGAGCAATGCATGTTCGATTCAGGTGAGGAATGTTACTTTTGGCATCATTCACCAAAGCCAGGCGAAGCAACGAGACTGGAGAATGCCCCCTTTGTGGCGGAGAAAATTAAACCACAACACATTTTATTTTGATTTCTGCAATGACCCTCAAACTCTGATGTCTTGACCTGCGCCCGATTTTCAAAACAGTAGGGATCTATGCAATAAGGGATGCGTTGAATATTTATGTAAGCATTCTATAATGCCTCACATACTCTTCGCAACTGCCCGCTATATACACAGGGCTTGGGTGCACAGAACAAAAACCTTGAAAAACAGAGTAGAAGACCATATGACATAAGTGAGCTTAGGTCACACCAGTTTTTGTGGATATCCAAGTAATGCCTGAGGCTGCGAGCTTGCACTCCTCAATCACTGATTTGGAAATATTCAAACCTAGTTTTTATGTTTTTGTTACAATCGTATATGAATTATTTTAATCTTAAAGTTTACAAATAAGTTGTATTATGCATATTTTTCGGAAATTGTATTTTTATACATGAATTATGTTTTTAGGATGTGCTTGTACTTGATGGTTTTAAAGCCGAACAAAAGTTGATGATGAAATGATACGTAGGGTGCATTGCCAGAAGATGCTTGTATCTCGCTGACTCTACAGACGGGTGTTATGGCTACTAGAAAAGTAGCTTTCCAAGAGGGACTTTGTGCTTTGGCTCAAAGGGAGGCTTCATGAGCCGGGACAGGACCATGTTGAGTTCCCAGGCTGGCGATGGTGGCCTGACAGGCGAGAAGGAACGCAACAGGCCTTTTATGAATTCCTTTACTAGTCTGTGGGACCAGAGGGAAGGAGCGCCAGGTGAATGATTGTACCTAATGATGACGGCCAAGTCCACTTTAATAGAGGAGTGCGCTAAACCAGCTTGTGCCAGAGACAGTAAATATGGAAGTATGTCCTGTGGCTAGATGGTCTTGGGTTGTAATTTGCCGGCTTTGCACCAGATTTGAAACCTCTTTCATTTGCTCCTGTGACAGAGCAGTGTGGAGGGAAAATGGCCACGAGCCAGGAAGCTGAATTGAACCAAATTCTAGGAACACAGGATCCAGGCCATCAGATTGAGCGATGCTGGGTTGTGATGAAGCACTTCGTCCTTGTTCCTCGATAGAAAGTCGTGGTGAGGGTACATACTGATTGGAGTCGCTGAGGAGGGAGGGACATAGGGAGGGACAGAGAGAGAGACAGAGAGAGAGAGACAGAGAGAGGGATGGATGGAGGGAGGGAGAGAGAGAGAAAATGTCGGAGTACAAGTACAAAAACTGTCTCTGCTATGCAGGAGTCACTAAGATCAGTTTGCACCGATATGGTCTGAAGATGCTCATCACTCGTGCCACCAGAAGGATGGTTGGGAATGCATACAGAAACTTCCACTCCCATGCAAAAGTGTCACCCCTGGCTCTCAGGGTGGGGAAACCTGCTGGGGAAGGGCTTTCACCTTTTGGTTCTGTAGTTTGCAAAGAGGTCCACCTATGGCCTACCCCAGCATTGGAACACCTGGTGAAGTTGACCATTCTGTAGTTTCCACTCGTGGCATGCACAGAGCTCTCCGAAGAGGGAGTCTGCTATGGTGTTTTGGATCCCTTGGAGGTGAAAGGGAAATATGAACATCGGGTGTTGTAATGCCCAGTGACAGAGGGTCTGAGTCTCTGTTGACAGGTATGGAGTCCTTGTACCTCTTGTTTGTGGCTGTAGAACATTGTGGTAGTGCTGCCTGTGAAGATTAGAACAACCTTTCCGCTGAGTCGCGGGAGGAAGGATTTAAAGGGATGGTCTAGTAAAAATTTTTATTTAAAAAATAGATAGGCCACATAAAAAAAAATGCTAGCATCCTCCGTTTTAAAACTTCCTATGTAAAATTTTGAGCTATTGAAGCTCAAAATTCGAAAAAGCAAGTACAGGGGCGCAGCCATTTTGTGAAATGGAGGCCCTCCTGTGCTGGCTTTTGCTTTTGCGGCACTAATGAAGGAAAAGCCAGCCAGCTGTAGTAAACAAAGTCTACCGCTGGGTGGCTTTCCCTTCATTAGTGCCGGGACTCGGAGGACGCGGACTGAAGACCAGAGCAGGAAAGCTGTAGCTGAATCTCGGTAAGTGCTATTTAGGAGCCCGGAAAACTTAGAAATAAAACTGCAGCTTTAAAAACGTATTTGTTTGCGGTCGTTTTTGAAGCGACAGCAAACATAAATACAACGTTATTGTGTTGGAAAACGCTGCGGCTTTTCTTGCCAAGTTTCTCAGGCTCCTCTGGCTCGGAGGAGCCTGAGAAACTTGGAAAGAAAAACCGCAGCGTTTTCCAACACAACCGCGTGTGTTTCTGCCTGCTGTGGCTATCACTTTGGGTCTCCGGTGCTCCCAGGGGAGCACCGGAGACCCAAAGTGAAAGCCACAGCAGGCAGAAACACACGCGGTTATGTTTACATGCCGCGTAGTGTTTCTATCTGCAGCTGATTTCCCATTTGGGGCTCTCGGGCTCCCCATGGGGACCCCGAGAGCCCCAAATGGGAAATGCTAAATGCTGCATTGTCTGCCTAAATCTGCTTTCCCATTTGGGGCTCTCGGGCTCCCTGTGGGGAGCCCGAGAGCCCCAAATGGGAAAGCAGATTCAGGCAGACACAACGCGGTTGTTTTCCGCAATGCCGCGTTGTCTGCCTGAATCTGCTTTTCCATTTGGGGCTCTCGGGCTCCCCGTGGGGAGCCCGAGAGCCCCAAATGGAAAAGCAGATTCAGGCAGACACAACGCGGTTGTTTTCCGCAATGCCGCGTTGTCTGCCTGAATCTGCTTTTCCATTTGGGGCTCTCGGGCTTCCTGTCGGGAGCCCGAGAGCCCCAAATGGTAAAGCAGATTCAGGCAGACACAACGCGGTTGTGTTGGAAAACGCTGTGGTTTTTCTTTCCAAGTTTCTCAGGCTCCTCCGAGCCGGAGGAGCCTGAGAAACTTGGAACGAAAAACCGCAGCGTTTTCCAACACAATAACGTTGTATTTATGTTTGCGGTCACTTCAAAAGCGACCGCAAACATAAATACGTTTTTAAAGCTGCGGTTTTATTTCTAAGTTTTCCGGGCTCCTCCAGCCCGGAAAACTTAGAAAAAAAACCGCAGCTAGTGCTTATTTTTTGTAAAAAAAATAAATAGCACTTACCGAGATTCAGCTGCAGCTTTCCTGCTCTGGTCTCCGGTCCGCGTCCTCCGAGTCCCGGCACTAATGAAGGGAAAGCCACCCAGCGGTAGACTTTGTTTACTACAGCTGGCTGGCTTTTCCTTCATTAGTGCCGCAAAAGCAAAAGCCAGCACAGGAGGGCCTCCATTTCAATAGCTCAAAATTTTACATAGGAAGTTTTAAAACGGAGGATGCTAGTATTTTTTTTTATGTGGCCTATCTATTTTTTAAATAAATTTTTTTACTAGACCATCCCTTTAAGTGCCCAGAAAACCCACCAGTGAGAAGTCAGCAGTAATTGTGACGCCCAAGTTTGGCAACTCAGTAGATGCCCAGCGATAGCCAGATACCCATTCGAGCCTATGCAGGGTTTCCTGGGTTTCCGAAACATTCAAACCCAGGGATTTATCTGAGTTAATCCAAAAGCCTGACCAAATTCGTAAATGGCTTTTGTTAATTCAGGCAGGGATCCCAAGGGATCAGTGAGGAAGCTTAGGACATCATCAGCATAGAGTGCCAGCTTGGACGTGCCGCCCCGGAGGGTCACCCCGGGAATCAGCGGGTTGCACCGGATGTGCTGAGCCAATGGCTCCATAACCAGGGCGAAAATAAGAGGTGAGAGCAGGCAGCCTTACCACGTAGCTCTTCCTGCTTGAATGTAGTGGGAGAGATGACAATTGACATTCATTCTTGTCCTAGGGGCTTTATAGGTGGCCATTACAAGACGAATGAAGTTTAGGCCAAAGTTGCAGTGTCGCAGGACCCTTCCGTGTATGCCCAATACATGCTATCAAAAGCTTTACGGGTGTCAAGGGAGAGCCGAACAAAGCACTCAGGGATTTCCCTTTTGGCTGCTATTACATGCACCACTCTGCGAATATTGTCATGTGCCCTGCGCCCCACTATAAAACCGGTTTGATCCCGGTCTATACGTTTGGGGAGGACTTCAGTCAGCCTGCAGGCCAGGACCTTACATACATTTTTTGGCATCAACATTCATAAGGGCTATTAGCCTGTATGCCGAGCGATCTTCCCCATCCTTCCCTGGTTTTAATATGAGCATGGTGGTAGATTCTGCCATGGTGTCCAAAACTGCTCCCATCTAAAAAAAACTGTTGTACTGGTCCGAGAAGCCGTCTTGTCCTAGGGCTTTCCCCACAAGGGGGCTCTGTAAGGCTCCTAGGACCTCTTGCTCAGTCATTTCAGATTCAAGAGCCTCTCTGTCCTTGGCCGTAAGCGGCAGGAGCCTTGCTTGCACCGTATACTGCTCCTTTTGAGCTGGTACCCCAGGGATGCTCCCCCTCCAAATCACTCAAGTAGCTTTCCAGGAGCGCCTCTTGAGTAGCCTTCCTACCATCGCCTGTGCCGCCTTGTCCGTGAGGTGGACTTCCAATAGTTTCTGTGCAGCCCTCAACTCTTTGAGGGATTTGCATGAATTTAGTTCGCTTGTGATTGGCTTCCCGCTGTTGGACCTTCCCCCTCCAGCTCCTCCTCCCAAACTTTACAGGCTTTTGCGCATGCAGCAGTGCGGCTGATAATGACACCTCGGAGGCCGGCTTTAGCCGCATCCCAGACTATGCGCGCGTCCTTAACTGCTGTGTCGTTATCTGCGAGGTAGTTGGTGAACGCCTCGGAAATGTGTGCTTGCATTGCTGCGTCCCTCAATAGGAAGTCATTGAAATGCCATAATTTACAATGGTTGGTCGCTGCGGCCCTGTGGGCCAGGCAAATGTGGTCCGGAGCATGATCGGAGAGGACCCTCGGGAGTATCTAACAGTGAGTAACCGCCGGGACAAGAGATCTAGAGACCAATGCCATATCCAACCTGGAATGCCCTTGTTGCACTGCAAAATAAAAGGTATTATCCGGTTCTTCAGGATGAAAGAACCTCCAGGCCTCTATGCCGAGAGGTCTCAACAGCTTTTTCAAGACCAAGAAGTGGACTTATCTGCTACTGATGGGGTTAGAGTTTTGTCTTTGGTGTAATCTATAACAGAATTAAAACCCCTGGCTATAATTAAAACGCCCTGCGAAAAGCCCAGTAGCGTTTTAGTGAGTGCAGTGAAAAATATCTCTTGACAAGTGTTTGGGGCATATAGTGAAAACAGGGCTTTCTTCTGGGCCCCCAGTGGTTTAGAACTAGAAATCTCCCTCCTGAGTACCGCATCATACCCAGAACCCTTCCTAATGAGGATACCCACCCCTTTTCATATTGGTGCCACTAGGGGCGAAAAAGGACCTGGACTGTAGAGTTTATGGGCCATGTGTGGTTCGTCCCCAGGGAGCAAGTGGGTTTCCTGAAGGAACACAAAGTCGGGAGCAAGTTTCTCTAGCCTCTGAAGGACTGACCGGTGTTTGATTGGGCAATTAAGACCTTGGACATTCCAGTTGTGGCAAGAAAGGTCAGGGGCATCCCCATTAATTCTGTTATCCTGCATGGGTTGGTGTTGAGTGTTACAGAACCAGAGGATGTGCTACATTGCTGACCTTAAGGAGAGATAACCTGTGTTGCTCCCCCACCCCCCCGAGCAGGGCTGAAAGGGATGGTTATGACTTTGCCCCAAGCCCACACGATAGTTACATTGTCACCTTTGACATTCCAAAAGCCCCCATTACAAATAGCCCTTAAAATTCCAAAACAAGTGAAGAGGGATAAGTCTCCTCAGAAAAACATCCCTTGGATAAGTATCCTCCATCGGGTGTTCTGCTGGGATTCATTCCCTGCAGGGCCTGACCATATAGATTGCCCAAAACCAACTTGCAACTACACAATGCAACCAGGAGCCATAACTTGACTAGAGCTACACAGTTTAACCACAGCATTCCCCCCGTATCCCTCCCTAGTGACCACAGCCCGACTATTCACCAGCAACTTCAACTCTAGTGAGCCTCGGTAGCACATTCACCAAGAGTCACCGATCACATAGTCAATGATGTGCATATCGAGTAATAGAGAAAGAGAAAGTGTGGTCAAACGCCTACCTGGTTATGAAAACTGTAGTGCAACCATTGCGTGATGAAATCCTGAATAGATGAATTTAACATCAAACACCAAAAGTATGGGCTGTATTTCATGACAATCTTCAATCTAATTAAGTCAAAAATTTAAAATTAATTATTGTACTGCAGTGATAATCAAAAATTTGCAGAGGGGGCAAAGCAATATTGTACCACCTCTACTCAATTGCTTACTTGAATTGGTCGCAAGTAGATCCATTTAGGGGATGTAGTGAATTAGTGCCAGGTTTGCCATGGCGATGTCTTTAAATCAGTTGAGGCTGACTAGTTCCGTATAGACCTATGAGAAAACAAAGGCGTATTGAAGGCATGTTGCCGAATAATGGAGAACTAAAAAAATAAAGCAGTTTTCTCCGAGAAACTAATGAGTATGTGCGTATAAATCAGTATGTTTAAAATGGCCCATTTTACAAACAAAAGATGTGCGGTACCTAGGGACATGTGCCGCGAGTGCTGTACTCCCTCAGTTATTGATTGCTGGTTAGACGAATGCGACTTGTAGATCGTATGAACATACCTGCGTTGCTGGCAAGCGGACTGCGGTGTGTGGCCGTGTAGCTCAGTGAAGCTTACTGTAAAGGAAACCTGCTGAGTTACAAGGCCGTACAGGATATTTCCTGTTCGGTGACGTAACGATTGTTGATAGGGTGAGGGCGGCACACCCTCACCTTGATTTGATCGTGTACGCTGGAGCTGACACGCTCGGATATGATTGGACAAAGAAGGCGAACCCACTAAGGTTGCTCACCAGTTGCCGAGGAAACAGGGCTCTCGGCGGATTGCTGCAAATAACACGTGTGGCTACCTGATTTGTAAAGTGAAAAACTCACAGGTTTTAGTGAATGCCACATCAAGAGACATCCAGAACGGGGAGGGGAAGGATTAACTCATAGCGTTCTGGTCCCATGCACGTAGCTCATGGCTGCGTGTATCAGAAAGTGCGTAGCTACGAAGAATTGCTAATTAACACGCCATATTATTCCGAATACTGCGAGGTCTGTAGCAAAATTGAATAAAACAAATCTGCCAATTAATTCAACATTAAATGTTTATCAAATGCGTTCCTAAAGATTATGTGCAGAACCTACTAGCTGGTTAACATGGGACATTGTCTGGTTGTGAACAATGAAAATAGAAGGCTTTATGGCCGGAGTGGAGATAACTCCAAGTTAATAAAAGATTGTGGAGTATAGCCACTACTAAAATTAAAGATATACATCCAGTGCGGTAGCAGCTGGAAGACACCCCCCAGGGTGCATTTACATGAGGATGAATAATCAAAAGGTGGACTCCTATGTCTCTATAAGGGGGAAATGAATTCTTCATTTAGCCCTTGTGTATGAGTTTCCATCTTCCATCTTTTTCTAGTAAGCTTCTGGATGTGTTGGTAGAGTTCTTTATTACATCCAATACCCACCACAATATTTCATTCCGTGAGTGTTTCAGTGTAGTATAGTGATTCACAAGGGGTGCCTGTTACGCTCACCTGGTATCCACGGGGACGCCACTCAACCCTGGTTGCTGGTTTCGCCCTGGACCCCTTCCCGATCTCGGATGGTGCCTTCGATGGAAGCCAGGCCTGAAAGCACAGGAGGACTGGATTTAGGATCAGATTCAGCCTCCTCCCACCTGCCCTGGGTTCGACCCGATGGCCCTCTCCTCACCTTGTTGTGATGTCTGGCGTGCTCTCCGTCCTGCCTTCTTTGCAGGGGTGCGTAGTCTTCTGTGGGCTTGAGCGACCAAGTTAACTTCACTGGTGCAAGCCCATTCTAGTGTATTTTAAGGTAGGTAAGTCTGATTGCAGCAGTCTTTATATGTCCTTCCCTTTCTTGTGTTAATGTCTTTTCTTATTCCCCCTTAGGTGAGCGGAGGTTCGGGAGTGCACAGCTTGGATCGGGCTCTTGTCAGAATGGAGGACGCAAGAGCGTACTACAATTTTGGTAGGTAATGCGCGAAGTGCGGCACTGTTTTGTCTTTTACTTGCTAACCTGTACTTTCTTCCTTTTCAGGTCGCGGTGGTCTTTTCTGGCGTGCAAGGTGTTCCAGAACGATGGCGGCTGAGAAATGCCCAACCAGGTGAGGTTCTCGTGATGACTGCTGCTAGCGCCATAAGTGACTTGTTTTAATGTTGTCTTTCTCTCTCTCTCCCTCCAGGTTGCTTCGTTCCGGTGCGTTCGTGGTGTCCCGAAGCTGATGATGACTGGATGGATGACCGCGAGCAGCAGAAGGATGGACGAACGATGGACAGAGGCGAGATGGAATTCACAGGTAAGTAGAGAATAATAATGATGTTCTTTGTCTCCTCTGCAGGCCCAATGTTCAAGGATCACCGGTATCAGGTCACTGGACACGATGAGCGTTACGCTGCTGGCTGCAGAATAACGTGAAGCACGTTCTGTAACTTGGGTGTGGTTTATATAGCCATCTGTAAAGTAGCCCAGGTAAAGTAGTCCGGGCTACCACACCCCAAAACACTGCACCACACAGTTTGGTTCTAGGAACTAGACTGTGTGGGTGCCTCCATGTTGGCTGCAGGCCCCACAGAAAAAGTAGTCCCTTCAAGGAGGTTTCCTATTCAGAACATGAGCCTGGCGCCAAAGGCGCCAGGACTGACTTCAGGAGAGTCCAGGAAGACAGTGTAAGGCCCCTGAGGCCCCAATTGAACCCAGAGTCCTGGCCCTACCTGGCATGTGAGCATGCCGGTGGGGTTTTGAGTCAAGGGTCATGACAGCACTCTTTCCCCCCGCCCCTCAGGCCCCTCCCAAGGTGGTTCTTCTGCCTGGCCTGGTTCTGGCTGGAAAGTTTCAATGAAATGTCCTAACCAAACCTGGTGCGTGAATGTTCTCGCTGGGTTCCCAGGATCTGTCCTGAGGGCCGTAACCCTTCCAATCAACTAAGTAGTATAGTTTGGACCTGATATATTTAGAATCCAAGATTTCTTTTACTTCATACTCTGGTTCCCGATCGACCATTACGGGTTCTGGTGGTGGCATAACTTGTGTACCAGGTTGTACCGGTTTTAGAAGTGAGACATGGAACACTGGGTGAATTCGCATATTGGCTGGTAGTGCTAGTTTAACAGCTGCCGGGTTGATGATGGCCTTGACGGAATAAGGTCCCAAATAGCGAGGACGAAAGGTCTGGTTTCCTTTTATGGGTATGTATTTTGCTGCTAGCCAAACCTTGTCTCCTACTTGATAGTCAGGGGCCTTCTTCTGATGTTGGTCAGCAAATTTCTTTTGCTTGTGCACGGCTTGGATTAAATGCTCTGTTGCCTTTTCAAAGGCCTGAGAGATGGTTGCATGAAGAGTTTTCACTGCTGGCATTTCTAAACAGGGAGGACTGTCTAGTTCGGAAGTACGTGGATGTCTGCCGTAGAGGGTGTAGAAAGGGGTTTGTCCAGTACTGGAATGCAAGGAATTGTAAGCATATTCTGCTATCCATAATAAATCTCTCCAAGTCCCTTCTAGTTGGTGCAGCATGCACCGCAAGTATTGTTCGAGAGTCTGGTTGGTTCCCTCTGTTTGACCATCCATTTGGGGAGGATGGCTGGTGGATAATCGCATGTTGATTTGAGCAATAGAACAGCTTTTCTTCCAAAAGTTAGATGCGAACTGGCTACCTTGGTCAGAGACCAGGACTGATGGGAAACCATGTAGTTTAATAATATTTTCCAGGAACGCCTTTGCTAAGCGGGATGCATCCGGGAGGCCCTTGCAAGGGATGAAGTGTGCCATCTTTGAGAATAAGTCTACTACTACGAAACTAGTGTTGAATCCTTGGCTGGGAGGCAAGTCTATGATAACGTTGAGAGAAAGTGTGTGCCATGTTGCAGGAGGAATTTCCAATAGCTGCAGAAGTCCAGCTGGTTTCTGTTTTAGCGACTTGTTTTGTGCACACACCCCACACGACTGGACATATTGGATGTTACGTTACGTTTCACTTTGGCTAGGGTTTTGGCAATCCCGAGGTGACCCTCCATCAGGGAATTGTGATAATCTGAAAAGATTTGCTGTTGTAGCTCCGTTTTAGGGACGTACAGACGTTCACCAAAATATGGCAGTTGGTCCTTAATGGTATATTGTTTTCCTCTAGTATGCCATTCCAGTAGGGTATTGGGAGTTATTTCACGTCGAATCTCGTTTCTGAGCTCGGTTTGTGTTAAAGCTGTGATGAGGCCTAAGAGCTTGTGTTCAGGAATGATGGCTACCGGATCTGGAGTTGCATACACCTTCTCGTCAATGCCCATGCGAGATAATGCGTCAGCTTTCCCATTCCTTACGCCTGGTTGATAAATGATCACATAGTCATATTCGGCAAAGAAAAGGGCCCATCGTAGTTGGCGTGACTGTTTTCAAATATTGTAGGATCCGATGGTCCGTGATTACTGTGACCGTATGTTTGGCCCCCAAGAGATAATTTCGCCATGCCTTGAAGGTGGATTTAATAGCTAGAAGCTCCTTGTTGCTGATGTCATAATTGAGTTCAGGAGGTGAGAATTTTCGCGACCAGAAGGCCAGGTGGTGCAACTGGCCGGTTTCAGGATCCTTTTGAGAAAGAACAGCCCCCATAGCCATGCTGGAGGCATCGGTTTCCACGATGTAAGGGAGGCCCGGGCGAGGGTGTTGTAAGACCGGGGCGGAAGTGAACCTTCTCTGAAGTTTTTGGAAGGTCCTTCCGGCATCTTCTGTCCACATGAAATTTGTATTGTTCTTTCGTAGGAGTAACGTGATCGGATGCACAATCTGAGAGAAGTATGGGATGAACCGACGGTATAAGTTTGCAAAGCCCAGCATGCTTTGCACCCCTTTTAACGAAGTTGGAGAAGGCCACTTAAGAATGGCATCCACTTTGTGTACATCCATTCTGATGCCTTTCGGAGTGAGGATGAAACCAAGGAATTCTACTTCGGTTACATGAAAAAAGCATTTTTCAAGTTTTGCATATAGTCAATGCTGGCGAAGTTTGGTGAGAACGGAGCGGACGTGCTTGACATGGTCTTGTCTCGAGGCTGAATACACTAGGATGTCGTGTATGTAGACCAGGGCGCAAACATCGATCAATTCCCTCAGAACGTCGTTCATGAAGTATTGGAGTGCTGCAGGGGCGTTGCAGAGTCTGAAAGGCATTACCTGGTACTCAACCCATATTTGGCACGGAAAGCCGTTTTCCATTCATCTCCTTTTTTAACTCGGACTAGGTGGTACGCTCCTCTGAGGTCTAACTTGGTATAAATCTGGGCATCTTTGACTTGGTCCAGCATTTTGGGAATGAGTGGCAGGGGGAAACGATTCTTCACGGTGATCCAGTTTAATGCGCGATAGCCGATGCAGGTCCTCAAGTCCCCTGCCTTCTTCGGTACGAAGAATAGGGGACTGGCTGCCGGTGATTTAGATGGGCGGATAAACCCATTTGCCAAGTACTGGTCCAGATAGGATTTTAGATGCTGGTTTTCTTTTTCTGTGAGCACATAGATTCTGCCACAGGGGATTTGCGCACCAGGTATGAGGTCAATCTGACAGTCATATGGCCTGTGCGGTGGTAGTGTGTTAGCTTGCTCCTTCTGGAACACGTCCTGGAAATCTTGGTATTCTTCCGCGAGAGTACTGGTTGCGCCAAGTGTAGATGTGACTGTTCTAGGATACCTGGGGGTGTTGAAACTGAATTTTTCTTCCTGGTAATAACACGTGGGAGCGCAGTCATCGGGGAAGGTCAATTTTCTTGCACACCAATCTATCCGAGGATTATGAGCAACTAACCATGGCATCCCTAATATTAGCCGAAACTGAGGTGCCTTGATGAGATCGAAGGAAATGGATTCCCGGTGTCCATCCTGGCACTGCAGGGTTACACCTACTGTACATTGGGTTACTGGCCCAGAAGCAATTTCTGTCCCATCTACAGTGATTACCTTTTCTGTGTTCAGCTTGAAACATGAGGGAAGCCCCATCTCGGCTGCCAGTTCTTTATCAATATAGTTCCCAACTGCTCGGCTGTCTATGTAAGCCTCAACGGCGTGCATCCTAGACGGTTGTTGGTGATTGATTAGGATCACTGTTATTGCAAAGTGTGAGGTTGGTGGCTCATTCTTCTCACTCGACAAACTGACCTCTACGTTTGTCGAGCTAGGCAGTTTTCCGACTCCTTACTCTCATCCCTTTCCGTGGCTCCTACAGTTCTCTTGGGAGGTTTTACTGGACAGTCTTTTAGGAAGTGCCTTGGTTTTCCGCAGTACAAACATAACTGCTGTTGCCTTCTCTTGTCTCTTTCTGCATTTGTTAACGGTGGTCGTATGCCTCCGATCTGCATGGGCTCTGTGGTATTCTCTGACATGCGTGGAGCAGCATCCTTAGTCCGCAGATACACGGCCCGAGTGTCTGACCTGGAACGATCTGCCTTCCAATCGGTGATCTAGTTGCACAACCAGGTTGATGAATTCATTACAGTCTCTAGGCGGATCAACCACCTGGGCCAGGACGTCCTTCAATTCCCCTCGTAGGCCTCTGTGAAATAATGTGGTTATGTCTTCAGGCCACCTAGTTTCAGCAACTAACCTATTGAAGGTTTCAATATATGTCAATAAGTCTTGATTCCCCTGCCGGAGTGACAGGAGTTCATTGTCTACAGCTTGTTCTTGGGTATGACGAGCAAAGAGCTTTTCCATTTCCCTTTGGAAGCCCACAAAGCCACGTAGTAAAGGATCATAATAGCTCACAAGCGGCACTCACCAGTCTGCTGCACTTCCACTCGGTATGACAGAACAAAGGCTACCCGTGCCTGATCGTTGGGGAACGTGCCTCGTCTGCATAGGAAGTGAAGACAACATTGATTCATGAATGCAGCATACTTCCTGGGGTCTCCTGAAAACCGTTACGGTGGTGCTAAAGGAACTGTTCCGGGTAGAGTAATCTGCACTGGAGCAGTGGATAACGTGGGTGCTTGTACCGGTGAGTTATTTACAGGCAATGGAGTTTGTCTGGCCTGTGATTGTAGTAACTGCCTGCTGATTTCTTTGGTGTGATCCTTGGTTACGACTAGATCCCTTCGTAGGGTATTAGTCTCTTGACTAGCCAAATCAACTTCGTTTGCGTAATTGTCCTAATAATTGAGCCAGTTGGTCTATTTCTGATGTCTCCATGGCACCCAGGTGGATTATGTTATAGAGGCTTCGCGTTCTGTTACGCTCACCTGGTATCCACAGGGACGCCACTCAGCCCTGGTTGCTGGATTTGCCCTGGACCCTTCCCGATCCCAGATGGTGCCTTCGATGGAAGTTGGGCCTGAAAGCACAGGAGGACTGGATTTAGGATCAGATTCAGTGTCCTCCCACCTGCCCTGGGTTCGACCCGATGGCCCTCTCCTCACCTTGTTGTGATGTCTGGCGTGCTCTCCATCCTGCCTTCTTTGCAGGGGTGCGTAGTCTTCTGTGGGCTTGAGCGACCAAGTTAACTTCACTGGTGTGAGCCCATTCTAGTGTCTTTTAAGGTAGGTAAGTCTGATTGCAGCAGTCTTTATATGTCCTTGCCTTTCTTTCTTGTGTTAATGTCTTTTCTTGCCAGATTGGAGGACTCAAGGGCGTACTACAATTTTGGTAGGTAATGCGCACAGTGCGGCGCTGTTTTGTCTTTTACTTGCTAACCTGTACTCTTTCTTCCTTTTCAGGTTGCTGTGTTTTTTTCTGGCGTGCAAGGTGTTCAGGAACGATGCCGGCTGAGAAATGCCCAACCAGGTGAGGTTCTCGTGATGACTGCGGCTAGCGCCGTAAGTGACTTGTTTTAACATTGTCTTTCTCTCTCTCTCCCCCTCCAGGTTGCTTCGTTCCGGTGCGTTCGTGGTGTCCCGAAGCTGCTGATGACTGGATGGATGAGCGCGAGCAGCAGAAGGATGGATGGACGAACGACGGACGGACACAGATGGGATGGAATTCGCAGGTAAGTAGAGAATAATAATTATATTCTTTGTCTCCTCTGCAGGTCCGTTGTTCAAGGATCACCGGTATCAGGTCACTGGACAAGATGAGCGTTACGCTGCTGGCTGCAGAATAACACGAAGCATGTTCTGTAACTTGGGTGTGGTTAATATAGCCCTCTGTAAAGTAGTCCAGGTAAAGTAGTCCGGGCTACCACACCCGAAAACACTGCACTGTACAGTTTGGTTCTAGGAACTAGACTGTGTGGGTGCCTCCATGTTGGCTGCAGGCCCCACAGAAAAAGTAGTCCCTTCAAGGAGGTTTCCTATTCAGAACATGAGCCTGGCGCCTAAGGCGCCAGGACTGACTCCAGGAGAGTCCAGGAAGATAGTGCAAGGCCCCTGAGGCCCCAATTGAACCCAGAGTCCTGGCCCTACCTGGCATGTGGGCATGCCAGTGGGTTTTTGGGTCAAGGCTCGTGACAGTCCCGTGGTAGTTTTGCACCTAATGCATGAGTGGTGTACAGATATTGTGATGTGTATCGCTCTGCTAGTCTGCCCTGCGTACCTCAGTCTGCAAGGACATTCAATGCAATAAACAACTTGTTTCGTTTTACAATTGGTGAGGTTGGGTAGGACCCATGTTCGATCTCCAATCTTGAATTCTTTCATCTTTCGAGTAAAGGCACATGCTGTGCACATGCCACAAGGGTAGTGTCCTTTTGCGGAACGCAGATCCCAGAGTTGTTTTTGAAAACGAGAGTGTACCAATTTCTCACGAATATTTGGTGCTCTCGTGAGAGCAAAGCGTGGAAAAGGTTCCTCAGTCAAATCTAGTCTGACAATATCCCAGTGTTTGGAAATCATTTTCTTCAACTGGAAGGTATTTGGACCTTGGGTAAGTCAACTTACTGTTGTCAGGTATCTGAGTTATTGCAGTAAATAGAGCATCACGGTCCGTAAAGCATATGCAGTTGAGAGACCGGCTAATGAGTTTCTTGGGGTACCCTCTTTCTTTTAATCTGATATCCAGCTCATCCTCTTTCTTTTGAAAGTCCTTTATGTCAGTGCAGTTACGCCTTATGCGCAAATATTGTCCATAAGGAAGGTTATCCCTGAGGTGGCGAGGGTGGTCACTGGTATAGTGCAGTAAAGTATTTCTGGCACTTTCTTTACGATGGAGACAACATTTGAGTCTACCATCATTGTGTTTGATTTCAAGATCCAGAAAGATAACATGTGTTTTGGAATATTGTGAGGTAAACTGTTCCTATTGATCTGATTCAACCACGCTTGGAAGGTTTGAAGTTCAACTACTGATCCTTTCCATACAAAAATAATGTTGATATACAGCTTCCAGTTAGTGATGGATTTAAAGAAGGGATTTGCTTTGCAAAGAATATGTTCTGACTCGAATCTAGCCATAAATAGCATAGCCAAACTAGGAGCGAAGGCAGCTCCCATCGCTGTTCCTTTGATCTGGAGAAAGAAGGTCCCATTAAACTCGAAATAGTTCTTGCACAGCGCCAATTCCATCAGCTCCATAATGAAGTTAGTAGGTACCCTTTGTGGATCAAATTCTGTCAGGTATTCCTGCATGCAGTCCAGGGCTTGTAACCGAGGAATACTTGTATAAAGAGATGTTATATCCATCGTGACTAAGATTTGTTCAGTAGGGTCAAAACTCAGGTTTTCAAAAATGTGGATGTTATTCATAGTATCTCTTAAGTAGGTGCTCGTTTTCATGCTCAAAGGCTTAAGGAAAGTATCGATGAATTTGCACAGTGGTTCTAGTATTGTGCCACACCCAGAAACAATTGGTCTGCCAGGTGGGTTAGCAGAGTTTTTGTGGATCTTAGGTAGCGCATACAGGGTGGGAGTGCGACCCTGGCTGGTAGTCAAAAAATCGCACTCGTTGTCAGACACCCAGTTGCGATCAAAGGCCTATTTAACTACCTGATCAATGAGTAGGGTGAAGATCACTGGTTGTAGGGCTCCGTCCTACATCTGCTTAAGGAATTCCTTTGCCTCCCTCTCAGATCCGATCACGAGTTTCTGGCCACAGTATTTGAAGAGTAATTTACATGGGAACCCCCATTTATACTTTATCCCTTGATCTCGCAGGCCATGAGAGGGCTGAATCAGCGCCGTCTGGCAATAGCCCCGGGGGGGCTATGTCCTGGAATGTTCGCTGAAAGTCAGGGAGCCTTCCACACTCGAGGCTGCCAGAACCTGCTCCTTCTGCTTAAAGAAGTTGACCCATCTCAGCACGTCAGGGAGCAGATTTCTCTGTACCTGGGCAGAGGGAGTATACTGTGTTCTGTCCAGAACGAGTTCCTCCTTGTTCTCCAAGTCTCCAGGTCATCTAATCATCTTTCCACTGACCCTATATTCATTCAGTTCTGGTATGGATTTGGAGAGCCGTTCTCCTGAGCTCTGAATTTCCTGCTTGAGTTCTGCCAGGTCGGATTTGGTGGCCAGACTGTCCTCGCGATCGCCTGCAGTCTCTGGTGCATGGACCTGTGTGGTAGCTGATATCATATACTTCTCTTTGGGGTCCAGCGAGGTCAGCATGTTTTTAATGTCCCCCTGCTTCGGCTTACCCAGTGACTTAGCCATCGCCAGGTGGGGTCAGACCACTCGCCTCTCTTCACTGCAGGTGGATTCTCTGGCATGCTGATCAGGACCCACCCCGTCCAAAGTGAGGCTCCCCTGAGCTGGGGCACAGAAGAATTCCAGGCCTCCAAGCGTTGTCTGGTGACAGGCCCCTTAATACCAGACTGCACCTTTGGCTGCTCCAAACTGCTAGGTCTGTCATATCACTGAAGATCATGCCCAGGGGCCCCCACCGCTTACAGGGGTCAATGCATGTGAGCCGATATAAGCTGAGGTGTCCACCAGGGCCCAGCGTGCCCTGAGTCGCTCAATTGTGGTACCCGCACCACCTGCTTACTGGGGCCGTGTTGAGGCACACCAGGAAGGGTGTCTATAAATGGTCTGGCTTCTTCCACCCTGATTGAAATTGGTTTGCAGGAATGTGTTGCAATAAACCAGTCTTTTGCAGGGGCTCTGGGCTGTTCAGTGCGGTGGGCCTATGTTTGCGTGAGATGGAGCATATGAGCCTCCCGGTGCCACTGACTGCTCGCTGCCCCTATTTCACCAGAGGGGATCACACTGCCACTCACGGTGACCAGGCTGACAGCTGCTGCAGTGATGTTGTGAAAGAGGCGTGGGAGCCTTGTGCATATGTGTGCTCTTAGCAGCGCCTTCCTTGCCTGAAGATGCCGCATCGAAAGCGCTCTTCCCAGGGAGCCCCCTGCCTGCAGGCCAGAGGTTGGCTCAGACACCGTGCATGGGGCACTGGCGCTGTGGAGTCCACAGGGGTGTGCTAATAGAGCGGTCCTGGTCGCTCTTCCACAGCCGTGGGCTCCAGTTGCAGCTATCTCACGGCCCCTCCCTTGCTTGTCACAGCTGTCTGACTGGCATTCGCCTGGGCCTCGGATGGGTAGCGGCAGGGTCACAGGCCGTGGATGGTTGTCAGGGCAAGCCTGCTCCTGATGGTCTGGTGGACTCCCGGGAGCCTACAGCAGACAAACCATTTTGGTCCGTTGCCTGGCCATGCCCCCCTGTCTGCCTTTATACATTGCAGGGTTTCTTCCACCTTTTGCCAAAGAGATCTATGCCATCAAATGACATGTCTAGCACCTTCGATTGCACCTCTGAACGAAAGTTTGTTGCCTTTAGCCAGCCATGTCTTCGCAACACAGCCCGTTTCAGAGCTGGCAAAATCCAGTATCTGCAATATTCACGGAAACTGAGATGGCGTGGTTTGAAGTTGCCTCCCCCTCATGTAAGATTGCCTCTTTTCGATTGTCTTCAGGGAGGAATTCAAGAAGAGGTCCTAACTTAAACGACAACTCACGGTTGTATCTGGCGAGGATGGCCATTGCGTTTGCCGCCTTCATGGTAGTGGCAGCGGCCATAGGGATGACCTTCTTCCCGACGGCATCTAAGCGCTTACCACTTTGTCATGAGGGATGGAGCATGATGAAGATGGGTTGGCAGACCGCTTGGGTGCCACTGCAGACACCAACAAATCAGGTGTGGGTTGTGTGCTTATGCAGACAAGCACAGTGCCGGGGACTCTGTATTTCTTGTCAAACCTGTCTTTTTTTGGAAGGCGCTGTGGAAGGGAATGGTCATAGTTTGAGACCTTCTTCCCAGAAATCGTCTGAGTGGTATAGACAAGATGGACTTCCTATGCTGTTCTTTCCATTGGTATAGGAGACTGTCAGACTGTCCATTTGCTCCTCCAGTGAGAGACCAAACATTTTTGCTGCTCTGCCCATTAGGGCATGGAAAGACACAATTTCATCAAGAGGGATGATAGCCTCGTACTCATCTGTGTTGGTAATGTCGACGGAAGTTTGATCATCTAGAGTGTCATGATCAGTGTTGGTGTCTGTTAACTGCAAAACCTGTAGCAGTTGTTACTCCCTAGTAGGGCGAGGGGGGTGCAGGAAGACCACTAGACCCTGCTAGCGGATGTCAAGGTGGCAGTGGTGCTGGCAACCTTTGTTGCAGGGTCGACAACAGAGTGGTTAGTGTATTAAGAATGTCCAGTGAGAGATCTGTCTCTAGTGGTAGCAACACTGGCAGGTGGTAAGGATCCCTTATCTGGCATTGGCTTCCCCTGGGGCCTTGGTGTGTGCGTGTGCATCCCTTGGTGGGGGCACATCAGACAGAGGAGGGCTGGAAGGCAAGAATTCTCCCTCTTCATCATCCGAGGAAATAGGGGATCTGTCAGCTCTACTGGAGGTATAGGATCCAGTGAGTCCCCACAGCAGGAGACTGCCACTTCGCAGAACCTCTTACCTCCAAGGGGTGAGACGGACGTGGAAGAGCTGCTAGCGCAGAAGGTGCACAATCTGTGGACTCAGAGAGGGGGTGGGGGGGTGAGACGAAGAACACTCACTGGTTTAATAGCAGGCGAGGACGGAGACAGGAATTTTTGTGATTTTCAACAGCTGAGGCTTCGTTGACGTGATAGTCATTAACAAGGATGTCTTAGTCGACGAGGTTGTCTTGGTGGCTATCGATGACAAGGGCTTTGCGGTCGTCGACGATGAGGTCTTCGTGGATGTCGACGGCATAAGGAACTTCACTGTGGATGTCGTCGACAAAGGTGTGGACGGTGGTTCCATTGACTGGGTGGATATACCTTTATCCTTGGAGGACGATGAGGAAGGCACTCTGTTCTTGTCGTTGGAGGCCTTCTTAAGGATTTTTCCAAAGATTTCGATGGTACCCTCGACCTGTCTTTGGAAGGGTCTTTATGTGCATTCTTACTGCTGCTCACGGTCGACTTGTCGTGCGACCTTGACCTCTTACTACAGGTGGTTTGCTGGGTAGGCCTAACCTACCTGAGTGAGGCATGACTCTGTCCTGAGGCAGAGGCTCCCCTGGCGTCAAGCCATGCGACCAACCTGCAGTGGCTATACCTCAGGGTTTTGTTAGAAAATGATTGACCAATTTCACAATCCTAGATGACATGGTGAGGGCATAGGCAGTTCAGGCAGACATCATGCAGGTCCTTCGCAAAGACGTTTTTGAGACCAATCGTGGCAGCCACTTCTCTAGTAGAATGGGCTCTGAAACCCTCAGAATAAAACCTTCCCAGCCATATCATAGCATTCCAAGATGCAGAGAATGATTCACCATGACGGGGTGTGTTTAGTCACAGCCCTGCCAGCACAAGCCCCAGGACAACCAATGACAGTGGCTGATCATCTTTCAGAGCCTCTCTCCAAGAGACGTGGTAGCTGAGGGCCCACGCCGGGTCCAGCTGATGGAAACATGCCTCTGCGTTAGAAGGATGAGACGGAGGAAAAAACACAGGAAGATGGATCTTTTGAGAGAGATAAAAATATGAGAATACTTTTCAAAGTCACCTTCTCTTTGGAGAAAACCAAATAGGGAGGTTTAACAAATAACGCCAGGAGTTCACTCATTCACTCTCCCATTTTGAGGAAGTAATGACAACCATGAAAATCAGAATGGACAGAATAATATAAAATGTGCTTCAGATTCAACTGCGGTGAAACCTAATGGGCAGTTAGTGCTATGGCCTGAGTTCTATGCAAGGCCAAGGGTAATACATGTAGTCTCAATTTAAAAAACATTGAGCGCTTATATGGGTGACTAATCCAATTCAGATAATATTCAAATGTACTATGATCCTTCTGGGAAAGAATCTACCATGCCATGTGTGAACGGTGCTTTTTGACATAAAATGACCTACTGACTATATGTGTTTTTAATGTTAGAAACGTCATAACAGGATGGGTGTGCATTAATAGGCCAAAGGTGTCCATGCCCCAGTACACAGAGGAGCTATTTAACATGGTGCAACCAAGCCCACAGACGACCTTCCTGATTTAATGCCATATCCCAAATGATGTACCTAAATACTGTCATTTCGTTCATACTTTGAATGTGCAGCCAGAACATAATTGGTGTTAGCTGTGCTTCATAATGTAATGGGCAAAGCCCTAGTACCAGATAAATTGGGAGCATCGTGCATCTTTCAAGAAAGCTTCTTTCCCAAATATCCAGAAGCTTACATATAACACTCTTTATACCCAGGGGTTTCTAAGTGCAGCCCCGGGGATCAAACCTGTGTTACTCCGTGTCGTCTTGCTTCCAAGGCTAGCAGGTTGCCCCTGAGCTATCCTCCCAAGACAGATAGGGCTGTGGCTCGTGCCTGAGCCCTGGAAGTATCTAGTACAGGTGAGAGCGCTCTATTTTTAAATCTTGCTGAGAATGCAATCAATGCGCCTATACTTTGTGCAAACAATGATTTACTTCTCTCCATGTGCTGGTCCAAGGAACATTTTAATCCCATGCTGGAATCACAAACTCATGTGCGGAAACTGATTTCACTACCCCCGCAAGAACTGCACAACAGTAAGGATTTTGAAGAACCAGCCCTGATCCAGGGACCTCTTGAAAACAGAAATATCGGCAAGGTATCCCTTAACAGTGCTAATGTGCAGGCCAGCTTGGGCCAAGGACAGTAGAAAATCCCAAAAAGGAGATAACAGACAGGATAAAGGGTCCAGATCCCTCTCTCAACACCAAGCCGAAAATGTGCACCACCTGCCAGCATACATAGACTTTCTGGTGGGTATACGAAACTGAGACAAGTACATTAAGGACACAAGTCACACTCACTGTATCAGAGTCTCTTAGTAGCCAAGCATGAAGGTTCAGGCTGCTGACGTTCGGGTTGGGAACCCTTCCTTCTAATTGGGAGAGCAAGTTGAATCTCCTCAGAAGGCGCAAAGGTGGGCAGATGAATATATCCAACTTCTCCGGAGACCATGTCCTCTTGGCTCAGTCCAGAGCGATCAGGATCGACGTGGTTCTGGACAGGCGCAATCTCCTAAGAACCAGCGGAATGACAGGGATCGTCGAACGGTTTATGGTCTTTGCATCAAATATTTTACATTGAGGGTCCTTTCCATTGAAGATTTTGCATCAAAATAATTTGCATCAAATGCATTTTTTTAATTTCTTTTTTTTTTAACGGGGTGGGAGGTCGCCCCCAACCCCATGTTTTTTACCCTTTAAAACCCCTCAACAAAAATTAACCCTTTAAAAACATGCATTTGATGCATATTTTTTCAATGCAAATCCCTCAATGGAAAGTAATTTGATGGAAAGTCCATCGATGGATTCACTAGATACCGTAGAGAATGCATAAAGGAGGTTGAATGTCAATTCGACAGTCAGTGCATCCCCCAGAGCTCCAGGATAAGGACATACTCTGAAGCAGAACAACTCACACCGCCTGTTCACACTAGAAGTGAAGGGATCCACTTGAGGAGTTCCCCAAAATGAGAAGATCTCCATAACTTCCTGGCAGAGCTCCCACTGGCTGAAGAATGTCTGCTCAAAGCATTTGCTGTGACACTCTCTTCCGGCCTGATGGGCAGCCGTCAGAGTGACGCCATTCTCCAGAGCCCAGAAACACTGTCGCATTGAATCTCTGCAGCGTGGCATGGACCCCACAACACCTCGCTTGTTGAGGTGTGTATGGCCACTGTGTTATCCATTAGAATCAGCAGAGTCTTAAGTCTCAAAGAGGGGAGGAAAACTACCTTGGCCAGCATGATTGCCCTCAGCTCCAGGAAATTGATGTGTTCCCGAGACTCTGGGGGAGACCACAGTCTCCTCAGTCAGATCTGGCAGGTGAGCTTGCCAACCTGCCAGAGATGCGTCAGTGACCACCTTCACCTGTGGCCAAAGTCGATGAAACAACATGCCTCTCAGCAAGTCGTCTCATGGCCCACCACACACGATCCTGAGCCACCTGGACCAAGACCCACAGGGGGTCTGACATTTGGCCCTGAACCTGCGATCATTAACAAAGGAGGAGCCACTGAATCAATCTTACGCGCTGCCTCGCAGGAAATTCATCAACCCAAAGATGGTTGCCACCCAGTCCTGGGGCGGAAATGTCCTGCCCAGGTGAGTGTCCAAGAATGCTGTGACAAATCAGAGAGACTGGAACAACGAAACCTGAGACTTTGAAGTTCAGAGAAACGCCTAAGCTGTGCAATAAAGTGTATTTGCGGAGTAGGTGCTCTGACAATAGATCTGGGCAAGCAAGTTCGATGAGCCAATTGTCCAGGTACGTCCTTTCATCATGATGCGAGCCACCATCACTGCTAGCAGCTTGGTGAAAACCCTGGGAGCCGAAGAAAGAGCAAACAGCAGGACTTTGAACTGGCAGTGATGTAGGCCCACCATGAACCTTGGGGATTTCCAGTGCTTCCGAATAGGCACATGGAAATAGGCCCCCTGAAGGTCCAGTAAAGGAGAAGATGATGCTTTATGGCGGGAACGATATGTCCATAAAAGATAATATAACAATATAATAAGTACACTATGGCTGCATCATTAACAATGTCACAGATATTTAAAAAGGTCTCACAGAGTTGTACAGATTAAAATGTTGCAAAGAATTGAGGAGGCGTGGGCTTCCGTGCAGAAGAACATCATGGCTGCCTGAGTGCCTCTGGTGGATCTAACTACATGTCCTGGTCATCGGGCCAAGACCACAAACATTGAAGGGCCACAGACACAGGGGCCCCGGATGGACACAGTCCTGGTGCCTTTGGCACCAGGCTCATGAATAACAAAAAGCAAGAACATTTATTTGGGAAAAGAATGCTTTTATTTTGGACATAACACTTCATTTTGGGTGCAAGGTGCATTTAACATGGGAACTTCCATCACTAAAGCAGCCCCACGTGTACTCTTGGGTGTTGCTGCTGCTGCTATTGGGTTGCCTTGCATGTGCTTACTCTCTAGGAGTGGCAGGCAAGCCAGGCCTAGTGGGCGTGCCCAGGACCACAGCTATATAAGCTGCTCCGATCCCTGAGACAGACGCTTCGCGTTATTCTGCACTTCCATGCAGCGTAACGCTCACCGCAGCCTGAGATTAAACTTACCTTTGGAAATCCTGCTTCCTGCTCTCATACTTACCAACTGGGGAACCTGCTCTCACCTGTGCGCATCTTTGTTGATCCTGACATTCTTCTCCAAAGTTTCCGGAACGCTGACATCTTCATCCAGGCACCGCAGCTCATCTTCAAATCTTCTGGGACGCTGAAATCTTCATCTTGGCACCGCAACACGATGCGCTTCGCCAGCGACAGCAGCACCTGCAAGTAAGAACGAAAGGCAAGGTTAGACACTTAAAAGACATTCAGTTTAAGGTCGCGCTACCATCAAACCTCGCGCTTGCCTTAAACCATCACTCACCTGTTGTCGGACATTGCGGTTTCAACCATCTTCTTCCTGGCTGCGTTCCGCACCCCCACAGCAGCATTTGAACCGCATTTCCATCTATTGGGAAGCAAACAGAATAGAAAACATTATTCAGGAATTAACAGCAATATTGAGAGCAATAATACCAAGACAGAAAACGAGAAGAGGCAAAGAGAAAACGGAAAGGGAAAGAGACAAGAGGAGAAGCATAGTCACAACTGGACTAGACTATTACTTACCAGGGATCAGTGAAGGAACTAGATCCCATCAACAAGCGCCCCTGCCAGAAGTAGCAGGACGGAAAGCTTACCATCAATAATTAACAGGTGAGCCCTATGGGCCGGTACATGCCCACAGAAATCACACTTTGAGTAGAAGGGTTCGAGAGGCACAATTGTCACTCATCAGTGCACTCACGTTTTCTCATATCCACGCAGGAGCAGTGTCGCCAATTATCGCTACTCACAGCTCATCTGGAGAGGGAAAGACCGGATGGGGGTGATCTAACTCCTGGGAGGGCTGCACCATGCCCCAACGCCTCCGCAGAGACCAGGTGAGCATAACACTACAAAGGGCTGTATTATGCAGACTTTCTGACCCTGAAGGAATTTCTTGCTGTCACTGATCATTGATGGAAGGGAGCACCAGCACACAAAGTTGTAGACCCTACTCGCAGTCCAGAGCAAGTTCTTTTGAGGATGCCTTGGCGTGGTTCCAACCACAGAGAAACATGGCCGATTGTGACGCAGAGATTCCGCTAGAGCCCTGAACAGAAGCTTGTAACTTTGTTCATATTGCACACTGTGGGAGTGATGACGAGCAGGGTCTTCCCCTCTTCTATGAACACTACCCGGACTATACTAATCCAACCTTTCTGCTGAGCTGGAGATATCCCAGCGTATAGAAGCTTTAGAAGTCAGAGCAGAACTGCTTGAATCAATGTATCCTGACCTGGGAGATTTTGTAAAGGATATTTTTCATCACATTCTGGCTTCCCCTGAAGATGAAGGGGAGCTGGTCTGCCACAGCAAGCTCTCATCCCAGACGTCCTCATGAGGGTCCACTTCTAAGGGGAGGATCCTGATGAAAGCGAGGCTTCTTGAGGAGAGGAGCTTCAGAGGTGCAACAATCATGTTATATCAGGTCTTGGCCGCTGTGACACTAGCCAAAAGCAGGTCTCTGATGGCCATAAGATGAAAGAAGCCTCTCCCACAGGAGATTTTCTCAAGGCTTCTTCGCATCAAGCGGGGATAAAAAAAAGGGGGGTGTAGCAATTATTTTTCCGAGATCTATCTCGTTTGAAAAATTAGGCATCTTGCGTGACCCTCTGGGGGGACGTTCATCTGCGTCAAGGGTAAATTTATGGAACACAAATTCACATTTACCTCGCTATATGCCCCTAATGTTAGACAGGTTCTCTTTCTTGCTGGTTTCCTTCTTAGGATTCAAACCTTTGCCTAGGGATATGTGTTGATAGGTGGGGATTTTAATTCATCTCCGGATCCCTCATTAGAGAAAACACTCCCAGCCACATGGGTGGATTTCAGAAATTCCTTACTTTTGCTAAAGTTCTCAGAACTGAAAATAGATATTTGGGGATTCGGTCATGGAAATCGGAGAGAATTTACACACTTCTCAGATGTCCACAGGGTTTCTCAAGAACTGATACGCTTTTGGTGTCCTCCCTTTTAGTCCCCCGCTCTCAGTCATGACTATAGAAATTAAGACCCTCTCCGGCCATGCTCCTGTTATCCTTATCCTCCTAGTTTCGGGGCTTGAACCTCCGGTCCCTAGCCTGTGGAGACTATTTGACCCAATACTAAAAGACAAGGTGATTTTTCAGGAACTAAAGCAAGCGAGGGCAGTATATTTTGAGATCAAGGATTTACTTCTAGGTCTGGTCTGGGACATGATGAAGGTGGTCCGCAGAGGGGAAATAATAAAGCTCTCTTCATCCTACTGTAAAACAAGGGAAAAGATCAAGACAGACCTGGAGTTGGAGGCTTGTAGGTGGGTGGGGAAGCACAAAGCTTCTGGCACACCTAAAGACATTTTCCGACTGAGAATGGTGAGGTCCTAATTAGAGACCCACTTAGCCGAGAGAACCTCTCAGGTACTCTGAAAAACTAAATGATATTACTACTCCTGGCGGAACAAGGCGAATAAACTCTTAGCATACAAATTAGCCAAACCTAAAACTCATAATAATATATTGGTGCTGATTGACGGAATTGGCTCACTGTGACTAGATGATGCCAGCTAATTGGATCTAAGAAGAGGATGTCCTTGTCTCTTTGACTGAGGTGGGTAAATGGACTACAGCCCTAATGGAAGAGCTAGAAGGTTTCAGACGGTGTCAGAGTTCGATTTGAACTACTCAAAGTCCCACGGGATAACTCGGGCTCGCACAGGAGATTTCTGCCTCTTGTCCAGTACATTGAAAGATGTAATCAGTTATTTAGGTGTTAAAATCCCTTCAAATAGTAAAGCTCTCTATGAAGTTAACTTCCCTCCCTATTCACAGACCTGGAAAACTTAGTGGATAGGTGGAAAGCCCAGGAGATCTTTTAGCTGGGAAGAATAGAAGTCATGAAAATGAACACAGTGCCCAAGCTGCTGCTATACCATTTCTTGGCACTCCGAGTTCATATCCCGATTAGCAAGTTGCATAATTTCCAAAATTGGATAGTAGCATTTATTTGGAAAGGGAGAAGGGCCTGAATAACTAGTAAGGTTCTATTAAGAAACCCGGATCCGGCAGACCATTAGGGTGATCAGAGAAGATGTTGGTCTAAAAACCATGCTCCAGCCACCCCGACAAGAGATGTGTCCTGCTTGTGCGATGCTGATTGAGTGGAATTAATGCTGCCTGATGAACCCTGCTCGCTCAAGCATCATCAGTGAGCTTTTTGAGCAAGGGGGGCACTGCAACCGTGAGTGCTCTGTGGGCCCGGTCCGTGCCTGGTGTTGCCAGATCCCAGTGCCATGCTTGGGAGTCTGACTGTATGGTGGTGCAGTAGGGTGGCTACCGGCGTGACTAGGAGCCGTGCAACCAGTGGAGCCCCAGTGGCTTTAGCTCAGGTGCACTGTGTTTGGGAGGCTGGGTTAGCCCCTGCTGGAAAGGGAGCGCCCAGGTGACTGGAGAGCAGAAACAGGTGCGCGACACGAGAGGCCACAGGAAGAGGAGAGTATAGGATGCTGCCTGGTGTGCTGCAGCCAACGGAGAGGAGTAAACTGCAGCAGGGAGCCTTGCCTATAGGGGATAAGAACCTGACTGATCTCTGGCCCAGGACAGGGTTGAAGGCAAGGAAAGAGGGAGTGGCGACCGGCCGGGAGAGGCCCGGCTCCTCCATGCAGGGGGACTAGCGGTGAGGAGCGTCATACTATGGGGCGAGGTGAGACAAGTTGGAGGAGGTACCTGTCGGGCCCCAGACCAGCAGAGCAGAAAGGTGTGTGCTAGTTCCCTGGTCGAGAGGGGAGTGTGGGGCCCACTATACAGCCTGGAGTCGAGCCAGGCAGGGGTAAGGGAGTGAGACTGAGACCGCATGGAGAGCTGGCCTTTGGATATCAGAGGGCACCATTGAGCACCAAACGAGATCCCGACCCAGGTCCAGGGCTGGCTGGGAGAGAAAGCGATGCAGAAGATGGTGCTCCTCTGAGCCAGGGGTGTGGATAGGGGACTACTGCTGGCTCCTAGAATGGCTGGAAATGAGAAGCAGCGCTCCTCACCTGGACACAGAGATGATGAGGCGCTCATGAAGGCAGACATTAGGGGGATCCTGCAGGAGATAAGTCATCCGGTTGGATCTACATGCCTCCCTGGCAGAACTAAGAGGCCAGGTGAATTCCATCGAGAACAGGGTGGAAAAGGTTGAGCATAGCCAGTTATCGGCCGATGTTCTGGACATAAAAATGGGCACACGCATGCAGGCCCTGGAGGAAAAAGACAAGGAACTGGCGCCAAGGATGGATGATATGGAGAACAGAGGGAGGCGCAACAATCTACGGATCTGGGGCCTGCCAACAGTGGAGGGAAAATTGAAACAGCGAGGGAGTGGGAGGGCAAAGTGGAAAGACTGGTGGCATCCATCTTGGGAGTTGATGCGCCACAGAGAATTCAATTTGACGGTTTCGATAAGGTGGGGGGCCTCAGAGATGGTCACAGGTCCACCATTGTCAAGTTTCATTATTTTCAGGACAAGGTTGCTCTATTGGAAAAGGCAAAATGGATTCAACACTTTGTCTTTGAGGGAGCAGTGGTTTGTATCCATCAAGATCTTTCAGGAGGCACTCTCTCTCACTCGCCGTAGACCCTTTAAACCCCTCACCCACATCCTCTTGTAGTGGGACATTAGAGATTGATATGATATGGCATTTGTAACGCGCCTATACACAAGTGTTTCAAGGCGCGAAATTGGTTGGGCTTTCCATTCTCATTGACGTTCGAGTTTCACAGAGTGCCCCACAGGATCTCGGATGTCACAGAGATCCCGGAAGCCCTGGAAGAGTTCAAGCCTGGCTCGGGTCCTCCGCCAGCACAGGTCGATAAGGAGGACGACAGATTGCTGAAAGCCTTTAACAATAAAGGAATGTGGGTCAAGATGGCGGGATCTTGAAAATTCAGAAAGCTGACTGTCTTGAGGGGCCCTGCCCGGCGGTAGCAAGTTGCAGGTTCTGTGGTCTGTGACACTCTGGGGTTGGTCAACATTGGGTGTTGTGGTAGGTGCATGGGGGTGTCAGGAGGGGGGATTTTTCAATTTGTATTGTTCTGGGAGTTGATGCTGGGCAGTTGTGGATAACCGAAGTTTAAAGAGGGGGTTGGGAGCTTTCGGGCAAGAGTAACATTTGCCTCTGTGTGGGGTTGCGGAGTGAAAGCCGCACACTGCTAGCCTGGAGAAGTCCACATGTCCTTTTTGATGAGTCTTCCCTGTTTTTGCTGGCAGAAATCACTTTGATTAACAGTGGATGGGACACGAGCCAGGGGAAGGACTGGGATTTCATGGCGGGAGGGAGAATTCCGACACATGAGGCGGGTCAAAAGAGGAAGAGACACAGGGAATGATCGAAGGTTGGGAAAGGAGCAAACGGAATGCAAAGAAGGTTGGATGAATCTAGATTACAATGGCCTCTCTTAAAGTAGTGACTCTAAATGTGAAGGGGCTCAATTCCCCCACGAAGAGATCCCTAGTAGGCAGAGAGATGTGCTCTCGAGGGCTCTCCATACTCATGGTTCAGGAGACGCATGACAGACGAGATCAGGAAATAGCAATCATGGGGAGATCGGTTGGTCAGTGCAACTGGTCTTCGGTGCCAGGCAAAAAGAGAGGAGTGGGGATTATATTGCAATCAAAAGCCTTACTGGAGGAGGTCCAAATTAAGCAGGATACCCAGGGGCGGCTCCTGATGGTGAAGGGTTAAGTGCAGGGTAGGGTCCTGACTATTGCCCCACTCTACGTGCCCAATCAGGGCAAAGGGGTTCAGTGTCCTTGGGGGATCGAGGTGGGGTAGCGGAGAGGGGCGAGATTTCAACTTAATATGGGACCTGACCCTGGATTGGAAGGGTGGGGGTGGGTAAGGGGCCTGGGCAGAGGGGCCCAGGCAGAGGCCACAGTCTAGGGAGGAGTATCTCTGAATGGTGTGAAGTGTGGAGGAAGATGCATGGGGGGCCCAGGGGTTACACTTTCTACTCTCACCCTCATGGGTCTTTCACTAGGATCGATAACTTGCTTCTTGGGAAAGGAGTAGAACATCTCATCAAGAAAGCAACAGTAGTTGCAGTGGGCTGGTCCGATCATGACTTTGTCCAGGCGAAGCTCACATGGGTGGGCCACAAATCCTGGGGAGATAATTGGCTCTGTAACGACACTGTTGAAAGACCAGTGTTTCAAGGACTTTGTCAGGGACGAACTGGGTCACTTCTTTGCCACAAATGACACGGGGAATATGGTATGGGAAGCAGTGAAGGCCACCCTCAAGTGGGTTACTAATTGCAAAAGGGGCCACGGTTAAGAGGCTCAACGGGGCTCCAGGAGGCCAAATTGCGGACAGGCATTGAGGCCCTGAGGGAGGAGCTACAACAGGGGGTCCAGGATCAGAAAGCAGAGAGTTGAGAGGCACTTCAAGGTGATTAGGGAAGACATTGTGGCTGCCTTTGTGTTGTTCTATAGGCACAGGTACGACCAGGAGTGGCTGGTGAGGGAGGAGGAATTGGTGGTGTACCTAGCGGGAGTGGGCCTCCCGACTTTGAAGGATGTGGTGCTGAGGGGACTGGAGGGCCCGATCATTAGGCAAGAGGTGGCTCTGGCGATTAAAAGCTTGAAGGCAGGGAAAGCACTGGGGAGGATGGTTTCTCATCCCTTGTTTACAAACCTTTAGTGGTGCGCTCTCACTGTTGCTAGCTAAGCTCTTCAATAGCTTTGGGGACTCCGGAGATCTGCTGCTATCTTTTCTTAAAACCCTGATAGTGGTGATTGGGAATGAAGGGAAGGACCCTTGATTCTGCTCCTCCTACAGACCCATCTCGCTCTTGAACATAGATGTGAAGATCTATACTACAAGATCCTGGCATCTCGCTTGGAGAGGGTCCTGCCACGGTTGATGCATCCAGACCAGGTGGGTCACATCAGGCGAAAGAGGCTGGACAACATGAGGAAAACATTCAACCTGATGGGCCTCCCCCGGGACAGGTGAAGGGATACTTCCTCCTGACAATGGACGCAGAAAAGGCCTTTGACTACGTGGACTGGGCCTTTCCTAGACAGGTCTTGGTTAAATGTGGATTTGGCCCTCAGAGACTGGGATGGGTGTAGAAGCTTTATGCCGACCCAACAGCCAGAGTACTGGTGAATGGGACTCAGTCAGAGGCCATCCTGCTTGGGAGGGGTACGAGACAGGGTTGTCTGCTCTCCCCCTTGCTCTTTGCCCTGGTTACGGAACCCCTGCCAGCGTGGCTGAGAAGGAATTCGAGAGTGGAGGGGATTCAGGTCCACAAAACCCACTATAAAGTAGCCCTGAACGCAGGTGATGTCTCCTTTACATTAGGAACCCATGTGAAAACGTACCTGAGGTGCTTGTCAAGCGTAATATGATCAGGCTTTAAAATTATCTACTCAAAATCCAAGTTCTTCCCCATAGGGGAGGCCTCTAGTAAGGCATTGGACTATATAAGGCAGTCCAGATTTGGCCTTGAGGAACGCTAGATTAAGTATTTAGGCTTACATGTCTGTTGGACAAGCTATTTAGGGCCAACTATTCCCCGCCTCACAGAGGAGATTAGAGGCTACATGGAGAGGCGGAACAAGCCAACCCTATCCTGGATGGCATACCTTAATATTATCAAGATGAACATCCTCCCCAGATATCTGTATCTGTTTCAGTTGCTCCCGATTTTGGTTCCACGGTACTTCCATGCCAACATTTGTAGGCAGATGGTGGAGTTTCTCTGGGCAGGGGCTATACCTAGGGTGGCATACAACACTTAATTTAAGCCCTGTGCAAAGGGAGGAGTGGGTTTTCTGGACTTTGAGGCATACTACTGTGCAGCGCAGCTTAGGGTCTTAATGAATCACATGGACCTGCAGACCAGTAAGCAATGGGTGGCCCCAGAAAATGAGGTCCCCTGCCCAGTCCCCTTAAATTAATGGCTTTGGGTCCCTCAAGTGATATTTCCGCTAGGATACATTCTCACCCTGTCTTTTTTTATTTTTTAAACATCTTTATTGATTTTACAACAGTAATAACGTTATTCCCTCGCATTCCCCCCTGATCCCATCACCCTCTGTCCCATCCACTCCTTGCTGGGCAGCATGTTGAATTTGCAGGCCCCTTAGTGAGTCTGCTGGGCTTGAGAATCAGTGCAGGTCCAAGAGTTTGTCTTTCCAGACACCATTGCACTACAAAGTCTCCTTTCAGGAAAGTGAGTGTTTCTCCCGATGCAGAGGCACATTTCTGCAAGTTGTTGTTCGATGCGTAAGTGGCCCACTCCAAGGCCACCAATTCCCATATTTTCCGGAGCCATTCCTGCTCCGTCGGTATAGTGGGGCCCTTCCACTTCTGTGCTATGAGGGTCATAGCTGCCAGTGTTAGTACCACCCTTGCCCTTTCCCTACCCCTATGTTCACCCTTCTCTTCCGCTTTTTTCATGCCCATGAGGACGAGTTTGGGGTCCGTGCCTGCCCTCTCCCCAAATGCATGTGCCTGTGCTTGGAGGATTGCCCCCCAGAACAAATGGATCCTGGCACATTCCCACCATATGTGTGCGGCAGTTCCCCCCCCCCCACACCCACTCCAGCAATCCTGAGATACTTCCGAGAACATAGTATGAAGGCGTGCCGGTGTGTAGTGCCAGCCGTACAGGTATTTGTACCATGCCTCCTGAAGCTGTGCCACCCTAGCTACTTTTGGTATTTTCCTCCATAGGTTTTCCCAGTCCTCAGTTGTTCTCTCTTTCCCTAACATACAGTCTCATCGGTCCATGTATGGCCATCTATGCTTCGGAGCCGCCCCTTCCAGTGTTTTATAAAGGCTTGATATTCGGCCCTTAGTGCCGTCATTGGTAAGGAGAAACTTCTCAAACTGTGTGAGCCGTCTAGTGGCGGCCTGTCTCACTTCCTTGCTCATAACCCAGTGCCTTATTTGGCAGTACCGCAGCCTTTCGCCTTCCCCCACTGCGAAGTCTTGTTTGCATTCCTGGAAGGATTTTTTTATCCTGCCCTCCGTGAACATGTCCCTGATCTTCCTGCAGCCCCCCTTTCTCCATGCTTCAAAGGCCCCCTGCTCCCGTCCCAGGTGGAAGTTCTTGTTATTAAATATTGGGGTGAACGGTGATGGGGCTGTTGTTATCACTTTTTCTTTAAACACTCTATCTCATGTGTCCGCTAGGGCTTTTGTAATCACGCTCTTGTAGAGTTGTTGTGGTTTGCTATTGCGAGGGAACCAGAGGACCTCCTGCAGTTCATGTTGGTCCACCGCTCTGTCCATTGCTTCCCCTGGTTGTGAAGGAACCATTCCTGAATCACCCTCATTTGCTTGGCTACTTAATATTGTTGGAAGTTGGGGAAGGCCAGCCCTCCTGTCCTCCTTGATGCCTCCTAATAGGCAGCAGCTTATCAAGCCTTCTTGCCTTCCCAGACAAACTGCCTTGTTGTCTTTCCCAGTTCCCTGAAGAAGTCCTGGGGTATTAATAGTGGGATTGCTTGGAATAGGTAAAGTAGCCGTGGTAGTGTGATCATCCTCACTGCTGCCATCCTGCCCATCCATGACACCCTCTGAGTGCTCCATTTCTGGTAATCCCCCATAATAGCTTTTAGCGTGGGCGGGAAATTAGCTGTATACCATCCTGAGAGGGATGGTGTGATTTTGACCCCCAGGTACCTAATTCCCCCCCCCGCTCCAAAGAAATGGAGCCTTCAGTTATGATATGATAATATGATATGACATTTGTAACGCGCCTATACACAAGTGTTTCAAGGCGCGACGAGGCAGGGAGGGGGGAACAAGAGGAAGACAGACAACGATCCTACTAGGCCAGGTGTCATTCAGACCGCGCAATTGCAGGGGTAGGGGGAAGGGGAAGGGGAGGGGGGAAGTGCAGTAGAATAAGTAAATAAATAGGGCCAGCTGGTGGCAAGTGCAAGGTAAGTGCAGACAAGTGCTGGGAAACGGAGGGCTGTAGGGATACAGAGACAGTCCCTCAGTGCAGGGGCTGCCAGGGAGGCAGTGCAAGAGGAGAGTGGCTGGGACCAGGACCGAGGTCGGTGAGAGTGGCCCAGTTGCAGATTCGGTGCAGATTCAGTTGAGACTTTAGCAGGGGAGAGGGAGAAAGAAAGCAGAAGCAAAGAGGAAGGTTTTGAGGTGCTTCCGGAACCGGAGATGGTTCTCCTCAAGTTTCAGAGAGGCAGGAAGGCTGTTCCAGAGGGAGGCCCCTGCCACAGCGAGAGATCGACCCCCGACTCGTTGCTTCGAGAAGCGGCTGACCCTGAGGGAGTTGGAGATGGATGAGCGAAGGGCTCGGGAAAGAAGATATTTAGGAAGAGCGAGTTGAAGGTATTTAGGCCCCAGGCCCCAGAAGGCCTTGTGGACAATGCAGAGGGTTTTGAACTTAATCCTCGCAGCCACTGGGAGCCAGTGTAGAGATTTCAGTCCTGGAGAGATACGGTCCCTGGGCTTGAGGCCAAGGACAAGTCTCGCAGTTCTGTTCTGGATGAGTTGCAGGGGGCGGAGAGTGGAGGCAGGCAGATTAAGATAGAGGCTGTTACAGTAGTCCAGCTTCGAGAGAACCAGGGCTCGGGAGACAGTGAGCTTCTGGGGGAAGGAGAGGAAGGGAAGAATACCTCTGAGGAGGTGCAGCTGGTAGTGTGACTTCTTAGAGACGTCAGATATATGAGGAGAGAAGGAGAGTGTGGAGTCGAAGATGACCCTGAGGTTTTTTGCCTTGCAGGTAGGAGCAGGAGGAGGGCCAAGCGAGGATGGCCAGAGAGCTACAGGGAAGGAGGGAGTGGGTGTGCCGATGAGTAGAATCTCAGTCTTACTAGCATTAAGGCAGAGGTCGTTGGCGGCACACCATTCCTGGATGGCAGACACACAGTCAGAGATGAGGGAAGGAAAGGAGGAGGCCGAGGGTAGCCTGAAAATGAGCTGGGTGTCGTCCGCATAGCACTGAAAGTAGGGGCAGAGAGCGGCGATGCGGTGGGCAAGGAGTGCCAGATACTGGTTGAACAGCCAGGGAGAGAGATTAGATCCCTGGGGAACGCCACAGGTGGAGAAAAAGATGTCAGAGAGGAAGGACCCAAGTTGGAGCTGGGAGGGTCGATTGGAAAGGAAAGAGGTCAGCCACGCCAGAGCCTGACCAGTGATACCCAGGTCATCACGGAGACGGTTGAGCAGGATGGCATGGTTGACATTGTCAAAGGCAGAAGAGAGATCGAGCAGAATGAGAACACACGGAGTGTTGGAGTCGAGGTTCAAGAGCAGGTCCTCACGGATGTTCAGGAGAGCAGTTTCCGTGCTTCTGGCCGCTCTGAAGCCAGATTGATGGTCATGGAGACTACCAACAGTTTCAGCATGGAGGTTAAGCTGGGAGATGGCCAGTTTCTCCAGGAGCTTGCCTAGGAAGGGAGTGATGGAGATTGGGCGATAGTTAGCCGGGCAGGAGGGGTCGGAGGAGGGTTTCTTAAGAAGAGGGTGCACAAGAGAGTGCTTGAGGGGGGATGGGAAGACTCCAGAGGCGAAGGAGTGGTTGCAAAAGTCAGCCAGGGCAGGAGCCAGGGAGTCGATGTGGTCCTTGATAGTTTTGGAGGAACAGGGGTGAACCTGTTTAGACGAGACTTTGATAGATCGGACTTGTCTGGAAACCTCGTCAGCAGAAAAAAGTTGAAAGGCAGAGAAGGAGGGAGGAGGGGTGGCTACAGAAGGGCCAGAGGAAGAGTCGGGAAGAGAGGGAGGGAGGTGATGGGAGGAGAGTGAGGACAGGATGTCCTGAGTTTTTGAGATGAAGTGAGAGGCCAGTGCAGTGCAGAGGGCCTGGGAGGGGACAGGAGAGGTAGAGACTGCAGCAGGGTTGGCAAGCTCCTTGCAGATTTTAAAGAGTTCAGCCGAGTTGTTGGATGCCGCAGAGATGCGGGCTTGGATAAGGGCTCTCTTTTTGGTGAAAACGGAGAGACGGTATTGCCTTTGGGGCAGGCGGCAGGCCAGTTTATCAGAGGATGAACATCAAGCACGCCATTTCCTCCCAGCCACCCTGCACTTGCGTTTTAGGGTGACGAGATCCGAGTCATACCAGGAGTTACATTTGGCTTTGGGCTTCAGGCGGATTCTCATGACAGGGGCAAGGATATCAAGAGGATCAGATATAGCAGAGTGGAGCATGGAGAGGGCTGTGTCAGGGTGGGAGTCAGCCGAAGGGGGAGAGGGGGGCGAGAAGATGGCAGCGAAAGCCTCAACTGACACACGCTTCATGGGTCGGATGACCGAGAAGGTGGGTGGCAATGATGAGGGTGGCTTTGCCTGTGGGGTAGGGAGGGTGAGTTGGGAGGTTAGGAGAACGTGATCACTCCAGGAGAGAGGAGTGGAGAGAGGGACAGAGAGGGGAAGGTCAGAAGAGATCAGAGCATCAAGAGTGTGCCCTGCAGAATGAGTAGGCTCAGACGGGAGAATAGAGAGTGAGAGAGAGTCGCAGAGGTCACGAAAGAGTCCAGTGGGGGGACAGGAGGCATCAAGGTGGATGTTGAAGTCACCAAGAAAGAGGAGTTGAGTGGTGGAGGACAGGAGTGAGGAGGAGAGGTCAGCCCACTCAGAGAGGAAGGAGGAAATTTGACCAGGTGGCCGATAGATAGTAGCCACAGTAAGGGAATGGCTAGGAGAGAGAGAGAGTTGGCAGACAAGACATTCAAAAGAGGAGCAGGTCTGCGTAGGAGTGACAGTGGCAGGAATCCACTCAGGGAAGATAAGGGCAACACCCCCACCTGCACGGTTGGGCCTGGGCACAGAGAAGATCTTGTAACTGTCAGGTAGGAGTGTGTCAAAGCTGGTGACAGAGCTGGCTGTGAACCATGTCTCAGTGAGACCGAGGACGTCAAGGTCCAGTTCCTCAAGAAGGTGACAGATATCAGAGGAATGCTTGATGGCAGAGCGAGAGTTAAGAGTGGCAATGTGGAGAAGGTTGCCAGCCTTGAAGGACTTCCGGGGGGGTACAGATCAGAGGTACGCCCTGCGGAGGTGTAGAAGAAGGAGGTGAAGAAGGAGCACGAGAGGGGGCAGGGAGGGAGGGTAGAGGCAAGGTAGCCGAGGACAGAGGAGGGGGGACAGCGGGAGAGGAAAGGAAGTTGATGAGGCGAGGGAAGCGTCTATCAAAGAGGTGAAGGTTGGCCTGAGGACCTTGGACCAAGGCGGTCCCATTAGCATAGACATTAATGATGGCCTTGGAGGAGCGGAAGGGGGCCAGGAGGACATCCCAACGGGTGCCACCATTAATGGGAGAAGAGGAGAAAGGAGAGAGCACAGAGACCATATGAAGGGTCCATAGGTCAGGCGAAGGCACAAAAAAGAGGATGTCAGTAAGAGTTTCCTTGGAGCAGGCATTGGTATAGGTGTCAGTGATAGGGAGGCCTGGGTTGGAGACCAGGATGTCCTTTTTAAACTTTTTCCTACCAGATTTAGTGAGGAGAGCAGGATAGTCGATGGAGAAGCAGTTAGAGAAGATAGGCGAGATAGAGAGCACCATGGAGTAGGAGGCGGTTGGGGGGGAAAGCAGACGATGCGAGAGCCCGCAGACAGGAATAGAGCGGCAGGCACAGGTTTACCACAGTTCAGAACAACAACAGTAATGCGTATTAGGTACACAGTGGAGAGCCCACCTAAGTTTGAGAATCCTGCGAGGGGAGAAAAACCCTAGTTTACCGCATTTCAGAAACAACAACAGTGATGCGTATTAGGTACACAGTGGAGAGCCCACCTAAGTTTGAGAGTCCTGCGAGGGGAGAAAAACCCTAGTTTACCACAACGGTTGGACACAGTGAGGTGAAGACACCAATGCGAATGTAATGACCCGGTGTAGGTGGGGTGGGCCGGGAGAAGGTGGAGATAGCAAGTGATGCTGGCGCCTGGCGTCCCCTGCGGACACCTGCAGACACACAGGGAGCCGCAACTGTAGGAGTCGCCCTTGGCCTAGGGGCCCTTAGCCGCAGGGGGCTGCCGGGCAGAGGGCTGCCCAGGAGGGAATGGTTAAAGGAAGAAGAAGGGGAGGGGGGTGTGGGCAGGGAGGCAGGAGAGAGAGGAGGACCAGGAAGTGGGAGGGGAGGGGAGAGCAGGCACAACAATGCGCTCAGAGTGCGGATGCAAAAGGCATCGAATGAAAAAACACTTAATTACTCACGGAGGCCCGCTAGGGCCAGGCAGGGCTTCCAAGGCCTAACCTCCAGCAGGGCTACCGGCGACCGCTCTCCCACGCTCAGCTCAACAAAGAAGCGAGCAGGGGGAGCGGGCGTCGAGTAGCCCAGAAGGGAGGCAGCCGGACAACCAATCAGAGGGGGGGGTGGGCGGGCAGGGAGGCGGGAGGGAGAGGAGGACCAGGAAGTGGGAGGGGAGAGCAGGCACAACAACGCGCTCAGAGCGCGGATGCAAAAGGTATCGAATGAAAAAACACTTAATTACTCACGGAGGCCCGCTAGGGCCAGGCAGGGCTTCCAAGGCCTAACCTCCAGCAGGGCTACCGGCGACCGCTCTCCCACGCTCAGCTCAACAAAGAAGCGAGCAGGGGGAGCGGGCGTCGAGTAGCCCAGAAGGGAGGCAGCCGGACAACCAATCAGAGGGGGGGGTGGGCGGGCAGGGAGGCGGGAGGGAGAGGAGGACCAGGAAGTGGGAGGGGAGAGCAGGCACAACAACGCGCTCAGAGCGCGGATGCAAAAGGTATCGAATGAAAAAACACTTAATTACTCACGGAGGCCCGCTAGGGCCAGGCAGGGCTTCCAAGGCCTAACCTCCAGCAGGGCTACCGGTGACCGCTCTCCCACGCTCAGTTCAACAAAGAAGCGAGCAGGGGGAGCGGGCGTTGAGTAGCCCAGAAGGGGAGGCAGCCGGGCAGCCAATCAGAGGGGGGGGCGGGCGGGCAGGGAGGCGGGAGGGAGAGGAGGACCAGGAAGTGGGAGGGGAGGGGAGAGCAGGCACAACAACGCGCTCAGAGCGCGGATGCAAAAGGCATCGAATGAAAAAACACTTAATTACTCACGGAGGCCCGCTAGGGCCAGGCAGGGCTTCCAAGGCCTAACCTCCAGCAGGGCTACCGGCGACCGCTCTCCCACGCTCAGCTCAACAAAGAAGCGAGCAGGGGGAGCGGGCGTCGAGTAGCCCAGAAGGGAGGCAGCCGGACAGCCAATCAGAGGGGGAGGTGGGCGGGCAGGGAGGCGGGAGGGAGAGGAGGACCAGGAAGTGGGAGGGGAGGGGAGAGCAGGCACAACAACGCGCTCAGAGCGCGGATGCAAAAGGCATCGAATAAAAAAACACTTAATTACTCACGGAGGCCCGCTAGGGCCAGGCAGGGCTTCCAAGGCCTAACCTCCAGCAGGGCTACCGGCGACCGCTCTCCCACGCTCAGCTCAACAAAGAGCTTCCTCCCTCCTGAGTGTTATGTTCATTAACTCGGACTTCCCTAGGTTGATTTTCAGGCCTGACACCTCCCCGTACTTGGCTAATGCAGCCTCACACGCCACTAGTGATGTTTTGGGGCTCGTAAGCGCTAACAACATGTAATCGGCGAATGCCTCCACTTTGTGTTGTATCCCCCCGAAGGGTATCCCCCGTATTTCCTCCTCCTCCCTTATTGCCTGCAGCAGGGGCTCCAGATAAATTGCGTATAGAAGGGGTGAGAGCGGGCACCCCTGCTTAGTTCCTCTACCCAGCTTAACTGGCCGTGACAGATCATCGGGTTCCTGTAATTTGCTTGTACCATTTTGAGGAAATCTCTACCCAACCCCATTTTTTCCATTACTCTGAAGAGGAACGGCCACTCCACCTGGTCGAACGCTTTCTCAGCATCTAATGCTAGTAGGATTGCCGGAGTGGGTGTTTTCTGCCCCTTTTTCACCAGGTGTGCCACTCTTCGAATATTGTCTGCTGTTTGCCTACCCAGGACAAACCTTGCCTGATCAGGGTGGATCAGTGAAGGAGAAGAGTTTCTAATCTTTTCACTAGAACTTTTGTATAGATTTTGGCATCTATGTTTGAGTGCAATTGGCCTATTCGAGGTACACTCCCCTGGGTCTTTTTTGGGCTTGGGAATGAGCATGATTTTCTTCTTCCATTGATGCTGTAATGCATCTCAAGGCCTTGAATGTGTTGAACAGTTGTGCCAAGTGAGGGCTCAGGATGTGCGGGTATGTTTTGTAAAAAAGGGCAGTGAAGCCATCCGGGCCCGGAGCCTTATTCAGGGGAAGCTTCGAGATTGTGTTTCGCACATCATCCACTGATATTTACTGGCTTAGGAGCTCTTGCTCCTCCCGGGAGATCTGGGGTAGTTGTACCCTTTCTAGGAAGTCATTCTGCTTCTGTGTTTGTGGGTTCTGGGACATGTAGAACGTGCTATAGTATCTAGCCAGGCGTGCCTGAATTTCCTCCGTCCTCATGAGTCTTTTTCCTCTTTCGTCTTTCACTGCCACTATTGTGTTCTGTCCCTGTGTTTCCCTCAACAGTCTCGCCAGTAGGGTATCGGCTTTGTTGGCCATGGCATAATATTTCTTCCTCATGAAGAGCATCGCACTCTTTGCCTTTTTGGTTCTCAGTATTGTGAGCTGTCCCACTGCACATCTGTATGCCCTAAGGCTTTTCCTCATTGGTGAATCCGCCGCCTGCTTGCATGCTTCCTCCAACTCCCCTATTCATTGCGATTCTAGGGCTTTCATCTGTTTATCCTTCTGCGCCTTTTGAGCGATGAGCTCCCCCTTATAGTGGCCATAAATGGGTCCCACCTTTTGTTTTCGCGCATCAGAGTTTTTGTTCACCTCAAAGAACATTTTAATCTTCTCCCCAATTTCCTCCCTTGTTGTCAGGTCTCTGTGTAACTCCCCAGGAGCTTCCATTTCCAGACTCCCCGTCTATGGTTTGGTGTGCTCAGCGTCATTGATACAACCTTGTGGTCTGCTATTCCCAGTGGACCCACCTACACCCCCCTTGTTCTCCCCATTAGTCTGGCTGAGGCCCAGATATAATCGATCCTGGATTGTGTGCCATGGACACCTGAGACGAATGCATGACCCTCCCGTTGCCCCTCAAGTGCATTCCGGGTGTCGGTGAGACCCAGTGCCTCGAATTTCTCTCTCAACTGGGGCAAGGCTACGGCACCCCCTCCTCGGCCTTCTCACCGTCCTGTCTGCCCTTTTATCCCAGGCTGAATTGAGGTCCCCCATAAGGATGATATACCCCTTTGCGGTGTCTTCCAGTACCCTCAGGAAGTCCCTTAGAAAGCTTTCTTGGCCCGTATTGGGCGCGTACACTGACCTTATGTATTCTATTATGCCGTGGTCCCCCTTAACTATTATGTATCTTCCCCCTTTGTCCTTCAGGATATCCCTTGCTCTGAAGTACAAACTGTTCTGGAAGGCTAGAGCCACCCCTCCCGTTTTGGTGGGGCCCGAGGAGAGGAACACCTGGGCAAAACCTCTCATTTTGAGGCATCACTGATCCCTTTTGAGCAGGTGGGTCTCCTGTAGAGCCAATATGTCCAGCCCCAATGTCTTGGTGAACCTTTCTAGTTTTTTCCTCTCAAGCAGGTAGTTGAGTCCCCTCATGTTATGTGTCCTGCATTCGAATTAGTCATGCTCCCTTCTCTGTGTTTGTTTTCCCCCGATGCCCCTCTCTCCTTGTCGTGACCAGTTTCTCCTTTGAGCCCCCCTGGGGTTGTTCCCTGCCCTCTCCTTGCTTCTCTCCTTCCTGGAGGCTCACCCTTCTTGCTGTTCCACTCATCTGCCTTCCGAATTCGCATGTTGCCTGCTGCCCCCCGACTCCTCCCCTCCCCTGCCTCACTCATACTAACCCCCAACTTGTGAACAACCCCCTGCCACCCTTCCTCTCCCCTGACCCTCTCCCCCTCCCCTCCGGTGCCATCACTCTTTTTGGTTCCAACATGTCTTATAGTCCCTGATCCCCTCCCCTTTTTTAAAGTGTCCACAACCCCCTATTCATACTTAATTTGGCCTTAGATGGGCTCCTCTACCCTTCGCTCCTCCTTGGCTGTTCCTCCTCCTGCTCCCCCCGTCTTGGGGGTGGGCCCACCAATGATGCCCTTCTTCTCCGTGCTCCCCCACTAGAGACCATTCCCACGGCCAGGGTCCGGTCTTTTTCTCTGTCTGTCTGAACTCCTCTCTTGGTGCGCTTTCTGGTATGTCCATTCGTATTATGTCCGCCGCTTCTTGAAGGGAGGAAGCTCGTTTCTGGGTCCCTTCCCAATCAAACACCAGCCCGGAAGGGAATGTCCATCTATACTTGATGCCCTGTTTGGTCAGTTCTCTCATAATTGGGCCCATGAGTCGCCTCTTGGCCAGTGTACTGGCAGTTAGATCTTGGAACAGTGCTATCTCTTGGCCTTTGTATATGACTGGCTCCTGCTGTCTGACCTCCTGCAGGACTGTTTTTTTCTGACCATATCAGGTGAAGGCTGCCAGTACGTATCTGGGCCTGGCGTTGGGCCCCTTGTTTAGCCTCCCCACCCTGTGGATCCGGTCCAGGTGCACTGTTTTGGGGGTCCCTTCCCCCAGAATGTCCGCAAATGTCTTTTGCACTTATTCCTTGAGATCCCAATCTACTATTGTCTCTAGCAGGTGCTTTATTCTTATATTGATTCTTCGTGACCTGTTCTCCAGATCCTCCAATTGCAGTTCCATGTTTTGTGTTGCCACATTGTCGCTCGATCGCCTCACTGTTCTCATTAGTCTCTTTATCTATTTCTTGCAGGTCTCTTTCCACTAGGTCCGTGCGTTCTCCCAGCTGGCCTATTTCCTTTTTCATCTCCCCTAGTGCTGAATTGAGATCCGACCTCATCAGCTGGAACTGGTCCTGAAATGTCTTGGCCAGGGTGGCTTGGAGGGAGTGGATTTCTCCCTGGATGTACTGCTTCGCCATTGGGACTTGGTCTTCTTCCCCATCCATGTACACTCTGTCTTTTACCTTGTCTGCGCCCACCTTAGTCTTTTCCCGAGTTTCTGCTGACGGCCACATGTTCGTGAGAGTGCCTGGGGTATCCCCCATGGTCAGGCCTGCTTTCGTCAGGCGGCCTTTCCCTTTGGTCGTCATTGGGTGTTTGGGTGGTCCTCCTTTTGTCATGCTTAATCCTGTGGGCTGCGGACCCCTCCTTGCTGTGTTGTCCGGCCTTCCTCAGCCGTGGGGGTTGCTCCCCTGCTCCCTTGGTGGGCTTTGGTATCCGGTCTTCCTCCTCACCCCTCTCTGCCTTGTGTATCAGGCTTTTGGTCTGCTTTCCTGTTCTGCATTCCAAGGGGTCTCTATGTGGGTGTATTAGGGTTCACCGCCTCCTTATCTCAGTATGCTTTGTTGCTTTATTCCTCGGTTGCCCCTTTGGGGGCCCCTCGGCGCTCCAGTGGTACTGGGGGGTTGAGGGATGTCCTACTTTCTCCCTGTGTGTGTCCTGGGGGGCTCTTTTAGGCCCGTGTTTCATGCACTCCCCACTTCATTTGGGGCTGCTGCCTTTGCTCGAGCTCCGTTGCCCCCCTCCTCCTTTGTTAATATGTCTGCATCCTTTCCTAGCCGTGGCCTGGACTCTGCCTAGCCCTATCGAGTCTATCAAGGGCTCGGCTCAGCCCAGCCGAGCTTCTTAAAATGCACCTCTGTTGTCCTCCCCTCCGGTCTCCCCTCCTTACTTGTTGTGCTTGGGCTTCTTTGCACTCTGTGCCTCTGACGTCGCTGGTGCCTGCTGGGGGAGCCGTTGGCATGGAGGGGATGCGCTTTGCAATGGCATGTGTCTCCTGGGTTGGGAGGCTGCCCTTTCTGCCTTACAACACCTCTCATCCTCGATACTTGAGGGTCTTCGGTTCTCCTCCATGTCGGTGGGTCCCCCTTTCTGCTACGGCAGCTCTGCTGCTGGGAATTGGTCGGCTGAGCCTCCTGTCAAGCACCCCCACTCAGTCTGGGGGAGCGTGCCCTTTTTTCCCGGGCCGTGCAGGTCTCTGAGACAGTGGACTACTGTCCTGGATAATGGGCTGCACTGCGCACTGGCTCTTGGGACTCCCCTGGGGTGGACTGTTGGGCACTCCTCGGTCCCTTTGGGCTCTGGACTCGTCTGCTCTTTTGATATCTACGTTCCGCCACTACCTCCTTCTAGCGCAGGTGCTGCACCTGGCTCACCCTGCTCGCTCCCGAATCGTGGCTCTGCTGCTCGCTGGCCCTCTCTACCTCTCCTTTCTAGCCGCGGGGTGCCCAGCTCACTGCCTCCTCTTGGACTCCTTAACGCTGCCCCAGTTGCCACTTCAGTCAGTGGCTGCCAACGCCGCCTCTGGACCAGCATGCGACGTTGCTGCCTTATCTTCTTCCGTACTGCCAGTTACTCTCTGCACTCTTTCTCCTTCCCGTTGGGTATGCTGTGCCCTCTGGGGTGATTGGGGGATGGGCGCCTCTCTGTGCCCACTGTTTTGGGTATTGGGGGTGGTAGAACCGCTGTTTTCTTTCTGGAGGCAAGTAAGAGAGCAGCCATCGACACGTCTATCTCATGTTGGGGGCCATCTTGGAATCCCTTCTCACCCTGTCTTAAAGGTCCTCTGGGACCTGTGGAGGGATAGGGCAGACACATGCTGGCTATTTGCATAGTTTTCGCCCATGAGCTCTATATGGCCGCCCACATCAGGGTATGCCTTCCTGAACTAGAGTGGTATCAAGACTGGTACAAAGCAGGGTTGAGAAGGGCGGGCCATTTGCGGGAGGAGGGCAGGTACCACACTATACACAGACTGGGAGAACTACTGGGCATGGGGTCGCTATCGTCTTTCCTATTCCTTTGGCTTAAGGGAATCCTGACTGACGCGAGATGGGGTATGAACTAGGCGAGGGTGCTCACCCCGTGCAAGACAATTCTGGTGAAAGGAGGTGGTCCTAAAGGGGGAAGGATTTCTAAATTATATTGTGCTCTGAGGGAGGCGACTCCATTAGAGGAACCTAGGGTAAGACTCCAGTATGAAAATGACTTCAGGATGGAAGTGACCGATGAGTTGTGTGGAGCCATGTGTGAATCAACAAAAATGGTTTCTATCTCTGCCCAGCATAGGTTAAGTGCTGTCAAGACGCACCATAGGTGGCAGCATCCCTTGGCATGTATCTACCCAGGGGTGGACCCACATGGCTGGAAGGGTTGTGGAGCGAAGGGCACATACTGGCAAGCATGGTGGTCATGCCCGAGAGCATAGATGTATTGGAGCAAGGTCTTGTTCTGGGACAGAGAGCTAGAGGGGGTGGAGACGCCTTTGACACTGCTTTTGGTCCTCAATGGGCTTGTTGGAGGATGGGGAGTTCAAGCGGGTTGGCCACATGGTACAGGGTCTCCTGTTGGCATCTCGGATGGCAGTGTCAAGGGTTTGAAAGAGTCCCGGGATGCCGAGCAAGAGGGAATGGGTATTGGGGGCCAAGAACCTATATGAGACAGAGAAACTTACTGAAATAGTTAATGAAAGGAGCACTGAAGTGCAACAATAGTGGCTCCCGTTTACCTCGAAATATGGGTCTGGGAATGAGCAGGGACCGGAAAGGGAGAGGACAGGGGGAAGTGCAGCACCTCATGAGGAAGACTATGTGGGAGATCCTTGTAATCTCAAATTCAGCCACATTCCCTGAATGTGGTGTATTGAGGGTAATAAGAAACCTGTGTGTGGGATGGGGCGGGGAAGGTTTAAAAAAAATAAAAGTACACTGGATGTGGTTTCATCCGAGATTCTTTACCTGTATGTACTTTGTATAGCAGTGGTTATAGCCCCCCCCCCTCAAACTGAATGTAGTGGAGATAGACCCTCTCCACCTCAAACCGAATGATGATAAACTATTGGGGTGATCAATGACTCTAAATGTTGTAGAAATCAGAAATGTGTAGTGCCTTACAGCGAAGCAAAGTGCTTTAAAGGACGATCTATTTTATGAAGTCAGAATGTCTTGAATGATAGAAGGTTTGTTAAGTAGTATATTTTAAGTATATTTTACTAAAACAAGTCGAAACGGACCAGGTATCAAAATATGACCAGAAATAGGGTGATATACCATTTTGTGGTAGGACAGGCATGGTCAGGCGATTCCTAAAATGGTGGATTGCTGTCACCAGTGGAGATCTTGTTTTATATAAAAGTTCATCCAGTGGACAATAGTGGGGGGAATGAGTGAGTAAAAACCTGTTTAGACTTGTTCTGAGTGGCAGTCCGACGAATCATTAGCAGAAAAAGGGTTGTACATTGATCATGCCATTATAGGCAACGAATCACAGGCAGGAAAGGGGCTGTACTTTTGATCAGGCCACCACCTCACCTCCCTAGAGTGTAGGTAAGGGAGGGTGAGCCTAGTGATTTTTAGCAGAGTCCCAGAGATGTTGCTGATGCTGTGTCTTGCCTGCTGGAAGAAATAAACCTGTAGAGCACATCAGCAGACTGAGGCACAGAGTGTCTTCCTGACCCCAGAGATGCCAAGGCCTAGAGAGTGGCGGTGGTGGGAGCCTCCCCTATATTTGGCGAGCCATTGCCAGGAGTCTTAGGATGCCTCAAGACAAAAGACCCTGGAAGACAAGGTAAAGCATGCTATGAGGCCTGGAAGAGGGGAAAAGAGAGAGATGAGCTGATGGGGTGGGGGCAAAACTGCAGCTGCCTGCCCACCATTAAAAAGAGAAGGGACCTGTTGCAGGCGTGATAGCATGACAGAAGGGCCTTGGCACCTGGGGAGTGAAGACATTTTAAAAATTTAGTAATTTTGGGGGGTCGTCAAGAAAAATAAATTATTTTTCCATTTTCTGGAGACACATTTTAGAAAAAAAAAACTTTAAAGTAATTTGTTTTTGGTTACTTTTATAAAACATATTTTTTGAGTTAATGTTTGAAAAGCTTTTAGAAACAATTTTTATTACTTATGAGGGACGCCCCTTAGGATCTTTTTTGGGGAAAAATCAATGTTTTGTAGTAACCTAGGATGTAACGGGAAGGTGGGGTAAAAGTAGCTTGAGAATGAGTATTGTATATATTGAGCAATTGACTTGAGGGGCCAAGCAATTGAATTATTGAGAACTTTACGAGTGTGGCCAAGCAAGTAAGAGGTATTGTGAGAGAGGCCACGATAAATAAAGTACGCCCCGGCATGCATTTAAAAGAATGTACGAGAAGAAATTTGAACCTAGAGCCCCATAGTGAATGATGTAGGAGATGGGTCTGGTTAAAGACAGACCTAAAGAGTTTAATTTGAACTCCGTAGGACTATCTTAGGGGGTAAGACAGGTCCCAGAGTAGGGTTGTAAAGGGCAGAATATATGTGACTGGTCAGGTCTGTTTTATTTTGTTATGTGTTGTATTCTGTGTCACATGTGTGCACTATACATTTTGTTTATGATTTAGGAGTAAGAAAATTCATTATTTATTGATTTAGAAAAAATTGGCACGAAGCCAGAAAACTTAAATGTTCAATTATGGAAAAAAATGAGATAAATATATGCTATGGACCAAAGTACATAGGGTGTGTTGTTTCCATTTTGATAACAAAATATAAAGTTTTTAAAAAAATGAAGGAAAGGTTGAAAAAAAAGTAGTTCACTTTAAAATCTTATAGAAACCAAAATCCAGCAAGTTCATTCTTGTGTTTGACAAAAATAGACCAGCTGAGTTGTCCAAATAACTTTACACGATAAAGTTTCACATTTGGTTTATCAGGAACGAAGGACACAGAAAAGTATGCTTGTTTTAGGAAAGAATGATTTGTGTTTAAAAAAACAAACAAAAAATGCGTAGGCACTTAAAAAGCTCTGTTACAAAAATGCAAGCAGACAGAAGGTTAAATCCTTTATATTAATGGAGTTAACATCTTTAAGGACTTGAAAAATTTTGCACGGTAAATAAATGCAATGGGTTTCTTGTGAAATTGAGCCCCCAGATAAGACTGACACGAGATAAAAAATTGTAGGGTTTTCTCTTCTGAACTGCGTAGCTACAGAGCAAGGAGCTGTAATTGTGCCAAGAGCTACTGTGCAGGACAAGAGATTTATTGTTGGAAGTGCGTAGCTTGACTGTTGACCAAAGATAAGGTAGCAGCACACAGTTGGAGAATGGACATTGTGTGGTTTTATAACCTATGCAGTTAGATAAGATGAGCTATGTTCACAGCAAACAGTCTTTTGAAAGGAATGTGATGCAGGCTGTGTGCGACACAGTGGTTTATAAATTACAGAAGCAGGTTTTTTAAAATTATAAATGGTTGATTAATTATGAGTTGAAATCATGATTAAAGTCTCATGGTTATTTAAATACTTTTTCATGGGCTGTGTCCCAAACATGAGAACAGTGTTTTGGTCATGTTTGCTAGTCCACAATGAATACCTTTTGAGATGTGCATTTTGAGAAATATGTATAGGTTGTTTGTTTTATTGTGTGGAAAATCATTTTTGCAAATAAGATGAAAATGAGGCATTTTAGTTAAAAAAAAAAAAAAGAAAGAAAACAAATTGGTTTCCTTCTGTGCCATGGCTAGGAGTTAGATTGCACTACAATAGTAGCATGCATGCGAGTTTAAAAAGGTTGTGCACCAAATGAATTTGTACAGAAAACAGGTGGCAAGTGAGGGGAAGATATTTCCAGTGATATATATAGTATGTCTGAGAATTTTGAAGACATTTGGAAATACAATTTATTTTTTAAAAAAAAAGGTGTCCAGGGTCACACTAGTTGAGAGAGGTGTAGCTGAAATTCGAATTGTGTTTTTGTGTGCAGAATACAGCAAAAAGTAGGCCAAAATGTTAGTGAAGGTCAATGGGGTAGGCACAGCAAATATCTATTTAAGAGGAAAAGGATAAATGGATCAATAGGCAATTTTATTAGTTGACAAACTATGATAAGTGTAGGTGGAAATGCAATCTTTATATTTTTACACAAGGGAAGCAGTGAATATTGAAAGAAAGCATGCACAAGTGTGCACACGAGAAGGTAAACATACAGATGCATATAAATGGAAATACATTCATGTAGACATGTAATGGGAAGCATTTATGTAGATGCACTGACATGAGGAAAGACACACACACACACATAAATGCACACATGCAAACATATACAAAAGTACATATGGCTTATGGAAGTATAATTAATCTGTGCACTATGGATAATGCATTCAAGAATGCACGCACCTTTGCAAGCGCCCACTAACGTGTACACAGAATGGGTTTATTTTACAGTTAAAATGACAGTTGACATAGACAATAGTAGGTCCCTTTTAAAAAACCTAGGAAGGTGGTTTTTCAGTGAATAAAGAAGTGAGATGGTCAGATTTAGATGCATCTGTACCTAGGGCATCCAAATCATTGATGCAGTCAGGCTGACCTAAAGGACAACCCCATGGTGAGAGGGGGGAGTTGCCACCTTATGTGAGCAGAATAAGGTCACTGGCAGGTAAAAGACAGTGCAGAACTATTGTTCCTACCTTGGAAAAACAGACGATGGGAGAAAAGAATGAGTTTGGGGTTTCACAGTTTCCCTTGCTAGAGAAAGGGGGGGAGCCAGACCATAGTATGTACCTTGACCCCAGATGGGCAAGGATAACTTAAGGTGCAAGCTCCTGAGTTTTGAATTCTGGCGCTGGGAAATGGATACATGAATTAGAAAAGATGACGGGAAGAAATACATTGGCTATTGGGGACAGTAAGGGTCTCCTGATTGTCATCCTTGAAGAGCGAACTGATGACATTTTGTCAAAGGCAAGGTATTTGAGTATTACCGCTCATGACGGCGCGCTATTTAAACAATTGTAGGGCGACAATCTGGAAAGCGCTTAGAGTGCTGTATCAGGACACGTCAGATGAGAGAGCTATCAAAATACCAAAAGCTGTCAGAAACCGTGCAGAAACGGCTTAAGAAATTAGTGGGCCTGGAAGCAGAGTCATGATCGGAGATACAGCTGACATCACATATTATTGCAGACTATTGCAAGAGAGGAATTGAGAGAAAAATGATGCTAGGAAAGTGAAGTGAAATTAAAAGCAGAAAGAATTGTCAAAATACGCCATAGAAGGGGCGAGGTTGACTAAGTGGGGAAGGGTCATGCTTCCAGCAAATTACAGGTGAATACCAAAGGCAGTATTGATCAAGGCAATAATGGATTTGCTCCACAAGGAAGGTTAATACCAAAGGCAGTATTGATCAAGGCAATAATGGATTTGCTCCATGGGGAAGGGGAGGATTTCAAGGCAAGAGGCTTGCAGAAAAAAATCAAGGGAATTGGCAAAACAATCGGGGAAATTTCCAGCGTAACCCGGTGGGTTTCATAGCACGCAGAAGAATAGGCAAAGCATGCAGGAGGGGCAAGTTAGGATACCTCCTGTATATTGAACATGCTGTATGTGACAGCACTTTGTACGCATGTGTAGAAGCCAAGGATTCGTGCAGAATGGGCAATCCTAAAAAGGAGAGGACCGCACACCCCCTAGTGTATAGCTCACAAGTCAAGTCAATGAGACATTGTATCAGACATAAGCGCTGGGAGTGCAGCAGGTACAGCAGCTTAGGAAAGGTGCAAAACCAATTTACTGCGGAGGGCAAGTAAGTGAGCCCACATGCAGGCTCAACAATGTGCAAACGTGAAATAAACAATGACGCGTAAGAATTAAAGTGTTGGGTTTAACAGGGAGAAATGATTTTTACAAAAACAAAGGACTGCATGCATCCACAGTAGGACAGTCTCATAGGGTGACTTGATGTGTTTAGAATTGTTAGTGGCGTTAGGCCTCAAAAGTTGCTGAGGATTAATATGACAAAGGGAGAACACGTTTTGTTCTAGTGTTAGACATTGGGACTGTATGTCCATGGAGCAGAGACATAAAAAGTGGTGAATGAATATTAGAAGATTGAGGGTGTTTATTGAAGACTATAACTGAAGTTTTTTGCTTAAGTAAAGAACTAGTAGTCTCTGAAGGAAAATGTATGGTGACAGGTTTTTGGTATATGTATAACAGGCACTTGCCAACGTTTGAGGAAAGAAGTGGACACTAAGCATGCTGATGTTGTTTAGGAATCAAGGAAAAGCGCGTTTTGCTTTCTGAGAAAGTACCAATTGAATATGGGTGCATCCATAGGAATATGAACTGGGCAAGATCCCAATGAGAGGTTTCTCATAGAAACCAAAGGATTTTATTATTGTAGCAAAAACACAGTATTATAGATAACTGTGTGATCTAGTGGAAAAATGGTGAGAGTATTTGGTGAATTCAGTCTCAGACCACGGATATTTATGAACAAAGAGGGATGACAGATGACCTCCATAAAATTCGAAACAGCCATACAGTAAGGAAACATGACAAATGATCAATGATTGAATAATAAAAATGGATCATGAAGGACAGTAATGGTTCTAATCAAAAGGTTTAGGTTAAGTGACGTCACGAATAGCGATATATCTAGATAGGGTTAATGAAAATATGAAGTAATGCTTTCTTTAGGAACATCACACATTAAAAGGAAAGGAACCATTTTAGTATATATGACAATAATGTAGCAGCATCCAGTATAGATTAACTAGTGTGTCAAAAACACTAGGTAGAATTTGGGCCTTTTGGCATGGGTCCAGAAAAATGAATTCGGACAAGATCAAAATAAATAATTTACCTTTAATGGTAAAGGAATGAAGAGCTTAGTTTAAAAAATGTACGTCATTTGGATGAAATAAAAATAAATAAATAAAAAATGAATGAAAGGGAAAAATGAATGTAGAAATGATTGGATGAGCGAATTAATGAACAGAAAAAAATTAAACCCAGCATAAAAGAAGCAAATATTTAAAATTTTACCCAAAAAACAACATCAATGAGGGTTACAGGCCAACATTGAAAAAATTGTGCAGTGCAATAAAAAAGCATTAAGGAGTAACAGAGAACCAGAAAAGGGGTATGGTTGACCAAAATTGGGTTAACCAGACAAGGGCAATTTTGAACAGAGCCAATTTAAGAAGAAAATACAAGGGTAAGTAAATTACCATTTTTGTGAGTGCCTGTAACAATGTTGGTTTATTTTACAGATGAAAATCATGGACCTTGCGTGAACATAGGAGGAATGTCTACATGGCCTTACGTTGAGAAAAAAGAAAAAAAAGGTAAGTACTGATTCACACCACAGGGTGTGGACACAGAGTTGATCATTACTAAAAGTAAGAGGACCTAGGTGAGTAGCAGAAAAAGAGGCAGATAGAGATGCAGTGTCTTCAAGTATGTAGCCATCTTCCCCAAGATAGGTACAATCAGATGAATAGAGTAGCATATAGATGCAAGAATGGCCACTTCATACAAACACAGGACATAGAAGACATCAGATGACAGGTGGGTAACCTTTTATAAATTTCAATAATTGGCAGAACGCCAACAACGGCAGAGTTTAAACATATATTGGAAAATGTTTAGAATAGGCAAATAATGTAGTTTTATGATATAATATGAAGGCACATAGTAAGAATTGCTGCCATAGTCTAGAAAAAATAGGGGTAGACTAGATTAAGCATAGTGGGGTAAAGAGGGAGATAATGTGCAGCAAAACATTGTAGTTTGTCTCAACAGGATAAAGACAAAACACAGAAGAAAAAGACCATGGTCCAACGCGATTGGGAGAAAGATGGCGAAAAAAGGCAGAATTAAGCATTTACAGCTAAGCAGCAAGCATTTACAGCTGAGCAGGAAGCACATGCAGCAAAGCAGGGAATTAAGTATCAGCCCTAGCATCATACCTAGTTAATGAGAAATGTGATAATTTTGTTTACCAACAAGTTTGGGAAAGCCTGTGAGTTAAATGGGTTGAAAATAGTGAGAACTCACTGTAAGAACAAATGTTTTTGTTAGAAGAAAGGAGGAAAAAGTTTAGGTCAGAAAGAAACTTGACCTCCTTGCCAGTACCCGAATGACTTTTGTCTCTATTTCGATTTTCAACCGGGATCCCTGCAAATAACATCCTCGTCTGCTACGATGCGCCTAGAAGAATGAGAAAACAACGATATTCCTTTCTTAATGTTTTTTTGTTTATTATGTGTTTTAAGTGTCTCTATATGTTAGAATGTCGATATAGGGAAAAAACGAAAAAGTCAGCTGAAGGGACAGTGATTGTATATATCAAAAGAAAGTCCAGAAGACATAAGGGCAGAGAAAATGAGACGGGCAAATGCATTTATTGCCTAAAAATATTACACAAATTAAATGTTTATTGTAAACAAATCAGGTTCCACCAGGCTGACTATACATTGATACAAATGTAAATGCATACACAAAAAGTAGAGAATTAGTAGCTTTTTTCTAGGAGGCAGGGACCTTCAAAAAATGTTGCTTAAAATCTAGGTTGCTTGGAAGGCAGGAGAATTCTCACAGGACACTGAAAAAGGTTTTTTAAGGGGTTGGGTTGAAATGAAAAAGTGTGATGATAGAGACATGCTTATTTATCAAAGGAAACTCATTCCGTTTTATATTACAGTTGGACACGAGGGATCTCTGTGACTCAGAGAATTGACAGACTACAACCACGTGAGGAGAGAGAAGTCACAGAGGAACTCACCTAAAAGCCCTGTTAGAGCAACCATTTTTTCCAAATGTTTCTGCAAAAGACACCCCCATCCTTGTGTTCCCTTGCTAAAATGACCCCTCTTATTGACATTTAACTGACATACGAGCAAGGAATAAGATTGCTCTATGGAAAAAAGAGACACTCAAATGCGAAAGGACTGGCCTTTGAATTAAGGACAGACGGTCCACGGATGCTAAACCGAGATGAGTCAGGTGGAAGACATACAAGTAGTAAGATGTATTGATGAGAAGAAAAATACATTTTTTGAACACTGAAAATATGCATGGGCAAGACAATGGGAGCAAGGAAGAAAATGTCGTGGGGTGGGAGTTGCGGAAAGGATGTGGAACATGAGCCACGATATGGGCAAAATGTGTGCAGACAATGGGCTAATGGGTTACCTCAAAGCTTGACTAAACTCTCGAGTCTCATAGTGGCTGTAAAATTATCTGAGGCATATAGTTAGTTTAAAGTAAATTGGGTAATGGAGATAGGGTTAAGATAAAAAGTAAATACAACCGCTTTTAGGGACACATACAGGTTTAGATTAGGAGAGTTTAATGTGTTAGTACTGACATTGTAGAAATGTGTTAGGAAAGCTCTCAGATTGAAGTAAAATGTATTATAGAAAAGGGTGATTAGGTCAGAACTGTGTAGGTACATTGAAAATAAAGGAGAGTGGACATGGGTGTAGTTGTATGTATTGAGTAGATGACTAAATACTATTGTCACACTTCACAGTCCACGCAAGCAGAGCAGGCTTGTTGCCCTTCATTGCAGTGTGCAGCATTTTGTTTCACCATTTCTCGCCCTATGGAACCTTCGGGGAAGAGTACGGCATGAATCATAAAAGGAACTTAATTTCCGATGCTGCTCGGTGCGTGCATGCATCAGCTGTTCTCTCTTGCCCTCACGTTGACTCTCTCTCAGCTGCAGTCGGCACTCATAAGCGGCCGTAGTATGTGCCTCGCTGCTTCTGAATGAAGTGGCTCTCTGAAGTATTCCTTTTCAAACTGCTTACTTATTCTGGGTCCTTAAATCAGCCCACCTGGGTTTCTGACCTCTGGCCTGCTTTTTACAGACCGCTTTGGTATTTGCCTTTGACCTGAATCGCTCACCCGCCCGCCCGCCCATGTACCAGACCCCTGGAATTCAACTACAGACTAATTTTGTATTTGCCTTTGATCTGAATCCTGCACCCCTGTGCACCAGACCCTGGATTTCAACTACAGACTGCTTTTGTATTTGCCTTTGATCTGATTCCTGCCTGCCCGTGTAGTAGACCCTGGATTTCAACTACGGACTGCTTTTGGTTACCATCTTTTTTCCAATGTTCCCGTCCAGCCTTCTAACAAGCTCTGTTATCCCACGCTGGCTCTAGGCCGCCATTACCTGGGCATACCTACCCTCAACAACAGGTACGGCTTCAAGACGTACTTCCTCAGCTGCACTCAGCCTGACGCATGATTGGTGAGTTACACCTTTCGTTGTGCCATTGGGAATTTGTATTCTTTTGACTGTGGAGCCTTCTGCTTTTCCCTTTGCAACTGTCTTCTTTAGTCTCCTGGGAATTACCATTGCCACCTACCACTACTGAACACCAACGTGTACCGGAGTCCATTTCTTCCAACGTGCACAGGGAACGCTAAGCTGTGTGTGTGCACCAACCCATTACTAGCGCGCTCTTCGTGCCGCCCGGGAGTAGTACCCTCACTAACCTTCCCCTTTTTTTGGTTTTTTACCTGTCGTTTCCTTTAAAGAGAAACCGAACCCTAAGTGGTAAGAATCATTCTGCTATTTGTAGTTGGCGCTAGGGTTGTTAATTGCCTTCTTATTTGATGTTACAGTACTACTCTTTATTATAGGTAGATCACCATCTCTGTTCCTAGTTACAAGCCTGGGGGAGAATACAACAGGTAGATTAGAGTCTTGCAGTGGTATTGTAGGAGGTATACAATCATTGTCACTCGTTACTCATGGTCTCTTTTTTCCTTGCAGCTGGTTTCATGGCGGTGTGTTCTCCCCGCTCTTTTAAGTGATCGGGCCCTTTGTTACTGTTTCATCAGTAAAGGGTCATATTGAAAAGAGCTCTCTCCCTCACAGAGGGGAGGTTCGGCTGGAGGCGCCAACCCGAACCCTACAATTAAGTCCCGAACAAACCCCAGGGACGTGGTCTACACCATCAGGCATTCCCGGTTCAGTGAGTAACAACTATACAGAGGAGGGGGGGGGGGTGTATAGAAGTGGTTGTAGCCCCTCCTCAAACTGAATGTAGTGGAGATAGACCCCCTCCACCTCAAACCAAATGATGATAAACTGTTGGGTTGATCAATGACTCTAAATATTGTAGAAATCAGAAATGTAGTGCCTTACAGAGAAGCGCTTTAAAGGAAGATCTATTTTATGAAGTCAGAATGTCTTGAATGATGGGTTTCTTAAGTAGTATATTTTAAGTATATTTTACTAAAAAACTAGACTCGTAACGGACCAGGTATCAAAATATGACCAGAAGTAGGGTGATCTACCATTTTGTGGTCAGGCATGGTCAGGCGATTCCTAAAATGGTGGATTGCTGTGAGTCATGATGACACCAGTGGAGATCTTTTCAATATATAAAAGTTCATCCAGGGGACAATGGTGGGGGGAATGAGTGAGTAAAAACCTGTTTTGACTGATTCTGAGTGGCAGATAGTGCGACAACCAAATACCAAAAGAGGTGGGGGGATTAAACTGTTTGACAAAACTACCCCCTAATTTTAGGTACACTTAAATTTCATAAACTAAAGATTTGGTCAACAGTGTGTTGTCACAGGATAAGATTTCCAACCTCACTTACGGAAAACCTGAGAAGAGGGAGGGATCAATTTCCCATACCTCTACACAATTGCTAGCCACTACGAGGATTGCACAGTGAGGAGTAGGTACACAAAAATGCACATTTAACAAAATATTCACATATCAATGTTATTAAACATTCAACAATAATTAAAATTCATAATAAAAATGCCAAAATGGCATAATTCATTTTAATTCATACAAATCTTTGGCACGGTCCATAAAAAATTGCACAAAAAAGGGAGAGAAAAAACCAAAACACAATTATAACAACTTAAGTACACCGGGATCAGAAGTGTACACAAAACCATAGAAAAATATATGGTTAAAGAAGCAGTAACGCAAACATATGTGTCTAAATCAACTGTCTCCTTATAAGCCCAACCAAAAAAATAGGCTATCTAATATAGAAAAATGACAGGGCTACATTAACCACTCAGTCTCACACTCCTTCACTCCCATTCAACCCAACATGTTTCATTCCTCACGCATTCCATACACACACAGTTAGGGGAATTTCATCAGGGGCATGCACTTAAAAACAATGTGCCAAGGTTGTCAATAAGAATGGCGGGATTGATTTCAACGCCACACGGCCTGATTAGTTATACTCAGGGCATGAGGTATTCTCAAACTGTGCTCAGCCGAATCCCACACTAATAATGTTGCGTGGGGATAGACTTATAAAGAGCACCAAAAGAGGCAGCTAGTTCCTGCTACTATGGTGAGTTCCCAATTTACTCCAGTGGACTACTTCGAAGCACCAAACGAACAGCTATTTCCTGCTACTGTGGTAAGCTTCAAATTTCCTCCTGCAAGGGAAGGACATCAAACACCTGTGAACAAACAAGGAGATAGAGAGACTAATAAATAAGGTCTCTCCCTCAACAGACTGTTATATTACATCATCTGTGGAGCATTCGTGTGCTCCAATTTAATCAACCCACAAGGACGCTCTAACATAGAAGGGCTACTTTCTGTTAAAAACACAATGGCGATGGACAATTTAAGGGTGGCTAATCATCACTTAATAGATATCATAGTCAAAAGCATGTTCATCTAGCCTCAGTTGGGAGCAAAATGAACCCATTAATGTGGGTCCCGATTAGCAAAAATCTGCCAAAGGAGCAACAAACAGCATTAGCCAATTTAGCTGTAATTTTGTATTCTGTGAGTTTACCAAGCATGAAGCCTTCAGTGCCACCCTATACAAAGGTGTGTACATCAGGTGTCTAGATTGGTTGGTCCCATGTAACAAAGGCTTGCAGTTAATCCAAGTTCAGTCGCATGGGTCACTCTTCAATTAGAATGAAGCGACCTGTAGATGGTGCAAAAACAGTTCTGTTTTTCAAGCTCGGTGCCGCCTATGTCACGGGGTGATTTAGAAAAGCGTGGCTCATGAGGCAATACCTTATATTAATTCACTGAGTGTATCAGTCGTTTTCCGCTGTGGTTAGAGCAGTTACTTCAATGGCTCACCTCCCGACCTGAGTGTATCTAAGGGAACGAAGCAAAGTGTAAGGCTAGTTGTTCATTTGACCATCAAGGTGGCCAGCACAAAACAAAAGCGTATCGAGCAGAACATCCTAGAACAGCTTGCAGACATTGTAATTAGCCAGACCACAGTCAAAGCATCAGCTGGCAACAATTTCAGGTGGTCGTATAAGGCAATCGCCTCCTGCTAATAAGAACCCAGTGGACCAGACTGGCGACGCCATAATACAGTGTAGTACATCAAAGGTCATCAAAGGATAAGCTATGCCAAGTCCCATTCACTTCCGGCATGTGTACCTCAATACTGTCTGAACCACGAGTTAAAATTATTATGTGGTTCTCTCTTACAAAAAGTAACCGAGTAAAATGTACACGTACCCATCATACTCTAGAGCGTAGAGGTACACACAGACACCAATGAGCCCATATTAGGCACCGGTTAAGTAAGGGTGACTGTTAACGCCGTGGACATTTTTTTTTTCATATATACACTGACACAAATCAGATTAGCAGAGTGGCGATGTTCGCACAGGTGAACCGTTGCTTAACGTTGTTATCATGGTACAGAGGATCAAGCCCACTGGATTCTAAGGCGTCCTGAGTCGATCATGGTGGAGCGTTCGCCTGTCCTTGCTTCAAATGCACGGCGAGGTTAGAAAGTGTCATTTCCTTTTGCCGTTTTTAAAGGCAAGCCTGTAATTAACCTGAGCGCCTCCCTTCATTGGGTGCACATGGCTCAACAGCCGCTTCCCAGGTGCGTGTGTACCGCGCGGTGTGCTGGGATTCGAAGTCCAGTGTACCCACAATATATCTAGCAGAGCGGGAAGTGAACGAAGTCAGGTGGGAACAACCACTGTTCAGCAGTCATGCCAGGTGTCGACGAGGAAACCCAAAATGGAGGAGGCACCCCCGATAACCCGTGCGGTGTCCTCCAAAAAGCACCCTCCCCCTCTCCTCAGAGGGGGAGAGGCAAAGCGCAGCAAAGGGCAAGGAAAGCCCGCGAAGGGGGAGCGCGGCAAAAGAAAGAAAAAGGTTGGGGAGGGTGGCAGGCCCTTTCCTTAAACCCCCGCTGAAGGACCTGGTAGTATCCCCATTAGGGCTGGTGCCTAAAAAGGAGGAAGGACAGTACCGGCTGATTCACCACCTCTCTTTTCCCGAGGGGGACTCCGTTAATGATGGGATCGATGGGGAGCTGTGCAAAGTACAGTACTCCTCCTTTGAAGATGCAGTGGATGTAATAAGGAAGGCAGGGAAAGGAGCCGTCTTGGGGAAGGCAGATATTGAGTCTGCATTCCGGTTACTACCGATCCACAAAGACAGCCAACGTTTGTTCGGGTTCAAAGTTCAAGACAAGTACTATTTTGATAGATGTCTGCCGATGGGTTGTGCCATTTCTTGTGCGTATTTTGAGGCATTTAGCAGCTTTCTAGAATTCACGGTCAAGCACGAGTGCAAGAAGGGGGCAGTGGTACATTACCTGGATGATTTTCCGTTTGTGGGGAAGAAGGGGTCAGATGAGTGTAGGGCTCTCATGGGCACATTCCAGAGATTGACAAAGGTGATGGGGGTCCCGTTAGCAGGGGACATGACAGTGGGTCCAGTGACTTGTCTATCATTCCTGGGAATCGAAATTGATACTTTAAAGGGGGAGTGCAGGCTCCCTCCGGAGAAGGTGCGCAAACTGAAGGTAATCATCCATGGACTAAAAAGGAAGAAGAAGGCTACTCTGAAGGAACTCCAGGTTTTGGCCGGCAACCTCAACTTTGCAGGAAAGGTTATCCCTGTTGGCAGAGTGTTTGCAAGGAAGATTGAACTGAAAACAGTGGGTTTACAATATGCTAATCAACACGTACGGTTGGGTTTGGAGGTTCAGGAAGACCTTGACATGTGGGACGGGTTTCTGGATCAGTTCAACGGGGTTCGAATGTGGAGGCAGGAGAGGGAAAAAGATGACAGGTTCAGGCTATTCACAGATTCATCCGGGGCGGTGGGATTCGGGGCAATCTTGGGCACCAAATGGTGCGGCATGGCCTGGCCAGAGGAATGGCACCGGGCAGGGGTCACCAAAGACATCACGCTGTTAGAACTCTTTCCCATTGCAGTTGCATTCAGATTATGGGGGGAACAACTGAAAGACAGCAGAGTCGTGCTATGGTCGGACAACTTGGCAGTAGTCCAGGTCATTAATCAGGGTACAGCTAACAACACCAGGGTATTACGGTTGTTAAGGGGGCTCTACAAATGCATGCTGCAACTCAACATTGAAGTGCAAGCTAGGCACATTCCAGGGGTACAGAACTCAGCGGCTGATGCTCTCTCTCGTTTGCAGTTGGAAAAATTTCGAAGGAATTGCCCGGGAGCAGACAAGACGATGGCCACATTCAAGGCACAGTGGTGGGGCATGATTGGGGCAATCTGAGCGCACTGATCCAAACGGCGCTCGCCCCGGGTACCACGAGCAGATACAAGGCATGGTGGGAGCGCTACGTGCAATTCAAGCAGGAGGTGTTGGCTGGCATCGAAGGGGAGCAACCAGTAAGGGCCTTCTTGGGGTGGGGTTGGCGAGAAGGGAAGTCCAGGTCATGGATGGCTTACCACCTGGCAGCCATCGCCCACCACTGCAAACTCGAGGGGGAAAGGGATCCCACCAAGGATCACTACATTGTCACGGCCATGAAGGGGTGGGCGAAACAAGGAGCATATAAGGTTGATGATAGGAGGCCCATAGACGTGGCCAAACTCCAAAGGATCGTGGCACATTTGCAGGAGGGGTGCCGGGGAGGTTACGAGGTGGCCCTTTTTAAAGCAGCATTCACACTGGCGTTTTTTGGGGCCTTCAGAATTAGTGAATTAGTACCGGAAAACAAGGAGGCAAAAGGGGTCGGGTTTGTGAGGGTAAAGGATGTCCAGGTCACAGGGATGCAGCTGGCGGTATGGGTGAGACGGTCTAAAACAGACCAAGGAGGCAGAGGGTGCACAGTAACCCTCCAAGCCATCGAGGGCGACCCTATTTGCCCAGTCAGGGCGATGGCAGAGTTCCTAAAAGTGAGGCCTCCCTCAAGAGAAGAGGCACCGATGCTCATCCATCACGAGGGGTTGGCGTTAAGCCGCTTTCAATTCAGACGGGTAATGGAAATGGCTCTGGAAGGGATTGGGGAGACCAAAGGTGTCTTCGGAACACACTCATTCAGGATTGGAGCAGCCACTTCTGCCGCAGTAATGGGTATGAGCGTAGGGAGGATCAAACAGATTGGCAGATGGAAGTCAGGGTGTTTAAAAAAATATATCAGGCCTGAAAAAATTTAACTTAACGTGCCACCTTCTCTCCCTCCCAGCGGCAGCCCCGAGAGAAAAACGGACGGTCTGGGTGATAGGGCACTCCTTTGTGTCAAGGGCAGGGGCATGCTGGTCGGCTAAACATGAGGAAATGACGGACGGCAGGTTTCGAAAGGAGTGGCACAGGAAACCAGGCATGAGGTGGGCTCAACTGCAGGTGCACAGGCTGCTGGCGAAGCATCAGAGACCGGATCTTATGATCATACACCTGGGGGGGAACGATTTGACGAGCTTAGGGAGAGGGGCTCTGATGCGGGCAATGATGGCCTCCTTACAGGAACTGGCAGGTCAACTAGGGGACACGGAAATCATCTGGTCCGAGTTAATCCCGAGGCAGGTATGGCGGGGGGCGGACAATCATGCAGCCGTTGAGAGGTCCAGAAGAAAGCTGAACGGCGCTATGGCCAGATTCTGTAAGGGCAGGGGCTTTGGCCAGATCAGGCACGGCTTAATCAATTTAAAATCTCCCGAGTATTTCCTGAGGGACGGGGTGCATTTGTCCCTGCAGGGGTTGGATTTGTTTTTCTGGAACATTTGCTCACATTTGTTGGACTTGTAAGCAAGGAGGCAAGGGGGAGCCACAGCGGGCGGTAACCCACTGGTGGCGTGGCGGTGTTTGGGCAACCAAACACAAGAGACAGACTCCGGAAGAGCCAGGAGAAAGCGGGAAGGGTCTTCGCCCTTTCCAGACCCAGCGCCCCTTGGGAGCCTAACACGGCAGGGGCGTCTGGGGGGGAACAACAAGGGCTCAGCTTCCCCCAAAGAAACGGCACTCTCCCCGCCCAAGGTTACCTGCAGGGGCAGGCGAGGCTCAGGCAAAAGGGCTGGGAGAGTTGGGCCTATAAGGACTTTTGGAAAGCAAGGGGGAAGCAGGTTTTCGGACACGGAGCAGTCGCCGCATCTTACAAAGTATCTCCACTAATGTGTGCAGTGTGTTTTATGACCTGTGGAGAATAAATCTGCAGCCTTTTTATGCCAAAAAACCAAGCAAGGCTCATGTAACACTTTTCTGGGGGGAAAGAAAAAGGGGTGTGAGTATTGCTGAATAATGGAATGGGTCCAGAATGGACAGATGCACGGGTTATGCCAGGTGTCGACGAGGAAACCCAAAATGGAGGAGGCACCCCCGATAACCCGTGCGGTGTCCTCCTCCAAAAAGCACCCTCCCCCTCTCCTCAGAGGGGGGGAGGCAAAGCGCGGCAAAGGGCAAGGAAAGCCGCGAAGGGGGAGCGCGGCAAAAGAAAGAAACAGCCCGCGAAGCGGGACAATGGGAAAGGGAGGAGTTACCCCCTTTAAAAGCAGGCGGGTCCCCTCGGCAGAACTCATTCACCCCTGGCAGTGGGACCCGCTTGCCACCGAGGAACTTGTTTTCCACCCACCCACCCTACAAACAAGAACAAGCAGGAGGCCTGATCGTCGACGTCGCAGGACGACAGGCGGTGTGGCGGTGTTTGGGCAACCAAACACAAGAGACAGACTCCGGAAGAGCCAGGAGAAAGCGGGAAGGGTCTTCGCCCTTTCCAGACCCAGCGCCCCTTGGGAGCCTAACACGGCAGGGGCGTCTGGGGGGGGAACAACAAGGGCTCAGCTTCCCCCAAAGAAACGGCACTCTCCCCGCCCAAGGTTACCTGCAGGGGCAGGCGAGGCTCAGGCAAAAGGGCTGGGAGAGTTGGGCCTATAAGGACTTTTGGAAAGCAAGGGGGAAGCAGGTTTTCGGACACGGAGCAGTCGCCGCATTTTACAAAGTATCTCCACTAATGTGTGCAGTGTGTTTTATGACCTGTGGAGAATAAATCTGCGGCCTTTTTATGCCAAAAAACCAAGCAAGGCTCATGTAACACTTTTCTGGGGGGAAAGAAGATGCACGGGTTATATGGGCGCGAGCATTCAGAGATGTCTAACGTTGGTTCTTCAAGCCCGTGAAAAAAACACCCGTTCACGAAAATGTAATGTGACATTTTGATTTCGGGAATAGGGAGAACGGTAGGATACCTATATCCAAGAGGTCCATAAAGAGGGGATTGTTATAGTACGCAATGCCAACAGGGTCATATGAGCCCAACAGCATTGTAAGCGTGACTGAGCTCGGCTAAATGTCCTTGTTCAGTAACGCTGTATGGTTGCACCACCTCGCTGGAAAAGTATAACAAGATGATTTCATGTAGGTATACAGTTCACAGCGAGGCACTTATAGCGCTACAAGGGGCATAGCTTGGCATAGCAGATCGAAATACACAAAAAAATGACTAAAAAGCTATTGAATTGACGTAGTCAAATAAAGTCCGGACGCAGGGGCCAAGTTGAGTATAGCCGCTGGATAAACCCCTACAGTCACCAGGATAAATACTAAGTATTAAAATACAACATGGATCGGTATAGTCACCAAGAGTGCCAGCGGCCGTCTTAAACTGCCCATTCAAGTCTGTCATTCAGTCCAGTTTCAGAGCTTTTAGTAAGGAAAATCATACGTTGTTCCTTCTCAAGTAGTTTTAATTTGTCTCGGTTTATGTCCCAAGAGGTGGTAATTTTCCATAAAACACTCCAGTGTAAATCCCCAATTTTATGTATAAATTCAACCCAATGGTCTACCAAGGGGGCATTCTGTGTTCTATTCCGGATACCGCTCTTATGGTCACCTTACGCTCAGTTTTACCAATGTATAATCTGTTGCATGGGCCCCAAATTCCATAAACCAGCATTGTGGAGTTGCAATTGCTGAATTGTTGTTGCTGTCAGTGTTTTTAGACCAAGGTTCACTTCAGTACAAGTGCACTGCGCACAGGCTGAATGGCCTATCAGTTTGGAAAGACCCCATTTTTCAGAGATGGTACTTTGTTTTTTTCGCTCTCAGGCTCACGTCATTCCATGTTATAAGTTCTTTTAAGTTGCGGCTTCTTTTGAACACCACTATTGGCTTGTCAAGTGGTTTATCACATCGTTCTAAAATGTTCCAGTTCTTCAGCATAATCTTTTTTATTTGGTTGGAGAAATGGCTGAAAGTGTTTACAAACACCAGTTTGTCATCATCTTTAGTCTTGAAGCAGTTCTTGTACTCTAAAAGAGCTTGCCTATTTTTGTTAAAGGCTCGCTTCTTTGCCAGATGTGTCATTTTTTCGGGGTAGCCTCTTGCGCTTAATCTTTTTTTGCTGAGGCCATCCGCTTCTTCTTTGTAGTTTGATGTAAAGGTACTATTCCTTTTCAATCGTAAAAAGTGACCCAAGTGCAAATTATCGTTTATGTGCCTCGGGTGGAAACTCTCATAGTGTAAGAGTGAGTTTTTATCGGTGTTCTTATGAAAAGGGTTGACACTTAGCGTTTTATTGCTGGAATTTAACATTATCGTAATCTCTAGGAAGTTCAGTTCTTCATTACTCTGGGTGTAGGTAAACTTCATAAAACGATCTTGCATGTTTAGCCAATTGAAAAACTCATTCAGTTCTTGTCTATTTCCTTGCCATATGACGAAAACATCGTCTATATACCTTTTCCAGGTTCTGATCTTATGTTTATACATATTGACTTCAGACAAAATGTTGTTGACTTCAAACTGCTCCATATAGAGATTAGCCACACTCAGTGCTAGGGTGGCCCCCATCGCTGTACCCTGTATCTGTCTGTAGTACTCGCTGTTAAAATGGAAATAGCTCTCAGTAAGAGCCATTTCGGCACACCAGAGTACAAATGACATTGGTGTTAAAGAGTCAGGGTATTTTCCAGCATATCTAATGATGCCCTTTGTGGTATACCTGTATACAGAGCAAGAGTATCCAGGCCCACTAATAGTTCACAGCCTGGATCAAATTCATTAATCATTTGGATCGTATCATGTACGTAGGATTGCATTTTACGTACCACTGGTTGGAGGAAGAAGTCAGTAAACCTAGAAAGAGATTCCAACACTGAATTGACCCCCGATACAATCGGTCTTCCTGGTGAATGTGACATTTTTATGAATCTTAGGCAATGTGTAGAATTGTAGGATTTGGGGTTTGATGGCACATAAAAAATCTGCTTCTTTAGTTGAAATCCACTCGCGTTCTTTGGCCTTAGTCACTTTCATGCAAATACATTGTTGTCATTTGCTCGTAGGGTCAGCTGGTAAAGGTATATAGTTATAGTGCGACAAATCATAAGCAGAAAGAGGGGCTGTACATTGATCATGCCATTATTGGCAACGAATCATAGGCAGGAAAGGGGCTGTACTTTTGATCAGGCCATCACCTCACCTCCCTACAGTTTATATAAGGGAGGGTGAGCCTAGTGATTTTAGCAGAGTCCCAGAGATGATGTTGATGCTGTATCCTGTGTCTTGCCTGCTGGAAGACAGAAACCTGCTGTCTCAGTCTACTGATGTACCCCAGAGTGTCTTCCTGACCCCAGAGATGCCAAGGCCCAGAGAGTGGGGGTGGTGGGACCCTCCTCTACAACTTTTTCATCTTTTATGGTTGAAGTATGTTTGTTGACTGTTCTTTGAAAGGAAAATGAATACATTTCAATTTGTTTAAAAAAACAACAAAAAAACTAAAAGAAAAGCTGGATTGGGGGTCGGAGGGTCTGGGAGTTCCCGACATATAACTCTACTACCTAGCCTCACAAATATTGCATGTACTTACCTGGGGGCAGCCACCTCTAGGTCCCAATGGCTGCAGATAGAGCAGGCCTTAACCTGAGTTAACCTTTCTCAGCTACCCTTTACTAGTATAGATCAATACCTGTCAAGCTTCCATCTCTTATCATAATTCTTCCTAACATGCTGGAATAAAGCGATTGGAAGATGGGGTATCTCTCTGGGATTCAGCCCTCTATCCCATTTTTATCCACCCAGATTTCACACAAGGACTTCAAAAAGGAGATTTCAGTCATTGGGTTAACAGTGGTTTAATAGAGTCAAGACTGCTATACAACGAAGGCATGCCACGTACATTCTAGGTATGTAAAGTAGTATTTACCTTACTAGAAAGCGAAAGTTGTGCCACTGGGCCTCTAACCCAGAGGTCAAGAAGAGAGTAACAAGAGAGTTATGTGCCTTGGAGCTCACATTCCTTTCTGGACTGACTAAAGCTAAAGTCGCGAGACTCTATAAACTACCAGATCGCCTTGACCCCTCCTCCCCCAGAACTACTGCCTTATATGTCAAGCTGGGAGCAGGATATGAGGTATCCTGGAGAAAAATATAGGATCGCAACCACCAGGCTTCTCGGTGTACAACAGACAAAGAATGCCAGCGAAAACTATGTTACCGATGGTAATTATCCCCTGATGGGCTCAACAAAATGAATCATTCATACCCAGAATTTTGCTTGAGAGTCTGCTCCGAGAAATGAACTATGTCCTGAAGCGCAGAACTTTTGGAAAGGGGTCCTCTCGCACATTGTAACTATTGCACAGATAGTTACTTATGTGGACCTAATGGTAGTGTTGCTAGGTCACACGGGCCAGGGTATCTGTCCACTCAATCCAGGTCAATCCTCTGCACCCATTTGGTGTTGGCAGTAAAAATCTTCTAAGCACGTAACTGGAAGGCCACTGAGGGTCCCATTATCAAGATGTGGTGGGCCGAAATCTGGGAAATGTTGGATTCAGAGAAAATAACGGCATTGTCATTAAGGAAATATGCAGTATATGTGACGACCTGGCTTCCACTTAATCAATTATACTAACAACGCACTTCCTATGGTATACAAGCCAAACCTTTATACATATTTTGCATGGTTGTGAACGGAAACTGGGAGATGGCTAAGGGTTATAAGGGGATAAAGAACTTCATAAGGAGACGTAAGAGAGTGGGGGGGAGATCTGTATTGGGAAAAGTTCAATGTCGTAAAATGTAAAGCAATAAGGCCAATAGTGACTTGTATAATCCGTCTCTTATCACTCATCTGTCTCCTTGGAGAAAATAAAAAGGTTTAAAAAAAAGGATTAAGAGCTATTAAGTCACAACAAATGCGCTCTCAGTTACAAAGCGAGTTCAATATAAATGCTGAGTGCATGTTTTGCATAGAAAAGCGATAAGATCATGTAAAAAGCTGCGTACCCCAGTTTCTTAACTTTGGCAAGAGATATTCCTGTTTTAACCAGTGGTCGAAGTGTACTAAAAGAAGTAGTGGAACTATGTTCCCTGCTGGTCTGCCCCGCTGCCCACAAACCCCATCCCTTTGCCCCCTCCCACACACAATCCAAACATCCAAACAAATACACCTGCTATTTAGGCGAATGTGCTTTGCAGTGCACTGAAGTGCAAGCTTCAACTTCTTCCTATACTTTTATTTTAAAACTAAACCATTCCAGAACGGTTTCTTTTTTAAAATAGAAGTATAGGAACTGTGAAACTTAAAAATAAAAAGTATGGGAGCACCGCTCCCGCCCTCTTCGACCTCTGGTTTTAACGCTACAGACAGGTCACAGTAGCATAACATGCAGTAAATCATCAGCGTCCTAAAAATTGCAAAACACTAGCTCTCCCCTTCATAAAATAACAAATGTGTTCTTAAACAAAGTAAAATGGCTCTTTTCCTTGGATGGCTGAACCATTGAACATAGCTCAGCATACATATGGATAGCATGTTCCTACAATAGAATTGAACATTCCCTTTTTTACACTCTGTGTCTGCTCTGTGCCTCTGTCTTGAGCAGAGGAATGCTTTTGTCACCAATCTTCATTATTACCAGCCTTTTTCATAACAAAATAATCACCCGGACCAAGGCATCTTAGTGTTGTTTTCATGTATTTCTGCCATATGGAGCTATATTGGCCATCTGAATCCATAATCTCCCATATTAACAACCTAGTTAGAGTCCAATTCTGATTCCCCCATAGGTTAAAGGCAGTAAGCAAACAAGAACCTCAATATAAATCAGATCACGTTCCTCTTGTAGGAGATATCCTGGAAAACCCTTTTATACTCTCATACTTCGGAGACATTGATTCTCCTTTATGGGCTTGATTTCTTTGTACACTCGACATCTGTGGTTCATTGTTAGTTTGTTTTGAAAATGTATAATGACTACGGATACCTTGATGCTGATAGGCACCTTGTCAACTCACATGTTTACGAGTAAGGAACTGCATATGTCTAAATGGCGTCAAATTGTGATTAATGCACTAGCAGAGGCAGATGTCTCATTGCAAACCCTAATTCAAAATCCCATGAAGGCAAAAACTAAGATGTTTAATGCTGATTGGATTAGAACACAAGAACATTGTACAAAATTATGTGATTTTTAAAATTATTTTCTCTCTCACAAAAAACAGGGCTTAATGGAACCTTATCTGATTAAATCTCCATCAGTAGTACACCGAATGGAATTATCTAGGTTGAGATGTAATCTTTCCCCAACACATGAGATACTGGTGAGACGGAAATTGTTATCATTAGCTGATAGTAGCTTTTAATTAAGCGAATACAGTTTCTTAAAGAACATGCTAAATTGTCTCCAGGTTTACTATGGCAAATGATACTTTAAGGTAGAAATACTTCACTTAGAATTAATGTCATTCGTTTTTCTTCATGATGTGAACCTTTTAGAATACCGTACAGTAGAGAACCTTGAGTAACTAAAATTTTATAGCCCAAATTCAGCAAATGAATATGATCAGAACGAGCTAAGCATAAAAATGTATTACTCTTTGTGATGAAGATAGTTCAATAAGTGTAACTAGAAACTCAATGTTTTATTCTGACATATTATGTTCTCTTGTTATTATTTTGTTTTTTGCTATTGTATCATGCTTTCTAATTTTTCTAAAAATGTGTTTTTATACTATGTGCACTTGCTGCTTTCCTTTTTTAATTTAAATTGTTAAAGACAAACAAAGATTGTTCTATCACATCACTTTTGTATTATTGATGGATTTTCTGTTTTTAAAAGTTGATTAAATTCAGCTAAATATAAAAATAAAAGATTCTCCTTTATTTGTATTATTTCAGAGCATTGATAACCACAAACACCTGCACCATACATAGCCAGAGGCACAGACTTTGTTCTGTAAATACGCAAGATATGGTCCAAGGGGAAGCCTCCTAGTTTATTCCCACGTCGTAATATTGAACCATTTACTTGTGCAAATTTGCTCGCTTGGCTTTTAATGTGCAGATTCCACTTCGGTCCTAGCGCTAGGGTGACGTCCAAGTAGCAGAAGGTGTTTACCCACTTCACAATTGGCATGTTTCTGGTTCATCCTCTGACAAACTGGCCTACTACCTGCTCCAAAGGCCATACTGGCTCTCAGTCCGCACCAAGAAGAGAGCTCACATCCAAGCCCATGTCTGCGGCAACTAACAACTCGGCTGAACTCTTTAAAATCTGCAAGGAACTGGCCAATCCTGCTGCAGTCTCTCTACCTCTCCTGTCCCCTCCCAGGCCCTCTGCACGGCTCTGGCTTCTCATTTCATCTCTAAAACTCAGGACATCCTGTCCTCTCTCTCTCTTCCTTTCCCCCTCCTCCCTCTAATCCCTGCTCTTCCTCTGGCCCTTCTTCGGCCACCTCTCCTCCCTCCTCTGCCTTTCCCCTTTTCTCCACAGACAAGTCCGATCTATAAAAGTCTCGTCAAAACAGGTTCATCCCTGTTCCTCCAAAACCATCAAGGACCACATTGACTCCCTGGCTCCTGCTCTGGCCGACTTCTGCAACCACTCCTTCGCCACTGGAGTCTTCCCATCCCCCTGAAGCACTCCCTTGTGCACCCTCTTGTTAAGAAACCCTCTTCTGGCCCGTCCTGCCCGGCTAACTATCGCCCAATCTCCATCACTCCTTTCCTGGGCAAACTCCTTGAAAAACTGGCCATCTCCCAGCTTAATCTTCACACTGAATCTGTTGGGTGTCTTCATGACCACCAGTCTGGCTTCAGAGCTGCCAGAAGCACGGATACTGCTCTCCTGAACATCCATGAAGACCTTCTCTCCAACCTTGATTCCAACACCCCCTGTGTCCTCATCTTACTTCATCTCACTTCTGCCTTTGACACGGTCAACCATGCCATCCTGCTCAACCGTCTCTGACTTCTTTCCTCTCTGATCGGCCCTCCCCGGTCCAACTTGGGTCTTTCCTCTCCTCTCCTCTATCTCTACCTCTACCTGTGGTGTTCCCCAGTGGTCTAACCTTTCTCCCTGGCTGTTCAACCAATACCTGGCACTTCTTGCCCACTGCATTGCTGCTCTCTGCCCCAACTTTCAGTGCTATGCGGATGATACTCTGGTAATTTTCAGGCAACCTTCAGCCACCTTCTCTCCTTCTCTCATCTCTGGTTGTCTGTCTGCTATCCAGGAGTGGTGTGTCACCAATGTTCTCTGCCTTAATGCCAGTAAGACTGAGATTCTCCTCATCGGCACACTCGCTCCCTCATTTCCTGTCTCTTTATGGCCGGCCTCCATTAGCCCTCTTCCTGCTCCCCCCTGCGAGGCTAAACACCTTGGGGTCATCTTCGACTCCACACTTTCCTTCTCTCCTCACATCTCTGAAGTCTCTAAGAAGTCACACTACCACCTGCACCACCTCCTCAGAGGTATTCTTCCTTTCCTCTTTCCCCAGAAGCTCACTGTCTCCAGACCTCTGGTTCTCTCTAGGCTGGACTATTGCAACATCCTCTTTCTTAATCTGCCTGATTCTACTCTCCACCCTCTGCAACTCATCCAGAACAGGACTGTGAGACTTGTCCTTGGCCTCAAGCCCAGGGATCGTATCTCTCCAGGACTGAAATCTCTGCACTGGCTCCCAGTGGCTGCGAGGATTAAGTTCAAAACCCTCTGCATTGTACACTTGGGGGCCTAAATACCTTCAACTCTCTCTTCCTAAATATCTCCCTTTTCGAGCTCTTCGCTCATCCGCCTCCAACTCCCTCAGGGTCAGTCGCTTCTCCAAGCAACGAGTTGGTGGTAGATCTCTTTCTTCAGCTGGGGCCTCCCTCTGGAACTGCCTCCCTGAAACTTGAGGAGAACCATCTCTGGTTCCGGAAGCACCTCAAAACCTTCCTCTTTGCTTCTGCGTTCTCTCCTCCTCTCCCCTGCTGAACCCATAGCTGAAACTGAAACTGCACTGGTTACCTGGCCACCCTCTGATCTCGGGCCCAGGTCCCCTCCCCCGCCAGTTGCACACTCTGGCAACCCCCGCACTTGGGGGCTGTTTCTATATCCCTACTATCCCTCTACCAGCACTTGACACCTGATGTCTGCACTTACCCTTACACTTGCCTCCAGCTGGCCATACATCTTACTTTTTGCTTTGTTTATTCTATTATCCCATGTATTGCACTGTCCCCTCCCCCCTGCACTTCTCCCTTTCCCCTTTCCCTGCACTTGCGTGATCTGAATGACACCTGGCCTAGTAAGATCGTTGTCTCTGTCTTCCCTCTGTTCCCCCTCCCTTGCCTCGTCACACCTTGAAACACTTGTGTATAGGCGGGTTATAAATGCCATATCATATCATTTTGTTTCCATCAACCATTATTGGGCTGCCAGCGGCCTTTGCGGTACCGATGCACATGGTTTTGGACTTTATTATATTGATTTTTAGATCTCTCTGGCTCATATATTCACTGAACCGTGTTACCAGTGTTTGTAGGGCGTTTTTTGTTCTTGCGACCAAAACAGCCTCATCAGCATACATAAGAACAGATATTCACTTTCCATCCACTTTGGGAATGTCTCTAGTCAATTTGCTCCGTGTTCAGGAAAGCAAATGTATGTACAGGTTGAAGTGTAGTGGCGCTAAGACACAGCCTTGCCTCACCCCTAGAGTCGATCTAAATTTCTCTATAAACTTACTTGAAGGTCCAGTGATACCAACCAGTCCTGCAAATCGAGGGTTGGAAAGGGGATTCGGGTTGGAAGCCTGTGGCTGAAATGTTTGAGGGAGAAAAGACGAATGTTATTTTTCTGAAAACGTTCAGTCTTTTCTCCCCTGTACATTGCAGCCACAGGCTTCCAACCCCACCCCGCGCCCCTACTTACCTTGCAACGGCACACTTCGCTGTGTGCTGCCGACTCGCTCTGTCCCTGCAATGCCTGTTCCCTTTCACTTTTGTGATCGGGAACCGGCGCTGCAGGGTCCTTTCCTTTTTTGATTTTTTTTTTACTTTATACTGGATCGGCCACGGGGGACACCCCTGCAAACCCCCATTCACTGTATAGTAAATAAGGATGTGGGGGACACCCCTGCAGCCCTTGGCACCGAATGGGGGATTTGGTTGAACTTTTCGGTCGTTCAGACTTTTCAAACGGCTGAGATTCGGCCAAATCTCCCATTCTGGCTTTTTATTCAGGCTTTTTGGACTATTCCCTTGAAGGATCTGGGCTAGAGTAACCATATTGATTTTGTATTTGCAGAGGAGCAATTGCAGCAGCCGCAGATTCAAATTTGGATGCAAAACCTGTGCTCCTTTGACACCAGAAAGTAGGTGGAATACCAATCACTGCCCCATTTGAACGTGGCGCCCACTCGATTGAGCTCTTTCGGAGAAGCTGACGGACCTTCTCCAAAAGGATGGGATCTGGGGGCAAGGGGTTTCATTTAGGGCCATGGTCCAGGGGATGTTGCACGAAACGGTAACCCTGTTGGATGATCTGCCAGGCCCAAGCATCAGACATAGTGCTGGACCATTCCGAGCTGAACATAGATACACATACTTTGAAAAGGGTTCAGTGCAGTGAAGTCACATTTGAACAATGATGTTAAGGATAAAGGCTTACTTTCTGAAACAGGTGTTGAAAGACTGCCCATCCTAATCTTGCTTCCACTGTGTTCTGCTCATCCAGGCAGTCGTGCCTCGGTAACATGTGGGGCACTGCCCAGGAAGCGGCACAGAAAAAGTCTGTTAGAAGGATCCCTGCCCACATTGTCGCTGTAGCCTTAGTAGAATGGGCTAGACAGTATAGATGAAGTTATGCACCAAGCCAAACTGTTTGGAAATGGCCTTTCTTTTATTTGATGGGCCAAAAGTGATGATGCTGCGTAGTCTTACGAAAAGTTATTGTCACCTCTATGTTCAAGGCTCTGAGGTCCAGGGTGGGATGAAGTCATCTTGCTGTCTTGGGTACCAGAAAGTATTGAGAATACTAGCCCAAACCTGGTCTCCTGGGATGGTACCTCTTCCACTGCACCCTTTAACAGGGCCCTCAGTTCTTCCTGAAGCTCCTATTCTGGTTGTTGTGGAAGGGGGGTGGTCTGTCTGGCGGTATTTTTAAGAAAGGCAGACGGTATCCCCATCTGGAGAGCTGCAAGGCCTAGGAGTCAGAGGTTATTTCCTTCCATCTTCCCTAGTGCTCAGAGACTCTCCCTCCAACCGGGGAAATGTGTGGGGAGAACTTAAAGCGGCTTAGCGGGCGGCCCTGCCCCTGAAGTCTGTTAGCCCTAGGAAACCTCTTTGCCCAGTCTGGGATGCTAGAAAGGCTTCTGGCCTTGCTTGTTCTGTGGTAGCTGTGCTTTCCTTCCAAAAGGAACATACCGCCTATAGTCTCTGCTTCTTGAAGAGAATCCAAAGTACTGTTTGCACCACTAGCCCTAGCGACTGAACAGCCAGTTTAAAATCTTAACATTTTTCTAAATACTCATCGGCTTTTGGGCCGAACGGATGCTCGCCATCAAAGGCCATATCCAGAAGCTTGGCTTGGACAGTCGCTGAAATCTCAGAACTGTGGAGTTAAGCTGATCTCTGCAGCACTGTTGAAGTCACCATGGCACGGCCTACACAGTCTGCAGTGTTGAGATATGCCTGTAGCGCCTGGCAGGCCACCTGTTTACCATCATCAATCATATCCAAGAAGACACCCCTCACCTCTCCAGCTGAGAGATGATCAGCTGCCTCTGCTATTGTCCTCCACAGCACGTGGGAATATTTAGTGAAGGGGCAGGTGGCATTGATTCCCTTCAGTGCCATTCTCCCAGACAAAAATATTTTCTTTGTCAGGGCATCAGTTTTCTTGGATTCCCTGTCCATAGGCAGATAGGAGGAGGATGTGGCTGGCCTAGAGTTACCATGGCAGCTTGGACCACCAAACCCCCAGGAGACGGATCAGCTGAAAGGAAGAGTAGGTCTCCCCTGGCTGGCTTATAATTTTCAGTCAGCTCAGCATCCACAGTTGGCATGGAACATAGTTTCTGCCACAATGTGCCAATAGGGTTGGATATGGCCGCATTAAAGAGTAGTGCTCTTTCTGTTTGCAGACCGTTGTCCAGGATGTCAGTTAGCTCATAGGCCGTGAGAGGCTTGGCTGGGGTTCCCGGACCCAAGGCTAGGACCCCACTTTCGACTGTCTTCCTGTACTGGGCATTGGGGTGTCCATGAAGGGATGACTGCTGTAAGTCGAGGTCAAGTGAAATGTCAGGTCCATTTTCCTCATGCAGACCCTCAGCCAGGGCCAATAAATTGGCCTGGTCTGTGAAAAAGTTGGCTTCCCCACTCGACTGCTCCATGTCAAAAGGGACTGGATCCCCTTCCTCATCGAAGATCGACCTCAGAATGGAAGATCTCTGACCTTGACTTTGGGATAAACGAATGCTCGACCCTCTGCAGGATGGTTCTGATGTGAGCTCTCAGCACCGATAACTTGAGGGACTTCCGCTGCAATATTGAATTAGTCATCGTTGAGCTTGAGGGCGTAGGACCAGACACCGTCAGCTTGGTGCCGGAACCTCCAGGTGCAACTGGTGGCTTGTGGCTTTGAGAACGGAGCCATACCCTCTGCAGCTTTTAGAAAGAGCTGAAGCATTTGGTCTTTGAACACCTCCCACTCGTCCCTCAGGGCACCCATAGACAGGAAGGATTTACCCTGATCCTCTGAAGAATTTGAGAAGTGTCTGTGCCAACAGCGTTTTTTCTTGTGGGAGGACGAGGAGAACGAATGGCGCGACCCGCTACGAGAGTGCGAGCGCTTTTTTGCCTTCTTACAGTGTCTGTCCTCCTTCTCGGGTGTGAGGCCTTCGTGATGTGAGTGATGTGATGTGAAGATACATTGATGGAGGCTGCTTGAGTGCTAACTTTGCGGACCGTTCCCAGATTGCTTTCCGTTGCATTTGCTGATAGGAACAGCACTGCTCAACGTTCTGTTCCTGACCGAGACACCAAACGCAGAAACTGTGTGCGTCCGTGATGGACATTTTCAAGCTGCAATCTTGACCGTGCTCGAAACCAGATGCTTTTGGGCCTGACATATCAGCGTTGTGTACAAAAATAATGTGCACTAAAGAGAACCGGTCCAAAAACAGTGCGCTGAGCGTGCGGGGAAAAGGAACTGAGGTACTGGGTGTAGTGACGCAACATATGTACTACCGATTTCACGTTCCAGGAGTGGCACAGCCGAGTCAAGAGTAGTCTACAGTCAAGTCATACCACGCCCCTTGTTGAAAGGTTTCTGAGCAGCTGACGCTGGAAGGGATATCTATCAGATGAGGAATCAGCAGGAGAATGCAATCCATTGAAAAAAGCGGAAGAGCACCAGATTCTGCCATCGGCGGTTGCAATCCTTGTTGCATGCACCGAAGTGCTTACATTTAAACCTGAAGGATGTGGCTGTCCCCTCCTGTAGGCTCTTTTTGCATCCTTCCGATATATCTGGGTCCCTAAACTCCAAGAGGATAGCTCAGAGGCAACACACTTGTCTTTAAAACAAGACCATGCTGAGCATCACAGGTTCGATACCCGGTCCCACGCTTAAATGCTGTAGTCCGGCATGAAGTGGGTAATTAAAAAAAAAAACTTTTTTTGAATTCAGCAAAGTCAGGAGCCATGCTGTGAACCTGAGCAAAGCTTCATCATGGTGGTAAATGAGTGCTTAGTTCCGTTAACAATAGGTTTGGCGTCACCCTTAGGCATATTGGCTGGTTCTCTGACCGGTGTTATGAGTTCTTGGTAACATTCATTAATTAATTCATTTTGTCATTTGTATAGCATTCACCATAATTATGGTCCCAACACGCTGGGAGGTGCTATTATGTGCATGTGCATTTCAGCCATTAAAGTTATGTGAGGGTGGCCAAGACCCTTCTATTCACCCATGTCTGAATGGCGTGTGGATGGGCACAGTAGAGGTAATCTATGACGTAAACAGGGGTGAGTTGTGTTGAAGGAGAAAGAGAATTATGTGAGAAGCTACAATTCAAATTTTTGTCGCTAAAGGTAGCTTCATTCTAATGGCAGAGGTGTTGTGCAGTAGTGTTTGTGTTATATGTGAGTGCAGGGTGTGTGGAATGAGCCTGTGCCTTCCACTAAGTTACGAAGGTGCAGTGTGCAAGGGGAGAAAATGGGTTAGCTGTACAAATCGTGTCTACATCCTGGATTTCATCTAGGAACAAAGAGCAGTGCTATGTTTCACAGATCGAAGTGCTAAATGAATACAAAATATGGCTAACTGGGCACGGTGGGCCAAAGTGCAAGAGATGGCTACCCTACACATTTAGGCTAAATTCAAAATATGGCTACCTTCCACAATTAGGCTAAATGCATGTACGTATATGACATTAGGTAGCAAGAGTTATGGGGTTTTACTGGAGTATTGTATTGTAGTAGTTGCCTTAACTATGCTGGGGCTGTGAAGATGAGGTGGCAGAGGTATCACTCAATGAATCAACGGTATTGGAGGGAAGGCATAGGCAAACCGGCCTCTCTAAGGATAGGAGAACGCAACTCCTAGCGAAGAGATTGCATTTCTTGTTGTCCTTGGTGGCAAACAAGTCTATCTGTGGTATTGTCCAACATCTGAACAGCCTTGTGAGCTTTTTTCTGTTCAGCTCCTACCTGCGACACTGGTTTGGTAGTGCTGCAGAGTTCGTCCACAACAGTGTTTTGGACTCCTGCAACGTGATCTGCCTGCAGGAAGATTTTGTGGGCAATTGCCACAGCCACTGAGCAGTAACGGTCTGTAATGGGTACCCCTGTTTCTTTTTGTAGTACATTGTTATTATGTTGTCCATGAGTATTCTTTCCGTTTTTCCTTTTAACGTCAGTCGGTAGGAATGAATGGTGGGCCCATTGGGCTGCTTGCAGCTCGAGGACATTGATATGCAGGTCTGCCGCCTCCTCCGTCCAACGGCCCTTTATGCACAGGTGATCTAAGGGTCGTACCCATCCTGTTAGGGATGCATCTGTGATTAGGCTCACTTGCTGTCGTGGTTCCTACAGCATCTTCCCGTTAAATAGGTTGTACCTCAATCCCAACGATTTCAGTTGTTGGACCAGAGCTGGATTGATTGTAACCTTGTCTTATCAGCTGCCTTGTGTCTGTGACCATTTGTCACCCTGATATTCCTGGATGGGCTTCATATGAGGTCTGCAATTGGGGATCAGTGGGATGCAAGATTACATCATCCCTAACAGTGTCATGAATCGTCTGACTGACATTTTCCTTACAGATCTGAATGTAGGTACAATGGACAAGATGATTAGTTCCTCTCTGGGGAAGGTTTGTCTAGAGCATCTGCTGTAGAGAAGCGAGCCAAAGAAAACAAGTGATGATACTCTGAAGTGTACGGTATATAGTAACAGACTTTCAATCAATGTCTTGCTGCCTATAAGGTCAGCTGGGTTTTAAATTAATACAGAGAACTGTGTCCGGGCTAAGACAAGATAAGGACAACAAGGTCATCATAAATAAACTGTAATTGTCATTTATATAGCGCCCTTTCCTCATTTGTATGACCTCAATGTGCTTTGTGGTTGGAACGCCCTTGGGAACCGAAGTCCATGTATGGGAGATTTTAAGAGTTAACTTTAAGATGCATGTGTGCATTCTGCCAGGTTAGGACTTAGGATGGCTGGCTAGGCTTCAGTAAGCAGCCCTGCGTTCACGCACGTGGGTGGGTGCTGTAGGTGGATTAGGATCGAGTGCTAATGCAGAAGACTTGATGTGTACTAATGGCAGATGTGTTTAGGCACGTCAAGGGTTTCAGTGTGGACGGATATGCAAGCTGCTAGACTGGATTTGCATAGCCATAACTGCATTCTTTAGTACATGAATGGGGAGCCGTGCCTGCGGCATGAGTCCACAGATGTGGGGCGAGTTATACATACCTTAACTCGAATGGAGTTCATCTTTGATGTTGCTTTCCTAGGTCCAAATCGATTGACTGGTCTCACTAGCTGAGGACTCCCTAGACCTGAGAGCCTGAACAGTGGGAGGGACGCCCAAGTCTGAGGAACCCCAGCAGAAGGAGAACCACACAGACCTGAGACACTAGAGCAGCAGGAGAAACACCCAAGTACGAGACAAAGCAGTAAATGGCAGCACGGTCAAATATGAGAAGCAGCAGTAAATGGCGGACAAACCAGAGTTGAGACAATTGAGCAGTGGGAGAGATGCCCAAGTTTGAAAACAGCATTGGATGGAGTGAAGCCTAAAACATGAGGTACAGCAGTGAATGGTGAACCACAGGGACTTGAGACCCTTGCACAGTGGGAGAATCTCCCAAATCCGAGATTCAACAGTACATGGTGGAACACCTAAATTGAGTATCAACAGCACATGCCAAAACCCCTAAATTTGGGACACCTAAGCAGTGGGAGAAAACGCTGAACCCTGAGACCCAACCCCATATGCAGGAACGCGCAAACCTGGGACACCCGAGCAGGGGGGGAAAACACCTAAACTTGATACTCAACAGTACACGGTGGAACACCTGGCATTGGGATACCTCAGCACTGGGAGAAAACGCCTAAATTTGAGAATCAACAGTACATGCAGAAACACCTAAATTTGAGACTCAACGGTACGTGATGGAACACCTGACATTGGGATACTTGAGCAGTGGGAGAAATGGCTAAATGTGGGCTACCTAAGCAGTGGGAGAAAATGCCTAAATTTGAGATTGGAATTGGAGAGTGTTGAGCACAATAGGAATCAAAATGGACAAATCTTTATTTGCTTTAAAAAAACAAAAAGTAAAAACCTAGAACAGAAGCTCATGAGGGCAAGTCGATTACCTGTCAAACGTGTGACCACCTTTAATGTTCAGCATGTCCCAGTGGTTGTACACTACCCCTGCACATTGTGCATAGCATGTAGATACTCAATGAAAATTATATCTTTAGACCATGAGGGAAAAGTATGGCAACTACGGGCTTTGACGACTTGTAAAAGTAAGAACATTGTCTATGCTGTATTATGCCCATGCTAAAAGTTCTATATTGGCAAGACATCTAGAGAAGTCCACCTAAGAATTAACAAACATTGTTCCAAAATCTGACACAGAATGCTCCCTTGGTAATTCATTTTTTGGAAATGGGACACAAATTGGAAGATCTGAAGTGGTTTTGTGTGGATAAAATCCAAGAGGCTACTGTGGTTCAAGAAGCACATACATTGGCTTGTAAAGAACAGATTTGTATTAACCTCAATACATTTGAGAGAGGTTTAAATTCCATGGAAGAATAAAAATATAGAGTATAACTTCCATCAAAAATCCATTCTCATGTACTCTCCAGGTGCACCTAAAAGTTGCTCTGTCTGTGCCTTATCTGAATTGTCTTCTCCAAATATTAACACTCAACGGTAGAATGGGAGACAAAAACATCTAATGGTTGGTATGAGTATATGAAATGACCATTCTAGTGTGGACTCGAGTCAGGATTGAATAATCTAGAACACAGTAGCCCCAAATCAATTCCTAATACAATCTCGAATTGGCTGGTTTAACATTTAAGCCACACTGTATCCCCAGGATACCAGCATGTAGTGTCCAGGGTAAGTACAGGGAATGGCCAATTATGTGTGAATCGATAACTTGAGCACATATGGTGAAATAATCAAAACATTAATTCACATGGATAAATCCCACAAAACATTTTCTCCTCCTTTCTCTTCAACCAAGGCTTCTGTAATAACATGCCGCACTTGTTACTGATAAATAGGTTGTGCATCATTTATGTGCTTGCTAGCCTAGTACAGCCTGTAATTACACATATAAATGTTCGGTTTATATTCGATTGGGATTGAAGGATTTAAGTTTGGGAGTATTCCCCAAAAGAGAACATGGAATAAATTGAAAATGCTCACACTAATATGGCCGCCAAATTAATTATATTTTTGAGAAATGAATAGGAAGCCATGTTCAAACACATTACAGATTACTCTTTCATGGGTGTCTGTTTCCACACATTTTCCTAGACGATCTAACACAATCTGACACCTCTAGGTCATGTAACCAGTACGTCCATCTGACGCGACAAAGCCTGAGGGCGGCTTAAATACATATGGGTTGGACGCGGATAACATTGTAATATTCAGGATGTGGAGAGGATGGCCGGAGTAGAATGTGCTGCATACAACATTAGGTACATTTTATAACGCTCATTGATCCTTGTGGTGTATGTCCATGCCGTTGGTGGACAGTGGATATTTATCCAGACAACGTTTTGGCATGGGTATATATTACAGCTAGCCCCATGCTGTTTAGAGTAAAACGAGCCATATTCAACATAAAAGGTTTCTTGTGTAGTTCCAACTCCTTTTAGCAGTCGTGGTATGGGACAACAGTACAACCACAGATAGCCCCATGTTGCATTTAGGTGAATGCAGGGTCTGTGCTGTTCAGAGTTTAACGAGGCATATAGAACACATGCAAATAAACGTTTTCTGTGTGGTTTTAATCCCATTAAGTAGCCCTGGTATGGGACAATTTTATAATTCCAGCTAGTCCCACGTTGCGCGTCTTCAAATTAGACCATGTGAATCCAATACTGAATGTCCATTTAGCACAGCTAAGGAGTAGTAGATGTGTGTGCTGTGTAACCTGGAAAACACTCGTGCTACTAATGTAAAAGTTCATGGTGAGTATACTTACCAGAAGTATAACACAATGAGATGATTGCTCATTCCACCAGCCATTCATACATTTTCACGGGCTAATGATGTTGCCCTTCTCTATCGTTTACATGGTTTTAGACCCACTGTCTCAGCCAAATATCCACGCCCAAGAAATAGAAGCCTCCCATGTTGGGTAAATTGTCTTTCTTTTAAACAGTGATGTTGTCCACAGAACACAGGATATGGTGTTGGGCACTCTGCTGGCTGTGTGTTTTCTCTGTGGCTCACCCTTGGTTCTTGTGGCACTTTAGGTTTTCTCAGGGACTTTTGGAATGCACCAGATGTTTCTGAGGACATGGATTAATTAACATGGGGGATAACTGGTATCCATGTGGTATAAATATTTTTTAGGATACATATTTTATGTAGGTTTATGATCTATTTTATATGTTAATGCTTTAGGACTGCTCGGTATTCCCTGATGAAGATGTGGCCCAATTGTGCCTACACGTCAAAACCGGTCAGTATTGTTAAAAAAAAAAAAGCCTGGAAATGGGATTATGCAAATTAACTAATATCCATTGCAGGGGACATATATAAATTGTCAATAATAGTGATGTCTCTTTAAAAATAAACCTATGTCTGTCACTGTGAAGAGTAGATGAAGCTATGGATATGCTTGTTTTCATTGAGGCAATATGACCAATGTGGATGTAAGAGATAATTGTTTTTTTCATTTTCCTGCATTAAATTAGTTTTTTGATTTGTTCTTGATAAACAACGTATTAATTAAATACATTTTTCACTTTTGTAAATTGTATCCTCCGGACTCTTTCTTTCTGAAAAAAAAAGGTTTTACAATTTGAGATTCAACAATACATGCAGAAATACCTAAATTTGGTATTCAAGAAAGGTCAATTTAATGAAAAAAAATATCACAAATCAAGAAAATATCACCAATGTGACTGTTGTATATCACCACTAATTCACAACATGAGCTAAACGACTTTTCTGTAAGTACAAAACAAACAGAAATATAGTCCAATGTATAAAACATGCAATGTCAATGCCTGTCACAGTCTAAGCTTTTTGGATATAAAAGTCCTCATACACAACAAAACACCAACTTGTTTCAGCGACACAATAGTATATGGTCCCCCTTCCTCAGGGGGAACCTTTGTGAGATATGTCTGGTCTGCATCTGACGGTATGTGCACATTTGTAGCAGGTGGGCAAATGGCACCTTGGGAAAAGAAACACCTTGTTCAGTCTAACCGTGTGTGCATTTAAAATTGAATGCACTTGGCATTTGATACAGATGGTGAGATGAAGATGCTCCCGTTCGGCTTGTATAATTGGAGTGTTGTCGGTGTAGCGGATCAAGCCGGCACGGTGGTGAACGAGTTAACACCTGGAAGCCATTCGCCTACAGAAGGGTCAACCGATTTGTAGCCGCATGCAATACTAATTGTAGTTGATGGAGAAGTCGAGGCATTGCAGGGTGTTTAAGGGACTTTATTTTTGACTGTGTAGCAGTCCGTACCAGCCATTCGACCAGGTATAAGTATATGTGGTGACTGATTCCCCTAAGGTGGGTTGCAAACAGGTGGCAGGCATTTCGAGAATGTTCTTGGTGCCAATCTTAGTCTGAACAGCAGGACCTTCAATTGTTGGTGTGCGTTTCTTACCATAAATCTTATAAATTGCCTGTGAGCTCTGTGCACTAGTATTGGGAAAGTTGATCTTGGAGGTCTAGTGATGCAAGGATATTGTGGGGTTACACCACTTTTATAATATGCCCTGTGTTACCATCTTGAATTTGTGTCTGGTTATAAATTTGTTTAATGTTCACAGGTCCAGTATTGGCCACCACTTTCTATCCAGCTTCTTGGGCTGGTAATAACTGCAGTATACGCCGAATGCCAAGTGTTTTCTTGGGACTTTTTGTATGACTTTTGGCATGTATTTGACCTCTTGCCATAGTAATGTTTGGTAAGCAGTTTGCTGATTTTTTTTGGTGGTATTTCTGAGGGCTTCCTGTTGAATTCTAGGACATCCTTGTCTTAAGATGTCCATTACCCACTTGTCTGTAGTTCTCTTTTGCCAGTGTAAAAGATAGTAATTATGCCCCCGATTACGTGTTGGTTGCAGTATCGCTTTCCCGTTGAGTCATGGTTGCTGCTTATTGGGTCTGCCTCTTTGTGTTGTAGAGATCCTGCCCCTAACCGCCACTCTGTAGTTCTTGGAATTTTGATACCATTGGTATTTGTTTCTAAATCCCTGCGTATAGTATGGTTGGCACTTGTAAAAGCTACCTGCTTTGGTGGTTGTGGATGAGCAATCTGAGGTTCTGCAAAAGGGTCAAAAGGACTTCTTTGCATGTAATGACATGGAGTAACCTCGCAGTGTCCGCATCCATCTTTATTGCCTTTAAGGCATCATCTATTGCCTGGCCAAATTATTGCTCCCCTTCGAACGGCATGTCCTGCACTTTTGACTGTACTTCTGTGTATAAATCTGTGCTGCTAAGCCATCCTTGCCTTCTTAGCACAGGCCCATTATTTATCTGCTTGAAGCCGTTCTCTGAGATGGGCACCGTGAGGTTTATTTTATGGTTGGATGCCTCTTTTCCTTCTTGGAGAATCCCTAGTATCTTTTCTCTCCTCCTTCGCTAAAGGTTCCAGAATCAGTGCCATTTGATGCCCGTTTCTCTATCATATCTGGACATTAAGGCCAGTGTATCATCCGACATCCCTCGTTATTCGCTGGCACAGAGCATTTTGTGGCTTGTGAATTGGCCTTCTGACCGCATGCTGCAGAGACCACCAATTCGAGGGTTCTATGTGATTTCGCCGACCTATTTTTGGTCGTGGTACTTTTCATCGCCGGATTTTACATCGCCAGAAACCCTGTTTTTGTTTTTTTTTATTCTGGGGGATGGGGAATTTCCCCCCCCCAGACCCTCCCTTACTATTATAATAATACCCCAACAAAACACCCCCCAAAATAAAAAAATAAAAAAACGGGGTTTCTGCCGATGTAAAATCCGGCAATGAAAAGTACCACGACCAAAAATAGGTCGGCGAAATGCGTGTATACCCAATTCGAGTGTGGTATTTTGGTGCAGAGTTCGGTGGCTGACATTTCTTTTTCAAATTGCCCTTTTAGCACATGTTCTTAGAATGCATGTTTAATGAGGAGTAGACATTCCTCCCACACATGATCTAAAATGGGGATGGAGACCACTGCCTTTCTGCGCTTGTTCATATGGTCGAATGAGAAGCAGTCCTTTTCCTCTGCAGGATTTAGGCCAAAGGTTTTGCACACTTTGGTTATGATGGCATGGAATGCTCACATTTCATCTGGTGGAGATTACCTTGGTGGGTTGTACGGAATACACTTTCTGGGAATTGAATCTGGAGCCCACTTGCCTCGGTTTGAGACTGATTATGAGTAATCTGTATCCCTCGTGCTGGCATCCCTGTTAATCTGCTGCGATTCCCCTTCTTCCTGGACCACCAGGGTTATAGTGGAGTGGGTCAGCTCATTATATGGATGTCTAGGTGAGCTGTACCTTTGTCTCGGTGACCTGGATCTTGACAGGTCTGGATTCCTTCTGAGTTGCGAGTTTGCGTAACTGTGGGCTGCGGCAATGGTATGCACTTGTTCAGCTCTGATTCTACTGTCTACAATGAAGTCAGCGCCTGCATTGACAGCCGCATTTGCAGGTGGATGGTAGAACCTGGTATCAGCCTCAGCGGTATTGGCATTTGAGGCAGTGAAACTTATGACGGACGCACAGGTCCTTGAGGTGTTGACAGTGTTGCCACTTGAGATGGCCTCCTTTGTAGAGGTAGGATTTTTTTTTTGGTGTTACGTGTTATTTGGATTGATTCCTTTGAAAAGTCTCAAAGCATTGGTGAGAACCCCTGCTGTACCTCGAAATCTGAGTAAATAAGATGTTCCAGAATGAAATTTAACATAACTTCTGAGAACCTAATTGATGAGGCTGGTTTACTTGGTGAAACAGCTCTTCAGAGGGAGCGCAACGACTGCTCTATTCTTTTCATGTCTTTCAGTTCCCCTTGGCTTTTTAGCTTGGTCTAATTTGGGGTTCCTCTGCAGCAGCTGGTGTTTTTTTTTTTGGCACCTTCCTGGGCGAGAATGTCCCTGGTGGCAGTGCCACATGCCCTTGGGTCATACATTTAGTCGTCCCTGGTGGCTCCATTCATATAGTTGGGTCAGAGCGTTTCAGTGTTGTTGACGAATCCATCAACGACTAGGGCAGTGACTACTTTGATTGGTCTTCAAACCTAGGTAGTTACTCTGTCTGACTTTGAGGCCTTTTTTCTTGGTTGTTCTCCTGTCGATAGTCCCGTCATTGACGAGTCTAGATGTTTTGTCAATGATGCTTTCGACAATGGTTGGTGGGGGTGTGATTTCGATGATGCTGCCATCACTGGGACCCTTGGTGACATTTCTAATGCCAGCATCACCAATCAGTGTGTTTCAGACTGCTTTGTTGTTGAGCCCTTTGATCTTATTGTCAACAGGCTTCTCACTGTTATTGTTGCTGTCGACACAGTTGCCATGTGAGGTATTGCCTCGGTTTTCGTTGATGAACTGCTTGTTGAAGTGCCATGCTATTGGCAGGGTTCTTGCCCCTTAGTCACAGGGCTATATGCCCCTTCTGATCTATATGGCCTTTCTTCAGACCTTGACCATTTCTGGTTAGAGGTCCTTTCTCTAGATCCAATGGTAGCCACACTCGTAGAGGACTTGGCTCAATGAGGGCAAGTGCCCTCCTTCAGAGGAAAACACACCAGACACCTGTTTCTATACCTCAGCTTTTCAGCACTGAACCCTTGACATATTTGACATATTTCACAATCTCCGATTAGGATATAGGCAATCAATGCAGTCTCATGCTTATCCCCTTCATACACATTATTTAAACCACAAGTAAAACAAGCCCTAAATAAGGAGTTTGTATATCTGCCCTCTGTGTGAGAAATGGTAATTTAAACACTTACCTTACAAAGATTTCTTTACAGATCATTTCAGCTGTAGAATTCTGTAGATAAGGTTTTCCTTGGAGAAAGGTGCAAGGACTTCTTCCAGCATGATATACAGTTAGAATGTGAACATGGCCTCTGGGGGTGGTGCTTAGTACTTGCCGTCCCATTGGCTAGATCACAAACACCCAAAATTAAGTGGCTGGATTGCAAAAAAAATCGTTTTTTCTTAACTATAAAAGTAGGTGATGTGAAACCGAGGATTACCACCATGATGATAGAGAATATTGAAAGCATGCAAATCTATGAAAGATCCAATGTTGGAGAAAAGATGTTCCACATTGAGGGTCTTAGTACACCCAATAAAATTCCTCCTTTCAGTCTACGTTTGTATTTTGGTTGGCCGAGTAGGTCTGTGTTGGCAGTTTTGAGGGATCTAGTGAGGGACCAACCTGTGAACTATGCAAGTGTGGTTTCGTCACAAGGAGACCGTGAAGACAGCAGATGAAAGGGATAGGAGATTGTCCTTTTTCCAAACCAGAATCATCCTCGGACTAATGCAATAGACTATTCTGACTAGGACAAGTGCCTGGACTGCCACAATCTTCTATGGGAAATCTAGAAGTGGGTAGATGTGGTTTCTGCTTCTATAGGTGGTAGTCTCTGTAGGGACTATTGTCTTTGAGGACCAACAAAGAGCTCTGGGTGAAAGTTCACACCCAGGTTTCTGCTGGTGTTTGTGGGGGGGGGCTGGGTTAAGGGATTAACGCAACATCAGATTCTGTGATTTCTGTGCCTGCTGAGCAAGATTGTGATTTTGTAGTCATTCAGACACAGGGAGCTAGCAGTAAGTCATTCTTGGATACTGGGGAAGCAACCCTATATTTGTGTTATATGTTTGAATTACCATTCCATTATTCAAATTGATAACTGCTGCCCTGTATCTCATCTGCCTCAATCTTTGATATAGCTAAGCCTTGATTGCTCAACATCCTCTAAAAGCAGATGGTACAATGGAAGCCAGGGAGCTCCATCTTGCTTGTTTCAGGAACTTTCTCAGACCATGATACATAGGGACAATGTGGACAATTCCAGACATTACCAGACAGCTACAATCTGTACCAAACCAGTTATTCACTAGCAGCAACTTCAACAAGCCTGTATACCAATAGTGGACAAACTACAACTACCTATTCATCACTGCCACTTAATACACCAGAAGGGAGCTCTAGTGTTTAAGAGTCCTAGGCCACAAGTTACGTTTGAAGGGCTGCAGAATGGACAGTACAAAAGAATATGAGAACTGAAGAATCCATGGAATGCTTTCACAAATGTTTTCCAAATGGGGTTTAGTGGGCACAGCTTGTTTAAATGTTAGTTATTTGAGTATTCTTTTTTACCGTACTGGATCTTATTTGGTCCTGTCGCCAGATGGTACTCCACTTGCACAGTGGAGAAATAGGTAAGATTAGAAACATTTTTGTTTGGGTTTGGTAACCCAAACAGCTGGAAGGACTTGTGTGGATTCCCACTACGAGTTCTATGTTGTTGAAATCAATTATATTCTATTCTTCTTCTGTAGTATAGAATGAAATGATTCTGTGATGTTAGGTTGTTTGAGTTTTTGTAAATATGTTATTCCAAAGAAAGAAAAGGCCTATAAAATGAAATAAAAGTCCAATTCATTTCGGTCCTAGCGACCATCTTCAGGGACAATTTCTTAAGAAAAAGATATGTACAAGAAGTAAAAATTAATATAAACATTCTTCCAAAAAACTTTGTTGAACTCCAAAATATGATAAACTTATTCATAATCATATTCTCATTATTTATCATTATATTTTCTGGTCTGGAGTTCTTGAGTGTATGTGTTACACATTCATATTTTACGTAGTATTGCAATTTTCTACTTCAGCTGAAGTGCTTTGTATAAGGTATTAAATACACATCCTACCTTACTTGATTGCTCACTGAGTTTCTCAAGGGTTCCTGTTCTGGTGCCCTGCATTTGAATGTCACTGATTAGGTGAAATTCCTAAAAGTGCATAATTTCTATCTAAAGTACCTGGTGCTGAATGTAATGCTTTTTTGCCTTCTTTTTACTTTATAAGAGCATCCGCGGGACAACAGGATCGCAGTAGTGCGATTACCTGCGTTCCCTGTTTGTTTTTATTTTGAAAATGGCGCTGGCATACGCAGCGGGATGACGTCATCAATGTGATGACGTCATTGTGCGCTGGTGGCCATTTTAAGTAGGTTACAAGCCGTTGTATTCCAGTGGAACACAAAAATGCTTATAAAATGGTAACAGACAATTGTGTAAAATTAGAGCAAGATCTCATGTGTCTGAATTGAGCACATGAGCAGAATTATAGAATTACTCACAAAACAAAGATCCAAAACTTTCCACTGAGAAGAAATATACTAAATAATGATAAGCTCCATATTTTATACTTAAGCAATAATAAGTTTCATATTTTATACTTAAGTGCTATAGTCTCAACAGTTCATGTTGTGCCTTTCAAAAACATTCAGGGTGCCCAGAAGTTCAATTGTTGTAGTTTGCCACTTGAGAGTTTATGGACTGCGTTGGGCATATTACAGTTGTAAACCACATTCTGCATCAGTCGTTGTTCTCTTGATTTTGATTAGGAATGTGGTGGTCGCTGTGTCATTTGGAGCGATGCTCAGTTCATGAAATTGTATCCTGTAGTTTGTGCGGTGTGACGGACATACCCCTTGGGGATTGTTTGTTCATAGAAAGCATGCATAGTTACACTCTTCATTCATGCCTCCTGGATATAAGGAATTTAATTTCTCTATCCAATAGGTCTCTTTTTGATTCAAGAGTTTGACGATGGAGCTACTTCCATCTCCTTTTTCAACAGTCTCCAAAATTTGAAATTTCATTTGCACAATATGATGTGCTTCTTTGAAATGTCGTGCTACTGGAGAGTTAAGATTTCCAGTGCGAATATTAGAACGATGTTCATTACATCGAGTTTTAGCTTTTCTGATGGTCTGTCCGACGTAGTATTTTCCACAGGGACATTTGATGCTGTAGATGATATATGAAGTACCACATGTTGCATTTTTTTCAAAAATATTTGTTTGCCTGTGTTGGGATGGAATATACTGCAATTTATGCAGTTCAATCATGGCTAGGTTACATATTTTTTTGGTTTCTCAGATGGTTTCTCTGTGTCACTCCTTACCAGCATATCTTTCATATTCCTGCTGCGTGTATATGCAAATATTGGTGGTGTAATATCAGAGGTTCCCCAAAGTTCTATCTTCAGATAAGAAATGCCAATGTTTGTTCACAATTCTTTTGATCTGGTTACTTTGTGTTGAAAATTTGGTTACATATATTGGAGAAGGTTGTGTTATTATTTTCTCTTTTTGTAGTATGGTTCTTCTGCTCATGTTGTTATTCTTAAGTAGAGAGCTGTTGATCTCTTCGTCTTGATATCCTCTTTGTTTAAACCTGTTTGCCATATCTTTAAGTTGTCTGGAGCATTCAGTTTCGTCCTTGACAATTTTCTTAACTCAAAGACATTGACTGTATGGTAAACTCTTGATCGTGTTTGGTGGATGAAAGCCCAGTCTGTGTAGTAGATTGTTTCGATCACTCGGTTTCCGATATAAAGTTGTGGTCAATTTAGAGTCTTTAGGCCTCATTATAAGTATACTGGTCCGGTAACAACAGTGCCGGTAAGCTACCAGCACTTTTTTTTACCAGACCGGCATACTTCGAGTTCTGTGAGTGGGTGCCTTTTCAGCCCGCCGGGTCTGACCTGGCGGGTGGAACGGCACCCGCTCGCAGATCTTGGAGGATGCAACGGCACTGTTGCACACAGTGCCGGCGCATCCATCCTCCCCATTCCCATTGAGTCCAATGGGACTCGAATGGGAATGGGGAGATATTTTCCCGGTGCCTGCCAATGGGGAATTACTGGCACCGCCGGGTCCGTAATGCCCCGGTAAGTCCCCATTGCTAGGCGCCGGAAAGAAAATGACTCCAGCGGCAGCCATGCTGTTTCTACCAGCACGGCTACCGCCAGGGTCATAATGAGGCCCTATATATCTGATTGTGACATCTAAAAAGTTTACTTCATTATGGCTTCTAGTTGTAGTAAGTTGGATCCAGTCATCTATGATGCTGAGGTAGTTTTTGAATGAGTTGAATTCTTCCTCTGTGCCTTTCCATATGCTGGATACATCGCCAATGTATCGGCTCCAGTATTGTATGTGATTTTGCCAGATCAGATGTTTTATGATGTGGTCCATTTCAAATGTATACATGAATATGTTCACATAGCTGGGGGCCATGGTGGCACCCATAGATGTTTCAGACACTTGAATGCAATGTTGGTTTTTGAATCAAAAATAGGAGTTTTGTGCAATGAAATCTAAGATAAACATTCTTTTGATGCTTGTAGGTTGTCTGCATGAAGGAGTAACCATTCAACCCCTTCTTGTCCCAAATCATGGGGTATTGAGGTGTCCAGGCTTCGTACATCTGCTGCAAAAAGAATAACATTGTTTGATGTCTGTAGTTTGTCCAATATATTAAGAAAGTGTGTTGTATCTAGTTTGTATTATAGGTTGCAAGAAAAAGTCCAGATAAGTTCCTAAAGGTTGGAGAATGCTGTTTATGGCAGAGACGAGAAGTCTTCCTGGTGGTGTGACCAATCTTTTATGAATTCTTGGTAGTGTATAGAATATAGGCATTCTTGGATGGTTGGTAGTAAGAAAATGGCATGTTTTGTCTGTTATCCATCCTCTTTTTTTTCCGCTGTGATAGACTTTCTAGATTCTTCCGAATCTCAAATGTTGGATCTAAATCTATTGGAACGTATGTTTGTCTGTCTGCTAGTTGATTAGCACATTCTTCTTCTTCATAGTCTTTAGTATTGAGGATCACCAGCCCTCCTCCATTGGCAACCGGTTTGAATGTGATACTTTCATCTGAGAGCATGTTTTGCACAATGTCTAGTTCTTTTCTTCGAAAGTTGCTCCGTTTTGGTGGTGCTTCGCATAATTTGTTCAGGTCAGCGGTGACCATCCTTTGATAAAGATCTATGATAGGATAGCCTACCAGAGGGGATAAAGGTACTTTTAGTTTTAAATTCTTTATATTCTGGTTCTTCAATGGACTCTTCAGATCGTTCATTTTCAATAAAGGCAAAAAAGGCTTTTGATCTTGTGAAGTGGTAAACTACAACAATTGAACTTAATGGTCACCCTGAATATTTTTGAAAGACACAACATGAACCGTTGAGTCTATAACACCCAAGTATAAAATATCTTGTATTTTGGGTTGGATTGTCCAAATTGCGCCAACATAGTTTAGAAAGAAATTGTTTTTAAAGTTGTCGGTTTGCTCAAAACATCACGTTTTATTCAACAACTTTTTTCTTTCGTTTTTTTTTATTGGTTTGTTCAACCTTTAAAAAAGAAGAAAACAAGTGACACATCAGCGTCTTCCCTCCCTCCTTCCCTCCTGTTTACGTTAACAAGTCCAATTTGTCACATGGGACTCCATTGGCCACAGCCTTAGTCAAGCGTTTTTTCTACTTATGCTTAATCACTCAGTTTACTTTCAGGTCGTCTAACCGAGTTTTTAGCACTTGAACAAAGTTTATCAGAGCAAACTGTACTGCTCTGTCAGACCCTTCAAAAAGGACTTTCCACCACTCCTCAGTACTCGCTGTTCGATGGGCGTCGATCAGTGAACAAAAATTAAGTCCTCTTTGCTGTTGCAATTCCGTACATGACATGATCAGATGCTTTAGAGTTTCATTGGCGTATTTACAGAAACGGCACTTGAGATCAAGTTCGGTGTGCTTAGACCAAGTACCTAAATGTTCTTTAGTTGGCAATATGTTTACTCTAAAACGCATGTATAGAGCTCTAGCATGCTGGTTTGGCAGGCGGGTTAAGTTGGTGTGTCGTCGACCATAAGCTTTTGCTTCTCCTGGAACCTTGTGCATCAGTTTCGATTTGAGTCTTAAGTCGCAGGTGTTAATCCAGTCTTACCTCCAGATCTTCCTCTTTGCCATATCTGGGTTTTCTATTAACAACAACAGAGTGATGTCATACTCTTTTAGCAGGTCTTGACAGAGGCGGTTCCATTTGGAGAGGATGGTGTATTCTTTGTCTGTGTCAGGTTTAGGCAAAATACGAATTTGGGCAGCCGGAACCTTCAGCATGGTTTTTGGAAACAAGCTCAAGAAGTTCCATGATAGTCTTGCGTGAATTGAAATGAGTCCCATTTCGTACCGTATACAGACAGTTGAGGTACCTTTCGGAAGATGTAACACTCGGGTCCAGAAAATGTTTTCGAGTGAGCTCCACAGGTCGCTCGTACACCCAAAGGCATTTTCCCCTCCGTAGATTAGAGCAGGGACGATGTTTTGCTGAAAAAACATGATGATTGGTTTTAACGAGAACTTTCCAAAATTTTTGTTAATCAGTGAGGCTTGACACACCAACTGCGGAAACTTACTTTTGGCCGCCTCAGCACATGGTGCATCATTACTGCTTGCACTGATCCTCATGCCTAGTTAAGTGGTGTTTTTGTACGATCTGAATTTGTTCCTTGGCAAGGTACCAGTTCAACTTCAATTGATTAGTTCATCACATTTGTTATAGGCTTGCAATCACAAACAGTTTTGTTGTAGTTCCTTTCTTTTAAAAAAGAAATCTTGTGTTTTTTTGGTATGAAAAAATCTTTTTGAAGACACGTGTTTCCCCACTTGGTTCTCAGTGGTTCTTCAGGGGGGTTAATCCTTGGCTTTTGCTAATTCTATATCTGAGTTAAAGTGAGAAAAGGACACAAATAAAGGGGAGTGTCAAAATTATAGAGAAATGAAAGATCACATAAATTCAATTTTAGATATATCAATTGTGCTCTCAAATTTACTGAATATGCCTCTTAATTGTAATTTGATTTATTTTATACTGTTGGATAGATATAAACATGACTCACCCTTCAAACTTGGGCAGGCTTGTGGCTTTTCATTTGCTTTTCAGTGGGTTCTCTTAATTATGGAGATTAGCCATGTGGATAGGAGGATACCTATTTTATATATAGAGTCTTGATTTGTAACGATGTTCATGATAACTGCAGAGTAACAAACAAAGTTTCACGAAATTACTCACCAATTTTTCTTGTGTAAGGTTGGATTCGATTGTCCAAAGGCTGTGCATTTTGCGTCCACGTTGTTAAGCACGAATTAAAAATGGCCACCTATAAACGTATACACGTGATGACTTCACGTTAATTTTCACAATCGTGTCCTCACGTTTACAAGTTGCGGTGGCCATCTTGTGTTGGGCTCTAGGTTAACGTGACTGGATAGAGTCAACTAACATTTATGCTTGGTTTTGATTAAAGATCACAACCTTAAGTTTTACGATACTTGCTACTAATTAGGCCATTAGTAAGAGGCTTAATAATTGTATATTAATATTCTTATTTTATCAAAATATCAATCGGTTCATCCGGTATTAATAGATATTTTTTACCCTGATTTCCTCTGATAAAAGCTTTAACTAATTTCCATTTGCTATAAAATGACCCAATGTAGCAAATATTGTGTTTCAAATTACATTTTCATAGTTACATAGTAGAACTTAAAAGAAACATATTCAAAATTGTGACATGGATACATAGCTGATTTTTCTTTAGCGCATAGAACACTCATATAATTACTCATTTCCGTATCGCAATTCAGGCCAGAGATACAGGTATCCATTATATTAATCCAAAATGCTTTTTTTTGTCTCAAAATCAGTTCCTTGTTTCCTCCTCTTTTGGCATGTTAATTGTTTCTATGCCAAAGAATTTGGTATGATCAATGTTTTCTTCATAGTGTTCCATTTGAAAATGATATGCTCGAGGGTATTTGAGGTCCTTGTTCTTGATGGCTCTCAAATGTTCCATAATTCTAGTTTTAAATGGGTGTATTATGCTCCCTATATAGATTTTGTTGCATAAACAATTTATTCCATAGATCACATACTTTGAATTGCAGTTAATGAATTGGGCAATTTCTTGAGTGGTTCCATTGGGTAATTGTATTTATTTTTTTCCATTTTCAGATTTTAAATATATTCTACAGTTTCCACATTTATAATTACCCTGTGGAGTGTTTACATTCCACATTTGTTGCAGACGTGTTGGGCTACACTTTGGGTTAAAGTGTGATGGACTTATAATGTTCTTGATTGTTTTAGCTCTTTGGTATGTTACTGATGGTTAGGAGTCAAGATATTGGCTTATTTCTTGGTCCAGTTTCAGAATATCCCAGTGTTTTTTTGAGGATTTTTCTCACTTTGTATACGTCAGAACTATGAGTTGTGATAAATCTCACCTTTTTAGCTGGTCAGAATGTTGTTCCATTTTATTGGAAAGTAGATCTTTTCTTGACCTTAGTCTTTTCAAAGTCTGTTTTTTTCTCCAATCACCTCTTTGTTTGAATTTGCCAATCATTGTTTCTGCATGTTTCAGGAATTCTTCATTCTGCATACAGTTCCTTTTGATTCTCAAAAGTTCTCCAAAAGGAATGTTGCTAATGATATGACTTTGATGGTTGCTATGCATGGGGTACACTATTTCCTGATGTGGGTTTAATTTATAGGGTTGTCCGAATGGTGTTCTTGTCTACTTAAAGTTCCAAATCCTAAAAAGCTTAATCTTGTTGTGCTCTCGTTCATTGTTAACTGCATATTATATTGATTGGTGTTCAGGTAGTTGACATATTGTAAAAGTGATGATTTGTCTACATCCCAAATTATTGGAATATCATCAATATACCACCCACAATTGGCTATTTGGTTGTTACTGGTAAATGCTGGGTGTTGCCATGCATGTTCCGTCTCAAAATGTCCCATAAAAAGATTTGCATAGGAAGGGACGAATTTGGCTCCCATGGCTGTGCCTTTCTGCCGATAGATTTGGTCGTTAAAACAGAAAATATTGTTGTTGAGTGTAAAATTAAGCTTCTCAAGTATAATTTTGTTTTGAGAATTGTATGATATAGATTTAAGAAAATATGTAGTAATTTCAATGCCTTTTTCATGTTTTATACTGGTATACAAGAATGTGACTACTCTTGAAGTTGGGTTCCCAAGGGACAGGTTTCAATTGTTGTATTACATGTTTCTTATCTCTGATGCATGAAGCCAGACTTGAGGCTGATTGTTGTAAATGCAGGTCGCTGTATTGAGCGATTCTTTCTGTTAATGAGCCTAGGCCGTTGATTATTGGTCTGCATGGTGGGAAATTGTGGGAACTTTTAAATTAATTTTAGGAATAAAATATATTGTTGCCATTATTGGAAATGGAATTCCCTATATCCAGGAGGCATGAATGAAGAATGCAACTATGCATGCTTTCTATGAACAAACAATCCCCACGAGGTATGACCGTCACACTGCACGAACTACAGAATACAATTTCATGAACTGAGCATTGTTACAAAGACGCAGCAACCACCACGTTCCTAATCAAAATCAAGAGAACGAGGACTAATGCCCAATGTGGTTTACAACTGTAATTTTCCCGACGCAGTCCATACACACTCAAGTGATAAACTACAACAATTGAACTTAATGGCCACCCTGAATATTTTTGAAAAGCACAACATGAACTGTTGAGACTATAACACTTAAGTATAAAATATCGAGCTTATTATTTTTTATTATATTTCTTTTTGGTGGAAAGGTTTTGGATCTTTGTTTTATGAGTAATTATATAATTCTGCACATATGTCTCAATTCAAACACCTGAGATAAGATCTTGCTCTAATTTTACACAATTGGTTGTTACCATTCTATAAGCATTTCCATGTTACACGGGAATGCAACGACTTGTAACCTACATAAAAAGGCAGCCGGCGCGCAATGACATCATCACGCTGCATATGCCAGGTCCATTTTAAAAATTAAAAATGAACAGAGGACACAAGTAATCGCACTGCTGCGATTACGGTGCCCCACGGATGCTCTTTTAAAGTAACAAGAAGGTAAGAAAGGATTACATTCAGCACCAGGTACTTTAGATAGAAATTATGCACTTTTAGGAATTTCACCTAATCAGTGACATAATCAAATACAGGGCACCTGAACAGGAACCCTTGAGAAACTCAATGAGCAATCAAGGTAGGATTTGTATTTAATACCTTATACAACACACTTTATCTGAAGTAGAAAATTGTAATACTAAGTAAAATATGAATTTGTTACAGATACACTGAAGGACTTCAGACCAGAAAATATTATGATAAAGTTAATGCCAAGCAAAGAAACAAAAGCTTGGTAATTTTGAGAATATGATTATGAACAAGTTGATAATATTTTGAAGTTTATCAAAGTTTTTTTGAAGAATATTTATATTAATTGTTGCTTTCTGTACATATCTTTTTCTTTAGAAATTGTCCCTGAAGATGGTCACTAGGACCAAAATGAATTGAACTTTTATTTCATTTTATAGGCCTTTTCTTCCTCTGGAATAACATATTTACAAAAACTCGAACAACCTTAAATCACAGAATCATTCCATTCTATACTACAGAAGAAGAATAGAATATAATTGATTTCAACAACATAGAACTCATAGTGGGATTCCACAGAGGTCCTTCCAGCTGTTTGGGTTATCATACAAAAACAAAAATGTTTCTATGCTTTCCCATATGTGCCGCTTATAGGAAGCAATACTACAATTACAGGTCACAGTAAGCAAAGTTAAAAAGTTGTATTTTGTGGCACTGATGGGCAATATCATGTATTTGCATGCTTTGCTTTCTCAGCCAGTTTGACAGGAGTCACACATATGAAGATAAATAAAACAGCCCGAAGAGTAGCAGTTCTTTGGCCAAAAGTCCTAAACTTTGGCTCTCGCTGTAGGCCTCTTAACATTTTAATTCACACGTTCACCAACCCGTTTCCCTAGTGAGTCCTCATCCAAGGCCACACCAGGAACACAACTATGTGCTTTGCCAAGAGACACCTTAAGCCTCTCGGGGGAGTTGAGGGGGTACCTAAAAGATACTTCATGTTTTCCTCAGCAGATATCAATGCTCTGATAACTCTGTGTAACACCAAAAGATGGTGGCAGAGATGCAATATAGCACACCTACTGGCAAAAAAGTGCCTAAATGTCACTCTTGTATTAGAAACTCTGAAGGAGATCAACAGCTATCCGTGGATTCCTTGAAAGAAATTATATGGATTTGACCATATATGACCTTGGAACTTGATGTCTACGATAGAAGGACGCATGTTTGACCGGGGAATAATGAATGTGGCTACTCCCAAAGAAAGGATGGATACCAACAGTACTTAAAGTTTCATGTTGGTGACTGAATGTTGGCCTTGTACTCAGCTTTAAATATTCCTTTAGGAAAAGGGTCAATCACTGGGTGGCAGAGTACTGAAGTGCTAAGAAAACATTCCAAAACCGAAGGACTGCGAGGTAGCTCTGAAGTTTTGTCTTCTCATGATCTCACAGTCGAGCACTGCCGGAAGCTTTGGATACCAGCCATCTCAAAGACCTAGGGGAACTGTGTAGTCAGCACTCCTTATCCAAGCACTGCCAACCATTACAAGCCACCAAGATCCCACTGCCCCCAGAATCTATCTTGCAGCTTGACATGCACAGCCTGACATTCAGCAGGAACACCGGATGACTGAGGGCTTGTAAAAGGCCGAATCAAGGGCCCACTGTTACAAAATCTATCTTCAAAGAAGAAAGTCAATAAAGACCTCTGGGACACCCAGTACCCTGAGGCTTAACTTACCTACATTACTGAGCATTATCAGCTACAGGACAGCAGCACCATATTGTTAGCAGGTCACGTAGCCTATGGCCCAATGTGACCAGCTCTGAAGTCAAAACACATGCGGGGAAGCATTTTTAAACACCACAATCGCTGGGAAACTTTAACATTTCAAACGCTTGAAAGTTTGAACAGGTTGTAGTTGAATTGTCATAACAGCGAAGAGAGACCGACTGGTTTTACACTATGCAAACTGAACTCAAGAGGATATCTTAATTTCCTTTAGGGTGTCTTTTGCCTGGAGAAATTGCTAACACGTTAGTGGACAATTGCAATGCATGGAGATTGACAGATTTTCCACCAGCTTTCCGCTGGTGGAAACCTGGAGAAAAGATGATGGAGTGCCATCTTTACATAGCCTTCATTCTGACAGCAGAAAGCTGGCAGAATTCTGCATACGCCATACTCTAAAATAAGCCCCTTAATAATTGTATATAGTTACTTACATGTAAACCTACATTGCATTTTTTCCTGCACACAAGAGATACAGCAATGCATAGTGTGAATACTCCCTTGTTGAATGCTGTCAAATGTTATACTGTACATTTAACTGTCCTGCAAATTCCTCTGAGTTTAGCCATGGCTGCTCCACTACATTTACCACTAGGAAAGTCAAGTGGACTTGGAAATAACCCGACGCCTAATTGCGACTAGGTCTCACACATGATGTTGGGCAAGATTGTATGTAGTACCCTTTCGGTGCACTACAACAACCCTGACGTCTTGGCAATAGGAACCCAACCTTTGGCATAAGTCTGTACTACACAGGTTGGTAGCGTGTTGAGCAGCCAGGCTTATCTCAAGAGGGGTCAATGTGAGCTTTTGTGGAGTTACACAGAGATTCACAGTGACCAGTATTCAAATAAACTCTTACACACAAGCTTTCTTGATTAAACAATTATTAATTTATTTAACAGTCAGTTAGAGTAAGCCTTCTTCAGAAGGGGCAATATAAAGCAACACACAAATATACTTCAAAATACACACTCTTAGTTTTCTAAATCAGTAAATACCCTTTTGGGATGGCCCACAGACACTCCTACACCCTCGGGTGACTTCAAAAGTTAGGGTGCTGGGGACATTAATATATCACTGTTGCATTTAGAATATTATTGAGGGGAGTGTTAAAAGAAAAGAGGTTTCAGAATAAGACAAGTATTCACACAATTATTCTTAAGAAGGTAAGTACTTTCAAAATAACCCCCCAATGCAAAGTCAGTTAACCCCTTCCTGAAAGGAAGACACAACACCTAAGCTGAGGAGAGGAGAGTCATTCAGGGAGCCAGGCCAGCCAATGTTAAGTTAGTAAAAGTGAAGGTGAACAGAAGCATTTTTTGCAGGCAAGTAAAAGTCTTGCACGTTTTTTATTTTTTTTTATTTTATTTCGGTTGGTTAACTTGAATTAACCTTTCAAAACAAATGTTTACATAAAAAGAAAAAAATGTCATGTTACAATTCACATCACATCACCTCACATTACGTAACATTACATTAGGAAGAGACAAATACAGATTTAGGAGAAAGGGAGACAAAAGACGAAATAAAGAGATAATAATACGAGAAAAATCACAAAGTAATAAGTGAATAAAGACAAAAGACAGTTAAAAAAAATGCTTAACTAACTCAATTCAAACGTAAAACCACACACAAATTGAAGATAAAACTTGAGCATATACAACATCTAATAGCTCAGAATAAAATCACAAAATGAAATTAGATAATCAAACTATAGGCAATACTGCACTTAAAAATTGCATAGTGGCTATTCTTAGCGAGATTTTAGGTGTGGCAAATAATTCATACCATAATTCATCATCAGATCGAATTATATAATGTGCTTGAGTTAACTTATGGAGAATGATTTTCCTTTGTTTCCTTAAGCCAACACACACAATTAATGTGTTTTAGTGTCTCTTCCATTCCATCAATTTTACAAAATCGACAGTGCGATACATCAGCTTGGATTAGACCCCTTCTTAATTAGATTTGATTAGTTGGCCATAAATTCATACGAAATCTTAAAATTTGATTTCTTAATGTGAATGACGGGCACTTCAGTAAATAGTCAGCTATTTGCCGGGTAAAAGTCTTGCACAGTGTTTTAGAATTCTTTGTAGAATAAGAAGAAATCAAAGGAGGGCCACAAGCTGATTTGGCTTGTGAGGTAAAGAAGCTGTTAGCAACTTTACAGATGCAACCAAGACAAGTCTCCAACGAGGACAAGCGCGGTTACACGGCCAGAGCGAAGTTCTCAGACTGTACAGTACCTTTAGGTTGGAGAACAGTGCTGCAGATGGCTTCTGTTCCTGTGCAGCTCTGCAGATCCTGGTGTTCCTGGGCCTCAGTTGTGGGGACAAGAGGGAGTACTTCTGTTGAGGTGGCTCAGGCTCAGTCAGTCCTGCTTCCTGGGGGTTCGGAGGATCTTTCTGGAGCTCTTGGCCAGCTTAAAAGCAACGCACACGATCTGGTGTTCCTCTCCCTGGCTATTCGGTTCCTGCAGCATTTGCAGTGGATTTTCAACCAACTCCAAGAGGATGTCCATGTGGTTTAATTTGGAGTTGAGTGGTCGCACCAACTCAAGGGGAGAAGCCGTCCTTGGAGTTTCAGCACAGCAGCAGGACTTCACTGGGCCAAACAACAGTCCAGGAGTTGCAGCAGGCTTCCTCTTCAAGTTATTCTTCAGATCCCTTTGTCCAGTGATCGACTCTGCCTTCCAAGCCAAAAAGCCACGCCTGGTATACAAGTTTCCCCATTCATTCCAGCTTAGCTGTCGGTCACCCAGCAGGGTGGCTGTCCTTGCTGGACAGCCAGCCAGCCAATCACCTAAGAGTGCATTCCTGTCTCCTAGGAGACTAAGCACAGGGAGTTTCGGGCACCTCCCTCACTTCCTGCCCCCGCCAGACATCCTGGAGCTCGAGGCGGGCTTCACTCGTGAAACCCGCTAGAGACCAAATGAACAAAGGGACCAAACCTAATAAATCTCAAGAAGGACCTTTCCACAAAGAAATGGCGAAAAAAGAAAACCAGTGCCATTTTGACAAACATGGCACCCTTGGGTGCTTTACTGCAGCTGTGAACGCTACCTGTGGTAAATGCACACCACGGTAGTTAATAGTAAATCACTGCCACCAGCCATTCATTGCGGAAAGGGTAACATAAAAATGTTACATGAGAAACTAGACAAAGGGGATGCTAAGTAACCCCTCAGGCACCCTATGGTAAGATAGTGTGTGCTGTGTCTAGAAAGTTACAATGTAAGTGAAGTCAATTTCACTTCACTGCTTTTGGAAACAGTAGTTGATCCAAGAGAAGGTATTTAAACCTTGTTAAATCTAAAAGACTTCCCTGTGCCACTGCACTGAAGGTGCTGTGACACCACACCTCATATAACTTAGTCTGCTGAATGTATATTGGAAACCCAAGTCAAGAAACGTGGCGATACGACTTTAAATCCACTTCCCCAGTGTGCCACGATCTCTTCTGCTTGGTTCTGGTGACTGCCAAAATATAGTCCAAGTCGTCCGATTTGGATTCTTCCTCCAGAGCGGCCCTAACCACATCTCTTTGGTTCTTGCAGCATCTGCAAGAAAAGCATTCTCTGTCCCACGCTTCAAGCAGTCTATGAAGCACAGGCATTCCCTTTCTTCTGTGTGTATTAGGAAAGATGTTCTATTTGGCTGCTTTCCCTCCATAGACATCAATGGGACAACTAACATTTGGCTATTCTTTTGAACCTTTTCTGACTTTCGGAAGCCAGTGCAGTGAAGCCTTTTTAAATTCACTGGCATTACTAAGCTCATGTGTTTGAGGATCACTGAGCAGTCCCTAAATCTATCAGTCCAGAAGGAGAAATGACTTAACGTAATGTTCTATGCATTCTTCTCCTGCAGATTCCTCATCTGATAGACTCCCCAGGCAGTATTTGTGTTGGAGGCAGGATGAAAGTATTCACAGCAGAAGGTTGTGCAGAACCGCCCTTCCAAAGCGAGCATTGGCCCCATGAGCCACTTCCAGGCTGTAGTGCTTAGTGAAAGTATGTAAGGAGGACCATGTTGCTGCCCGGCAAATGTCCTTCACAGGTACGCCTCTTTACAACGCTGTTGAGGTAGATACCCCTCTGGTGGAATGGGCTCTAATGCCTGGAGGCAAACTCTTTCTGCGTGTTGTGATAACACTCGGATATGTACAGCGTGATCCACTGTGAGATGGTCTGGTTTGAGATAGCCAAGCCTTTCCTTGACACCGAGTAGGCCACAAATAACCGATCTACCTTCCTCTTTGAGTCAAGTCTGTGAAATGGCTCTTCCTCCTTAGAGTGGTGCGGAGGCGGGTAAAAGACAGGAAGGTCAATGGCCTGGGAATAATGACATTCTGACACAACCTTGGACAGGAATCTGGACCACACCTTTAAAGAAACCTTTTCTTGGAAAAAATGGGATAGTGCAAATACAGTGACTAAAAAATGTCGGCCAGAAATCCTGACCCCCCCCCCATTACTGCGACCAGGGGGAGCAGGGTTTTTGGCGGTGTCCGCTGCTCTCCTTAGTCCCAGTGATGGGGCTCAGGGGTTGTGGGGGTGTCCCCGCTTCTATTAGATGGAGGTGGGGGACAACTAAAAAAAGAAAAGTGCAACAACAAAAATACAGACCCTGTGCTGCCAGTTTTGACCCACGTTAGTGGGTGAGAGCTGAGGCCGCAGGGATACGGAAGAGGGGAGGCGGGTAGAGGGATGCCGGTAACAGTGATCTATGTGATCACTGCGCCGCGCCATAATGAGAGTCGGGCAAAATGAAAGTTGACATTATGGGTGGCGCAGTGATCACATAGATCTGAAAAAACTAAGGAAAGGTGGCTTGCAAGACACAGCTAAGGCCTGCAGCTCGCTGACCCATCTGGCAGATGTGATGGCCACGAGAAAAGGGATTCTCTTGGTGAGCAACCGCAGAGAACAAGAATGTAAAGGCTGAAACAGAGCCACCATAAGAAACGTGATGACCAAATTGAGGTCCCATTGTGGAATGACAAATGGAGTACGCAGACATATATTCACAAGGCCCTTCAGGAGATGGGCCAGAACCAGGATCATGAAGAAAAGCCGCCTGTGGTGATGTGAAGGCCTGACAAGGCTAGTGAAAGGAACTCCCTCAGTGTAGTGGTGGGTGTTAGGGAGAATTCTCATTTTATCGCTAATTTCCCTTACCTAAAGAATCCCCCAGCAGCTTTGCTGGATTTGAAGGGTTTGTTTCTTTTTACCTGCTAAGAGTGAGACTCTTTTTCCCACTCTTAGGCATTTTTGCTATGTGTGTTCTAGGCTATTTTTGTGTTTAATGCTTATGGGATCTTTCTCAAACCCATAGGAACCATCTTTATTCACATGTGTTACACAGCACCCTCGCTGCAGTGACACAGGGGTGTCGTAGCAACCCCCAAACATAGACCTCATACCCTGGGACTGACTACTGTCTCCCAGGGCATGTAAAGTCCCCATTGACTTTACTAGTCAAATCCTATGAACTAAACCAGTACAACCCATCTTACTATGGAGGTACTGGAAGGGGTTAATAGTTTTTTCCCTATGTTCATTTTCAAGAGTGTACCCTACAGTACCTCTCTCGAACGTTTCTGGCTGGTGGCAGTGGTTACTACCATAAATATTCGACCGCAAAGATTTCTCTATGGGATTTTCCCATTGTCCGAGACTACCACTTTTTCTGACAGCCTCTAACATACCGCCGGTGCATTTTAATATTAACATTGATCCGGTATGTTTTATTTGCCAGAACTTTAATATAACTTCTTTCTCGTGTCTTTCTCTACAATCTTAACCCATGTCGGGGATACTTTGTTTGTCCGTTTGGCAGGCTTCTGCCCAGAAGCCCTCCTTCCGTCGCCACTGAGTCTGGGGTGGGTCCATTGTGTGGGAGGGGGAGTAGGACCCCTGGACAGGGTTGCCTCAGCAACCCATGTCACACTCTATCCTGATAGGCTGCAGGGTCTCCCGCCAAGATGACCACTCCACTGTGTGAGTGACAACTAGGCTGTATGAATGGGGATCTTTTTGCATAAAGGGACTGGAAGAGCAAGACGTTGCCACTGGAACTAAGAAGCCGAAGAGGAGAGAAGCCAAAGACATCTGCAACGACTGAACCACCGGCAAAGCCCTGCTGCAGCATCTCACCACTTTTCTCCACACAACGAAAGAAGATCTTCACCTGCAAGAGCCTTCTTCCCTTGAGCTGGTGGGGCCAACCAGTTTGCCAATTGCCTTCCCGGACCTGCCTTGTTCGAATCTCCCGTACCCTGTACTCGGAGGCCGGATAGCCAGGCACCAGTCCACCCGGACTGCGATTTAAAGGAGCGTACCTTTTATTCGTCGGGCAGCACCGCGGCTGGTTTCATCTCTGGGTAGTGCAGTAACTCGAACCTTCCTCCACGACGAGAGCATCTCTTCCTCTGCTGGATCACCCGAACTGCAGGAACTACCAGGAACAACCGCCACCGCAGGAGTCACTTCTTCATTTTAAGGTACATTGTTCCGCCAGGCCGCCCTTTCTTCACGGTAGTGCTAAAGTTGTTTTAAATCCTTTACCTACCTGTTGGGTTGGCCGCCCCTCTCTCTTAACATCGTCTTTTCAACTTTTGCAACCACCTTTTCAAATATCGTTAACCAAAGACTTGACTGCAGCTACAAGAACACTTTTTGCTCCTAGGCCCTTGCCCTGTACCACGAACTCTGGCACAGGCCTACTGACTCTGGTCACATTTGTTAGATCTGCCTTCTCCAGATTGATTCTCCATTCGTACTGTGTGGTGCACCCCTTTCTTATACCTACTCTTTCTTCCCACTGCCTAATCATTGTGAAATGCCATTTTGCTCAGTTTTCATTTTTAAGTATTGCTTATATTGATGCACTGTCTTGCTGAACTGGTTCACAACCGATGGGAAGGGTTAGTAGGGTGTATAAGAACCTATCCAGGTAGAAAAACAATTCCTGAGGGGGGCCGCGACTACCAACATGAGCTTGGTGAAGACCCCCAGAGCGGAGGCCAGCCAAAGGGGAGCACCTTGAATTGATAGTGCTCATCCCCTATTAGGAATCTCAGGAACTACCTGGGCTTCTGATGGATGGCACATGAAAGTAAGCATCCTTGAAATCTATTGACACCAGCCAGCCCTGCAACTCAAGAGCGTGGAGAATTTATCTCAACGTCACCCTCTCAAACTAGTCTTTCCTCAGGAATTTGTTGAGGGCCTGAAGTCCAAAATGGGACAGAGTCCCCCCACACATCCCTTCTTGGGTACCAGGAAATACCATAAATACCAGCCTGATCCTCTCTGCTTAGGAGATACCTCTTCCACTGCACCCTTCAAAAGCAAGGCACGCAGTTCTTCCTGGAGTTCCTGTTCCAGTTGCTGTGATGGCGGTCTGTCTGGTGGCCTTTTTAAGAAAGGCAGACAGTAACCCCACCGCACGAGCTGAAGAGCCCAGGCATCGGTGGTAATCTCCCACCATAGGGCCCAGTGCTCAGAATACTCTCTCCAACTGGAGAATCGTGGGGGGAGAAATCGAAGCGGCTTTGAGACCCTCCTGCCCCTTCCAGAATGCAGGAAACACCTCTGCCCCTGCCTGGCTTGCGGGAGCCGAGCCTTCCTGCCATAGGGGACATAGCACCTGTAGCCTCTACCCTTTGATAAAAAACTAAAGGCGTGCTTGGCCAGCACCATCGCAGCTAGCTTGTACTCTGAATTTCTCCAGAGTTTCATCAGCCTTGGGGTCAAAAAGGTTCTCACCATCAAAGGCAATGTCGAGAATTTTACTCTGGACATTTGGTGAGAATCCTGGCGTATGCAGGTACTCCTGCCTCCTGAGCACTGTGGCGACCCCATAGTTCTGCCGACATCCAGATCCGTCTGCAAAGACTGCGGGGCCACCTCCTTGCCTTTGTCAACCGGCTGCTGGAAACCTTCTTGCAGCTCTAGCTCAGGGATGTACTGGGCAGCCTGCCCTATAGCCGTGCACAAACCAAAAACATATTTGGTGAATCCGCAAGAGACATTGACCGCCTTTAAGGCCATGCTGCCTGAGGAGATACTTTTCTTTGCCGAGGTGTCAACCTTTTTTCCCTCTCTATCGGTTGGAAGACTGGATGTGGCTGGTCTGGTAGACACTGTGGCTGCCTAAACCACTAATCCCTCCGCAGCTGGGTGGGTAGAGAGATATGGGGGGGTCTCCCCTTGCCGGCCTGGTATTTTGGAAAGTTCAGAGATGCCTAGGGGTGTGGAACAAAGTCTCTGTCACAAGGTGGCGATAGGGTCAGAGATAGCTGTGTTAAAGGAATGTCAGTTAAGTCATATCCTGAGACTTCACTGGCTGGAGCACTCCACCTCAGGGTATCTATCCCCCTGCCAATTTAAGCCCTGTACTTTTCATTAGTGCATCCATGAGGGTGGGCCTGCTGCATTTCCACATCGGGGGATGTGTCAAGCCCACTGGTGTTGTGCAGACCTTCAGCTAGTGCCAACAGGCCCATGTGGTGGTAGAAAAAGTAAGCTCCTCCAGCCCCTGAATACGTAGGGTTGAAGCCACCCTGGTTGTCAGCCGCACTGAAAATTTCAGCCATGGAGCCAAAAAAGTTGGTCCTGGATTTTGGCGCGAAAAAACATTCGATGGCGGTCGACTGCTTAGCAGCCAGCAGGACAGGGTTTTTGTCACCCTGGGCGCGTCATAGGGAATCGGACCAGCGCCGAAGGGGCCCCGGTCTTGCTCGGCGCCGAGCCTGATGGCTCCACTGACACTGATGACGTTGCAATAGGTTTTGCTCTGGGGCCGGAGTCAACAGGCTCCGCTGGAGATATTGGGGCTTGCTGCATATACTGGGGCCTGCTGCCTATACTGGGGGCCTGCTGCATTGAGGGCTCGCCCATACCCGCAGCTGCCTTTTTAAACATGTTTAGCATCTGGGTCTTATACTCCTATTCAGCCCTGGACGTTGCCCCACCGCCGACTTAACGCGTTCACTAGAAGAATCAGACATGCGCCGGCAACGGTGGTGGTCTTTCTTCTTGTAAGAGGAGGAAGAGGACGAATGGCTTCGGGAATGATATGATATGGCATTTATAAGGAGCCTATACACAAGTGTTTCAAGGCCTGATGAGGCAAGGGAGGAGGAACAGAGGGAAGACAGAGACAGCAATTTTACTAGGCCAGGTGACCATGAGATTGCGCAAGTACAGGGGAGAGGGGAAAGGGAAAAGTGCGAGGGGAGGGGGCAGTGCAGTACATAGGATAACAGTAAAGTAAATAAAAACCAATAAATAGAATAAATAAGAAGTGCAGCTAAGTGGTGGCAAGTGCAGGGGTTAGTGCAGACAACTGGTGTCGGTAGGGGGCTGTAGGGATACAGAAACAGCCCCCAAGTGCAGAGGGTTGCCAGGGAGGCAGTGCAGGTGTGCAACTGGCGGGGAGGGGACCTGAGCCCGAAAACAGAGGGTAGCCAGGTGACAAGTGCAATTTCAGTTTCAGCCAGGAGTTCAGCAGGGGAGAGGAGGAGAGAAAGCAGAAGCAAAGAGGAAGGTCTTGAGGTGCTTCTGGACCCGGAGATGGTTCTCCTCAAGTTTCAGAGAGGCAGGGAGGCTGTTCCAAAGGGAGGCCCCAGCCGAAGAAAGAGATCTACCACCAACTCGTTGCTTGGAGAAGCGACTGACCCAGAGGGAGTTGGAGGCGGATGAGCGAAGGGCTCAAGAAGGAAGGAGATCTCTTTAGTTTTTCTCGTATGCCTTTTCCTTTTCTGGGGTAGGCCCCTCCATTTCAGCCTCTGATGACCGAACAGTCGAACACACCAGGGATTTAGAGGGCGATCGGCCTACTGCGAGTTTCGCCGCCCATTCCTGTGGGACTTCGGGTTCATTTTGCCAGATGAAGAATAGCTTTCGTTGTTGTGACCGGTGCGGTTGAAACTGGAGACTTGGAGCACAGGCATGGTCAAAATCACATCTTAGGCAAAAAAAAACAACAAAAATTTCGAGTGATCGAAATTATCAATTGCAGTGTTCCTCTCAAACAGCCTACTGAGCGCATGGAAAAAAGGAACTTAGATACAGGGGCATAGTGACGCAGTATATGTACGATGACCGACGTCACGTACGGAGCCAAGTGAGGCATCGAGTCAAGACGGATCGGCAGCTGAATTGAGGTGCGCTACGCCACCTGTTGAAAAATCTTCTGAGCAGCTGACACTGGAATGGATATCTATCCGATGAGGAATCTGGAGGAGAAAGGCAATCCATTGAACTCTATTCTCCATAGTAAAATGATCTGTTTATTTTTCCCTGCACTCATCACCTTCTATGAAGTACGGTAGGGACACTGTGACCCTGAAGTTTTATTTGTAACTTTTTGGTTACAAACATGAGGTGTCCAGGATGGGCTGGTGTCAGCGGATACTTTTTTGGGGGGAAAATTGAACTATATTGGCATTTTGAATATAACAATACAAGCTTTGAATGCACAATGTTCCCCTGTAACCCTTTCCCCACTGAGTTCCCCCTGTAGGCTTACTTCTGTGATTAAGTCTGTGGGTAGAAATTCATGTGTGTGGCTCAAGCAGCATCCGAAGGTTCCTTCCTCTACCCTTGATGCCATTTCAGCTGCCCCGTGCCCCATAGACCCCTTACCTCTTGAACCACCCACACTGCAGCCAACTCAACAAAAAAAATCTGTAAAACGCCCCTTCACCATGACAACCATTCTCCCAGCAGACAGCTTCGGGTCCCATTGAGTGGGTTCACCCTGCACCCCTCACCCCTTCATACTTCACCCGGAATTGCCCATTCAAGGTCTCTCTCTGAACCAAGGGGTCTGGGGCCACAGGGATTGTTGCCCCCAGGCCCAGAGGCCTCATGTGTTTTTGGCCTGTCCCCTCTGCCATTTCTCAGCATCCGTATTTCCCGAAGAATGGTACCTACCGGCTCTCGATGTTGGTATGGGATTCATCAATCGGATGTGTGAGGTTTTCCATATCGTAAATGGCCTGCACCTTAGACACCCAATCCGTTATTGCTGGCATCCTTGGACTTTTCCACATCTGGGCGAGGTAGCATTTTGCTGCCACCAGCAATACCCTTACCATGTGCCCATCCTCCCCTCGTCTCCCCTCTACCGTTACCCCAAAGTGAAGCCGCCACGGGGAGAGTTCCCTGTTGATACCATCTACCACTTTAATCCATGACAGGACTTCCCTCCAGTATGTTTGTGCCCCTCTGCAGCCCCACCACATATGACCATTGTGCCCTTTGGTCCCCCCACATTTCCAATGGCGTGGGTCATATCCCCTACACATCTTTGCTAACACAGCCGGAGTCTAGTGCCACCTGTGTAGGACCTTTATGGCCTGGTGTCTATACTGCAAGGATGCTGTCGACTTTGCTGCTTGTTTGCATATCAGTGTCCATAGAGCGTCGTCCATTTCCCTCCCTAAGACGTTTCCCTATCTTTTCCTGGCCAGAAGTGGGTCCCTGGGTTCTGCTAGCAACATCCCTTTGTATAACTGAGCTAAGAGTCCCCTGGAGCCCAACCTCGTGAGCAGGAGTATCTCAAAATCCATCAGCCCCCTCTGTAGGTTCACCCCCATCTAGCCTCTGCTAGGACTCCCTTCAGCTGTAAGTAGCGGAACACGGACAGGTTGCCTATCTGCAAGCAGTGTGCTAGCCTGTCTCTTGTGATAAACTGCACCCTTCCCACATCTGGCCAGCCCTGATCGGCCTCGCCTCGTACCACGTTTGGAATGCCAAATGTTCATCAATCCCGTCTTGTAATTGTGGTGCCGGGGATGCAACTCAGTGGGGGTGGCCATGTAGACAGCCACTTATTTTCCCCACTGTCCCCCCAGAGAACTTCCAGGATCGGGTGAGTCAGCACCCTGCCTGGGATATCGGAGCGGAGGACACACAGCCATTCTCTGAGGGGGACTGGTGCTAGTACCGCGTTATCCAGTGTTACCCATTGCTTTTCGGTGGTCGAGTCCAGATGGTCTACCAGCACCGGCAGTTGGGCCACTTTATAATAGGTTGGGAGATCTGGGAAGCCCACCCCTCCTTCCTCTCTAGGCAAGATCAGTGTTTTGTATGCAATTCGATGTTTGGCCCCGGCCCATAGGAACTTTAGCAAGGTCAGTCTTACTTTGTCTAAAAAGGCCCTCGGGACCACCACCGGGAGCATATGGATCTGCCAAGGCAATCTCCTTAAATCGCCATGGGGCTTTCCGTGGGACAATCTCTGGAATTCTCATGGTCAATGTTGTCGGTGAGTGATCTGATAAGGTCTTGGGGAGTATTGCGCTCTTTGTGGCCCATCATAGCACATTCTCAGAGATCAGCCAGAAATCTATTCTAGAGTGCATATCGTCCACTGTGGTATAATAGGTGTACGCCATCTGTGTTCCATGCAGTGTTCGCCAGGCATCCAGCAGACCCAGATCCACAATATGTGTATGTATTTTACTTCCGGCTCTTGTTAGGGTTCTGGGAGTGACGGAGGTGGAGTCTAGTGCCACCTGTGTAGGACCTTTATGGCCTGGTGTCTATACTGCAAGGATGCTGTCGACTTTGCTGCTTGTTTGCATATCAGTGTCCATAGAGCGTCGTCCATTTCCCTCCCTAAGACGTTTCCCTATCTTTTCCTGGCCAGAAGTGGGTCCCTGGGTTCTGCTAGCAACATCCCTTTGTATAACTGAGCTAAGAGTCCCCTGGAGCCCAACCTCGTGAGCAGGAGTATCTCAAAATCCATCAGCCCCCTCTGTAGGTTCACCCCCATCTAGCCTCTGCTAGGACTCCCTTCAGCTGTAAGTAGCGGAACACGGACAGGTTGCCTATCTGCAAGCAGTGTGCTAGCCTGTCTCTTGTGATAAACTGCACCCTTCCCACATCTGGCCAGCCCTGATCGGCCTCGCCTCGTACCACGTTTGGAATGCCAAATGTTCATCAATCCCGTCTTGTAATTGTGGTGCCGGGGATGCAACTCAGGGGGGGTGGCCATGTAGACAGCCACTTATTTTCCCCACCGACCCCCCAGAGAACTTCCAGGATCGGGTGAGTCAGCACCCTGCCTGGGATATCGGAGCGGAGGACACACAGCCATTCTCTGAGGGGGACTGGTGCTAGTACCGCGTTATCCAGTGTTACCTGTTTGTATGCAATTCGATGTTTGGCCCCGGCCCATAGGAACTTTAGCAAGGTCAGTCTTACTTTGTCTAAAAAGGCCCTCGGGACCACCACCGGGAGCATATGGATCTGCCAAGGCAATCTCCTTAAATCGCCATGGGGCTTTCCGTGGGACAATCTCTGGAATTCTCATGGTCAATGTTGTCGGTGAGTGATCTGATAAGGTCTTGGGGAGTATTGCGCTCTTTGTGGCCCATCATAGCACATTCTCAGAGATCAGCCAGAAATCTATTCTAGAGTGCATATTGTCCACTGTGGTATAATAGGTGTACGCCCTCTGTGTTCCATGCAGTGTTCGCCAGGCATCCAGCAGACCCAGATCCACAATATGTGTATGTATTTTACTTCCGGCTCTTGTTAGGGTTCTGGGAGTGACGGAGGTCCTGTCTAGGTCTACATCCAGTATGGTGTCAGTCACCTCCACATATGATTTGGGCGGTTGGATATCTGGCGCATTTCTTAAAGACTTCCTGATAATATTCTGGGTTGTCTATATTAGGGCCATATATGTTGAGTAAAAGAATTTCTGCATTCCCCAGTCTGCTGTGTACCACCACAAATCTACCACCCGGTTCACTCTCCATGCTATAATGGGTGAATGGTAGTGATCTATGTATTAATATCATTACTCCACAGGTTCTGGTGAAATAAGATGTATAATAGCGGTGTTGCCCCCATCCTGGCGCAAATTTACGGGCTTGTTGTTCTAATAGGTGCGTTTCTTGTAAGTACAGGATCTGCGCCCCCTGTCTGTTGACATATGCCATTACTTTCCTCATCTTCACAGACCCCTCACATTCCAGCTCATTAACTTTATCTCTGTTTTATCTCTACAATCCATCATCTTTCCAACCTGTTCGTTCCATTTCCATGCTTCGATATCTTCTAGCATTATCGTAGTGACATATTGCTCTTTGCCTGTGCAGTGTTTAAACTTTAACTCCCCTACTTCCCCTATGCCCCCCCCCCACTCATAGTTCCCCGAACTTTAACTATGCTTGTCCCCGGAATTCTCCCTCCGCCCCCCACCCTTACCGGTTCCACTAAACTATGCACTCGGAAGGGGGGGTGGCAGCAACAGTGGTGACCAGGGCCCGGACATTAACGCAGGTACTTATCGCTGCCTTCTCAGGCCATATGTTAACGTTTCCAGTGCTCATAATGAATTCTGCCAGTCTATTTGCTTCGGTTGTTCAATACTAGAGTGCATACTCTTGGGCGACAGGGTCTAACATTTCGTAATCTTCCGTCGGCTCATGGCAGTCTCTGATTTACTGGTATAATCTTGTTTGCTGTCAATACAGGAGATCTCATTTGCTGCCTTCTTCAGTTACTACTGCCTGTTTGTCAGGGATCGGAATCTTTGTTTCAATAAAAGTAGTTGCTTCTTCCGGGAATGTGAAAAAGTATGTCTTGTTGTTATATTGCATCCGCAGTCTAGCCAGGTAGAGCATGGCATAGGGTACTTTTCATTCTCTCAACATCTTCTAGACACCCGTGAATGTTCGCCGTTCTTGCTGTACTGCCATTGTGCAGTCTGGGAATATGCGTATCACATTGGAGCCTAGCTTCAGTTCTTGTTTGTCTCTCGCTGCTCGCAATACTAGGTCTCTGCCCGGTAGTTCATAAGTCTTGCTATGATAGGCCTTGGGTAAGCTCCCGGTTTAGGGCGAGGTGCCAGGGATCTTGGGTCTTTCAGTGCATCCTCGGGCACTCCTACGATCAGTATATTAGTGCGGCGCGACCTCGCTTCCAGGTCCTCACATTTAAGTTTGAACGTGCCTAGATCTTTGGCCATATTGGTGACAGTAGCCTGCAGCGCCTCTAGTGTCTCTTCCGCTGTGCTGATTCTCGTCTCCCTCTCCATGATCCGCTGTGCGGATTTCTCGAGTTGGTTACAGATCGTTGCGAAGTTGACATTGTTATTAATGGTTGCATAGCCTTGTTGCATCGAGTTGAAAACCTCTTGCGGATCCATTGCTGCTGGTGTCAGTGTTTGAGAAGCCTCTGGACAGCACATGCCCTTTTCGACCTGTGTTGTTACTTTTGGGGGTCGATTTTGTGAACTTGTCCATAGCCCCACACTTCTTGGAGGGGGCTCCTCTAGGCATTGTAAAGGGCGTTGGAGATGTTGTCCATGTGCAGCCAATATCTGTCAGCATTGTGATTGTTCCTGAGTTTATTTTATTTGCCGGTTCCTTCCCAGCGTGGTCTGTGTCCAGGGCACTCGTAATCCATACGTACTCAGGTAGAGAGGGGTCACACTGAGACGGGAGATTCTAGAATCTAATTTATTTGTTTGCAAGGTGACTGAATATTCTTATTGATTGTTGCCAGCCATTACCATCCATCTTGTTGTGACAGTAGCGTTATGTTAGACTGGTTTCTGCTTTGTGTTTAAGTGAGGCGCTGTCTCCCACGCAGTGTAGCTGTGGCACACCACAGGGGGTCTTTGAGCTTGTAGTGTTATTGGGCCGGCTGTTTGTATTCACCACTCAGTGCGCCCCTCGCCAGATCTGTCGCCCTGCCCCCGCAAGGAGTGGCTCCTGTTTGCCCTGGCAGAGGCTATTCCTGGAGATACGGGCAGGGGTGGGAGGGGTGTGGGGGGTTATTAGCACTTTCTTATCTGTTTCAGAAGCACTGCATTAGTTTTCTGATACATTTTTGGGATACCTTATGGTCTTTGCAGGCCCGGAATTCTGTCAGCGTTACTGCATTTATTGCTGTATACATTAGCTGTGTGAATCGTTCACAGGTCTGGCGGATGTCGCTTGGCCTCCCAATTCCTGGTATCTGCTCGCCTCGGGAGACACTTTAATAACTTTGATCTGACTCCTGTCCCGTTGCTCCTCATGTGCCCTGGCTGTAGCTAATATGCTGCTGTTTGCAGTGTAGTCTCAACGTGGCGAGCCGTTTTGCCCGCGGCCGTCCGAATTCCCTTTGCCCTTGGAGCCGGATGTTCGTTCCTATAGTGAGGCGTACCCTCTTTCAATGGGTAGCAAATGTTGGGGCCGGCGATGTTATCCCAGGAGTGTGGATTGGGGACGACGATGCGTTCATTATGTGAATGGTCGTACTTGCAATTTTTCCTTACTTGCAGAGTAACGCGTTCACCGTATTGTCTGCAGTCAGGTCTGTGCAGTTTCGCTCATACGCCAGCCCCTGTATAACCAGTACCTGCTGCGTGGGAGTGAGGAAGAAAGTTTGTTCAGTCTGCCTGGGATGATGAGATTAATGGCGTTATGAGCGCCGGTCTCCCACATATATTGGCACCTCCCTTGCTGTCCAGGCTCACCACAGTAAGTCGCTCATTAATATCGCTGGGCGGGCGGGGCATGGCTACGAGAGCCATGTAGGAGGACGCGTTCTGGAGGAGCTCCCGAGATCCTGCAACGATCCGGGCAGATATGTGCGGTACGACGGATCGCTGACCACCGACGATACACATGATGGTGTGTGAAGGTATTGGCCACGCATTGTGAACTTCTGGAGAGAATAGGATTAACGACGACGGAGATCGGTGGCTACGAGTTAAAAGACTCCGCGAACAAAGGGCGACTCAAAATGGCCGACCAGGGCCCGGGACTGGAATAGAGGCGAGTTGTGCGGTGGCCTAGCTGTGAAGGTGCACTGAATACAAACTTGCTACTTTAGCAACCGATCGATTTCCTGAGCCATGTCGAACAGGCTGGTGCGGCCGAAGGTGAAACAGCCTACCTTAGACGATTTCACTAAAACTCCCCCAAGCCAGGACACTACCAAAAGTAAGGATGCGCTAGCTGGGAGTGGCACGACGTCTTCGTGCACCAACCAAGAAATCCTGGCGGCGATTGTGGAACTGAGGGCGGCCTGGGAATCAAAGCTGGAACTGGCCGTTACTGAACTGAAGATTGCACTGGATCGCAAGGTTGGAGAGGTCCAAGAGGACGTTAATCTGCTACGACATGATGTCAGGGCCCTGGCGGAGCGCACGGAGTCTCTCGAAAAAGAAGTGGGCCCGAATACAGCAGATTGCGCCACTCATAAGGCTGACTTGCATGCCCTCACACAAAGGATGGGCAACCTGGAGAGCAGAGCGGAGGAGGCAGAGGGACGAGCCCGTCGCAACAACATCCGCATCGTGGGCCTACCGGAGGGGGTGGAAGGCCGTGACCCTACGGATTTCATCGAATCCATGTTCTTACAGGAGATACCTGGAGGGGCCCTATCTCAAGGATTTGCAGTAGAAAGAGCACATAGAGCCCTAACTAGGAGGCCACCTCCGGGGAACCCGCCTAGGCCTGTGATCGCCAAAATCCTTAACTACCGCGACCGGGAGAGGATACTGGAATACTTCCGTAAAGGAGGGACGATCACGAGAGGAGCGGCAAACATCACGGCTTATCCAGATTATACTCTGACTGTACAGCGTAGTCGCATGAACTTTGGGTCTGTAAAGCGGAGGCTGAGAGAAGCAGGCCACAAATATATGTTACTCTATCCTGCAAAATTGAAGGTCTTCCATGCACATAAAACCTTGTTTTTTGAAACCCCGGAGGATGCTATGGGATGGCTCGATGCGCAAGGATGCCCCCAGGAATCAGAAGTTCGGCCCAGAAAGGGCTCGGAAGAGATACTGGAATCGTAAAATGGCGTCGCAAGATGGCGTGGCTCGTGGGACTTGAATATAGTCGGTGTGACACCTTCGGTAAAGAAGGCCAGATGATTGCACTATTTGTCAAGACATTGTGAATGTTTATTTGATCGGGAGCCTTGCGGGGCGATACTCTCTACCCCACAATAGTTTTAGTTGGGTGGCCGTTAGGGTGACCTCACCCTACTGGGCTCCGATCACCGACCGGTGCTTGCGGAGCTAGATGTGGGGGTGCCTGAGCTCTGAGGCTGGAGCTGGGCAGCAGTTGGGGTGTGTGATGTTGGGGAAGGCACGGGTGGGGGGAGGGGAGGGAAGCTGGGGTTTGGTTGTGTATATAGTTGAAGGGAGTTTGAGCTTATATGAGGAGTTACTGGACCGAAACGCTATCTGTGTCATGAGGGCGGTTGGGGGTCGCTACATGGGAGGCAGGGAGGAACGTACTTGCCATGGGAGACCTTAAGATTGTCACCTGGAATGTCAGGGGACTTAATAGTTATTTAAAAAGGAACAAAGTTATGTTGTACCTCAAAAGGCAGAAGATCGACATTGCACTATTGCAAGAAACACATCTGAACCGGCACAAGTTAGAACTGGTTGAGAAGAAGTGGAGTGGCATGGTGGTGGGCTCCCCGTACTCTGCCTATGCCAGGGGAGTGCTAATCTGGGTAGCACCGCACGTTCCGTTCAGAGTCACGTGGCAGGAGGTGGACACGGAGGGCAGGCTGGTTATGCTCAGAGCCCTGGTAGAGGATAGAGAGGTTTGCATTATTAACACATACGCCCCCAATCAGAATGCTGCTGCATACTTCAGGACCCTATGCACCCGTCTGGGCACATGTGTGGGGGGAGCGATCATTTGGGGAGGGGACTTTAATTGTGTTCTCGATCCAAGGGCAGATAGGTCCGACGATAGGATTGATCGGCCCACCCCGGCGGCCAGAGTATTACAGACGTTGCTGGGCGACTTTGGGCTGGCGGATGTTTGGCGACTGAAATACCCTGATACCTCGCAGTATTCTCACTACTCTGCTCCACAGCGCCTACACACGAGATTGGATTATTTCTTTGCCACGTCAGAAGTGGTGATGGCGACCACTCAAATTGAATATAAAGCGAGGGTCCTGTCGGACCACTCGCCCTTGGTGTTGACCTGGCAGTATGGCCGCCCTCGTGCACGGATACCTACATGGCGCCTCCGTGCGGAGGCGCTTAGGGACACGGCTTTTAGGGAGGACATCAGGGAGGCGATCCAGCGGTACTTTGAGGTTAACACGGGCAGTGTAGATTCGGCTGGTACACTTTGGGAGGCATTCAAGGTTGTGTTACGAGGGGACGCTATTTCCAAGTCAAAGGGCCTGCAGGGTGGGGTTCTGATGGAGCTACAGAAGGCGGAGAGACAATTGGAGCGCGAATGTAGCAAGGCAGGAGGGGATGCAGACCTAGTACTTGAGCTGCAGCAGCGGTGTTCGGAGCTTTGGGAGAGGCTCTGTAACCTTAACTATAGAAAATATGTTGAGAGGCAGCATGCGGGTGGAGACAAAACTGGCCGCCTACTGGCATGGTTGTATAAGAGAGAAACCCCTAGGCCCCCGATCAGGATGATAGTTAGAGAGGACGGAGAGGAGGTAGACACCCAAGAAGGAGTTAATGCAGCCTTCCTTGATTATTATAGAGCACTGTATGAGGACGTAGGGGGAGAATATCAGGCAGAGATCAGAACTACATTGGAAGACATAGAGCTGCCCAGGATTAGTGATGAAGAAAGAGAGGAGCTGGACGCACCTATTACACTAGAGGAACTGGAGGAGGTAGTGAAGGGATTGCCCACTTGTAAGACTCCGGGCACGGACGGACTCCCGAGTGAGTTTTATAAAGTGTATGGGGCAGAGATACTCCCCCCGATGCTAGAAATGTTCAATGAATCTTTCGAGAAGGGTCGGTTACCGGAAACGCTCAGAGAAGCGCTGATAGTGCCGCTCCCCAAGCCTAATAAACCCCGACAAAGCTGTGGATCGTATAGGCCGCTGTCGATGTTGAACCAGGACAGCAAGATCCTGACGGCGGTCCTGGCCAACAGGCTACGAAGGGTCATCAGTAAACTGATACACCCGGACCAGACGGGCTATGTCCCCAACAGGAATATAACTCACAATCACAGGCGACTTCACCGGGTGATTGAAGAGGGGAACAGGAGTGATGAAGAGATGGTGGTGGTGTCCCTAGATGCAGTTAAGGCATTTGATTCAGTGAGGTGGCCGTGGTTGCTGGCGGCCTTGGAGGGGTACGGGTTTGGGCCTGGCTACGTGAGGTGGGCGAAAATGCTGTACAGCGAGCCACTGGCCAGGGTGCGCACAGGATCTGTGATATCCAGAAGGTGGCGACTTAGCAGGGGCACCAGACAGGGATGCCCCTGGTCCCCGATGCTGTACATATTGGCCCTGGAGCCCCTGGCGGTGTACCTCAGACAACAATATGACTTGGTTGGCATCGAGGTGGGAGGAGAGAACCATTTGATATCCCTATATGCTGACGACCTGTTGTTGTACCTGAAGTATCCGGAGGAAAACCTCCAGTACATTTTGGAGGTCATGGAAAAGTATGCGGAGTTGTCCGGCATAGCGGTTAATCCCAGTAAATCAAGCATGTTTCCGCTGGGGAGCTTCATTGGGGTCCCTCTGGAACGGTTGCCGGTGTTGCCCGTGCCCTGGGCAACTGAGTCTTTCCGCTACCTCGGAATTGATGTATATCATGCTGTGAAGGAAGAACACTTGCACAATGCCGAGGCGGCGGTAAAGAAAATCCGCGATAGTATGCGGTTTTGGTAGAAGCTGCCGCTGGCAATGGTGGGCCGGGGGGCGATGCTTAAAATGGTGGTCCTGCCCAGGCTTTTGCACTTTTTCAGCAATATACCATACTTGATACCCAGGAAGTTCTTTGTCAAACTTGATAGTGTATGCAGGGACTTCCTGTGGCACGGCATCCGCAACAGGGTAGCCTTGTGGAAACTGCAAAATTTCCACGATAGGGGAGGTATCAAGCTGCCGAACTTTGAGGCCTATTATGTGGCCGGCCAGCTGCAATACGTGACCAAATGGCACTCTGATGAGGAAACTCCTGAGTCTAGGCTGGTTGGGAGGGACTGCGCCCCGTTTTATCTAAAGGAGGTTGTCTGGGTCCCTAGGTCGGACTTGCAAGGATGCCCATGTATGTTGCTGTTGGGGTGGAGAATTTGGCGCAGAATGTGCCAGTTGATTGAGAACCCGTACCTGTGTTCCCCGCATGTGCCACTGGTCGCCCTAACTAGGGGGGACAGCCAGCTCAGGAAAATTATCAGGACATATTGGGAAATGGTTGGGCTGGCCACATTGGGAGACATATGGCAGGATGGGGCCATTAGAGAATTCGTAGACCTGGGCGAAGAAACAGGGCTGCACGGTGGCCAATATGTTACATATCTAAGGCTGGTACAGATCATCCGCAAGACTTGGCCGGAGACGGTGCTAGCGGAAGATCCGGACGCACTGATCGGAACGATATATGATATATCAGAGGGCGGGCATGAGATCTCTAGATTATGAGGTGGTGATGACCCGGGTGGGGAAGGACTTGATGGATTTGAGGCTTGATTGGGAAGCAGAAGTGGGGGCACAGATGACTGATGGGATGTGGGAACGGGCCATGGGATACCATAAGAAAGTGTCCAGGAATGCCAGATTGCAGCAAATACAGCTGTACATCACGCACAGAGCATATATGACCCCGAAGAAAATAGCTAAGTTTGCGAATGCAGGTAGACAAGCATGCCCGAAATGCGATGAAGAAGACGCAGGTATGACACATATGTTCTGGTCCTGCCCAGTGATTGAAGGCTTTTGGGGGGAAGCGGCACAGAAATTAGCAGATAAGGGGGTTCTGCTACGCATTGACACGGCCTGGGCCTGCCTCCTGGGAGGGTTCCCTAGACCACGGAACACCAAACATCTCGGGAAACTGAGAGACCTGGCGTATGTACTTGCTAAGAGAAGGATAGCTATGAGTTGGAAGCAATGCCATGGGCCAAGAATAGAGATATGGTGGCGGGACCTGCAGAAGTGGGCGGAGGCCGAAACGGTGGTATGGCAGGAAGCGTGTGGTAATTGTGGGGAGGAAGGAGTGGGCAACCTGGCGGCTTGGAGAATGTTAATTACGGGACTGTTTGGCACGGAAATGGACCCTGCTGCTTCTGAGAGGGGCGACGCCCGGCCACACCAAGTGTACACACAACTGTAAGGTTGATAAGCTCTTGGGGGGAGGGGGGGGTTTGAAGTGCAGTAACATGGCACTAATTGATGTTTACAGTTCATAATGTATAATGCTGCAAGTTTGGTTTGTATTGTTTTATTTTGAAAATAAAAAAATATTTAAAAAAAAAAAAATATATCGCTGGGCGGGCTGTTGTCAGCAGCAAGGGCAAGGTGATCATCGTATTACCGCCGCTCCTTTTATTCAGGTCTCCTCCAACACACCCCGCTTTGCCACCACAATGTTTGATAGGGTAGCACCTCAATGCCCTGATTCTCCACGGGAAAGTAGTTGGAGCTCTATGTCTCGGTCCAGCAATCCGCTCTTTGAATGATAGGAGAGAGGTCTGAACTGGGTCCTCCCCTCGCTGCTTGAAGGCTGCCCAGTGCTTCCCAGTGTGAGGAGCCTATGCGAGCACAGCACGCCCTTCCCTGGAGGTCACTTCACATCGTGTAGAAAACTGCTCAGAACTTAGGCTCTGTTGGACTAATCTACCCGATTTCTGGACACAGCATACTCTAGACCTTCATGAGCCAGCTGATAGATTTTGGTCCGAGATCGGTCGTATTTCGGCGAGTTTTACGTCTGAGTCCCTGGCATCGCACTGGAGCTCACGCACAAGGCTGCATTCTGCTTCATACGCAACAGCGCCCCTGCCCCCCAACCCCCCAACATTCCTCCCTTTATTTGGGGATTCGGCCCCTCGTTTGTAGTGAGTTTCCTGCAAAATGAGGACCGCCAAACGCTGTTTATGGAACATATTGCCAGTCAGCGACCTTTTTTTCTGGGAGTTTAAACCCTTGACATTTAGCTAGCTATCCTCAGCTCAGCCATACCCCTTTGTCGCTACGTCTGGTGAAGCACCTTGGGTGTAACAGGAGCCCTTCCCTGCTCCCCTCCTGCGCACGGTTGACTGCACATGATACCCATTGCCCCTCCCACCTTTCGACCTCCCCTTCTCCCCACCCCTCCCTCCAAACCCCCTTTCCAATCCCCCTTTGCCCACAGTCCCACATGACTTCCGTCGTAGTGCAGTGGACCGAACTACCAGGGCATGTGTCTTGGTTTATAGTGACTGTTTTGACAGTCATAGTTTCGAATGCCAATAGTTTTGACACAAAAGTGTTGAAACAAAGAATGTTTTTAATTTGATTTTTATGGGGGAGGGGGGCACCCCCAAACCCCTTTTTTTCTTAAACACTTATTTCACTAAACTAAATAAAAATAAACCCTTTAATATTTAAAAAAAAAAATTTGAAACTTTTATTTTTGACACTTTCGTGTCTGAACTTTTGGCTTTCAAAACTACTGTTTCGAAACTTTGCCTGTACATCATGTGTCTCTGCCCTGGTTCACCCAGTGTCCCTTGTTCCAATCACTTAGGCATTGCTGCATTTTTGCTTGCAGCATGCTGCACTCCCCTGCCTCATTCCCATCTTCATCCCCCCCATGTTACCCCTGTAAACCTCCCCCTGTCCCGGTCCAAACTCCCAAAGTAACTTCCCCACCTTTCCCCCGTTTTAAAACATTGAATCAAGCCAACAGTGCTCCTATGTAACATTCCCCTAAAGATCTTCATCGACTTCACCCCCCCAGAACACCCATATCAATCACTTAACCAACTAGGGGGTCACCCCATCTTTCTTGATACAACCCAAGGGTCAGGTTAGATGCCTCGTCAGGCTGGTACTGTTCCCCTCAGGTGGTGTCCCCCCACGAGGGTGGGGTGCCAAGATTCTGGAACTTCCTGGCACCTTGGACCTTGCGTCGCCCCGCTGTGTCCCGAGTCCTGCTGCTCCGTTAGCTTGGCTGGACCCTTCCCTGTCTTCCATTCCACAGCTCTCCAGCCCTTGCCTCGAGAGTTCCTCCAGGGCCCACTTGATATCGTCTTCCGTCACCACCTGGCACCTCTCTTCTTCCCATTCAAAGATAAGTGCGAACTGGTATTCCCATCTGTATCTTACCCCCTTTTCCCTGAGCCATCTAATCCAGGGGCCACATTTCTTGTGCCTATGGAGTGTTTGGGCTGCGCTATCTTGGAAGATGGCCACCTTGGAGCCGTCATATTCAATATCCCCCATGCGACTAGCCTTCTCCAAAACATCCACCTTGTCCCGGTAGTAATGTAACTTGACTAGAACTGAGCGGGCCTCCTGCCTCTGCCACCCGCCCGATGCACTCTGTCCAGGGGCACTGTCTCCCCTCCCTTGGAGCCCAGGACCATCCCCATGATCTTTTGTATCTTTCGTTCCAGTGCAGCCAGGGATTCACCCTCTTTTCCCTTAGGCCTAAGAAGCGGAGGTTGTAGCGCCTCTCCCTGTTCTCAATGTCCTCCACCTTTAGCCACAGCGCCTCCTCTCGTTTCTCAATTTCTTGAAGGCGTGCCCCCACCTGAGTCTCGAGGATCATGGATGAGGTTTGGTTCACCTCCAGTCCTTCCATCTTGTCCTCCAGAGTAGTGAGACTCACTGAAAGGTCTGCCACTTTTGCATTAATGTCAGTCCTCATGCCGCTTATCTCCTCGGGGGTCACCTGGATGTCATTTTTGATGGAGACAATTTCAGCCGTTTAAGGATGCGGTCCACCATCCCCCTTCCCTGCCGCCATGTCCACTCTTTTGGGGAACTGATATTGCTGGAGCACTCCTTTCTAGCTCATCCAGGTGGGATGTGCATTGCTTGTTTACCCGCGTCCACTTTACTCCAGTCCAACATTCCTGTGCCAGCCGACGTAGCACCCCCTGAGTCTGCTGGTGTCGGCCCAGGGGGCTTACTGCTGTGCTGCCCTCTTCAGCCGGCCTGCTCTCCGGGGCCTCCTTTTACGGGTGTCGCTTCGGGCCACTTGCGCCAGTCCGCTAATGTTCTCTGGTACCCCTGCACACAAAGGCAACACCGCTTATGCACTGCGGTCAAAAGGCCATGGGTGGACCCACTCTTCAAGGGCCCTTTACCTTTCGCCAGTCACTTGCCCTCTATCTTCTATCTACGGTGGGGGGGAGTTGCTGTTCCACCCCCCTTTCAGCTCCTCACTCCTCACCCCTCAGGCTGCATTTGCCTGTGCAGCTCCCAGTATATGCCTTCACCTTCCTCTAGGGCCACTCCCCAATAGTTCCTGCCCCCTGGGGGCTTCACCAGCCTGTCTCCACTTAGCTGTTTGTTAGGGGGCCCCTCAGGGTGCACTCACCGGTCCACGGGCTGTGAGTTCCTTCTGGCCCTGTGTTACTAGACCTAGCATGTTCTTCTGTGCTTTCTGCTCCCACTGGGTGGATGGGGTTGGGCCAATGATACGGCATGGTTTGTTGCTCTCTGCCCACTGTGTTATTTCAACTGTGGGTGAGGAGGCGTCTCTCGCTGCCGCAGAACAACTTCCCTCCCTCTCAGCAGAAGGGCCCGAGGTGGGGGGATCCACTATTCCTGGGTTCCCTGCCGGTGCTTCCTCGCTGGCTGCAGCTCCTCAGCCCTGCCAGTTGGGAGTCTGAGGGGGGGTGCAGCACCGCCCTCACCCTCCTCGTCCGATGGACTGCACTGGCGGCCTGGGGATGCTGGGCACCAATCTCCACCAGTATCCCGCGGGCATCTACTGCAGGCCTCCGGTGTCTCCCCTCTTCATGGTGCTTTGTGTCCTGGGCCGCCTCACCTCCCGCTCGTCAAAGCCCACTGGGGATACTTTGCTGGGCTGCCTGGTTGATTCGAGGGCACCTCCGCTCCCTCACAGTGGCTGCAGCAAATCTTTTGCTGTCTTGAGAGCCGTTGTAGCTTCTCTCCTGGTCTTTGCTCCACAATTACACAGCCATTTACCAGGGTAGAGGACAGAGCCTTAGTTAGGCGTCCTTCTTGCCCACACCCCCCTGGTGGTCACAGTGGATACTTTTTAACCATTTTCTTTTTCCTGGTCTCCTGCACTTTTGAATTTTACAGCGTAATGCTATTTAGAGTACCATATACTCTAAAATGGCAGAGCCATGAGAACTTCGCCTTCCCTCTTGTACTTTACACTTCTTTCTGCACCCCAGTGCCTGATTTCGCACTTTATGGTAAGCCCTTTCCTGGGTAAAGATCAGCTTTCACCGGCAAAGTGGTAGTTTGTGTGTGTCGCCGGATGTGGGGGCGAGGACTGTCTGTTCCCAATCCACATCCATGCCATAGTATATCCATTACTGAGCAGATGTGTTGGTATGAGACTGTCCAGGATTGGACAGACCTTGCTGGTTTTAATGGGCCAGATACTTACCAATCTGTGCAACTCCCGCTCAAATCCTAGATAAAGAGGTGGAGCTCTGGGGGATTCCACACTAGTAAATCAAGTTGGCTGATGGTCCCACTGAGATGTTTCTAGTAATGCCTGTCACCGTACCAGGTACAGTTCTGCTATGAAATGGCCTGAAAGAGTTGGGCCTTGTAGGGGGATAGAACAGAGCAACCCAGTACTATGTTTCCGACATGAAAGGCTTCCTCTAACAAGCCTAAAACAAAGGGGAAAACTAAGCAGTCAAAAATTCAAAAGAAGAATAACACTTCTACTTGTAATGTACCTAAAACTGGTGTCGAGGTACTTGACCTAGCACATGAACCCAGCGAGGAAGTGGTACGGCCTGAGATTCTGAACCTTAGCTATCACCCTGAATTAAACAGCTTGTTCTCAGAAGGGTACCCCTCCAAGGAGGAGCTCAGCAAGGGTCGGAGAATGTCAATCATTGGAAAGCCTCAGGAGACAGGCCTGTTACCAGTTGGATGGTGAGCTGCATGAGGAAGATAGGATTTTTGGGAAAGATGTGCTACTGTATAGTGAGTCCACAGCCGGAGACCACAAGAGGTTGGTAGTTCCCAGTCTGTGAGACCCTTTCTCTTGCATTTGGCCCATGAAATCCCCCTCGCAGGTCATCTTGTATTAAAGAGTTTATGCATCTTTTTCTACTTGCCTAAAATGGGGGTCCAGATAGGAAACCACTGTAGGAGCCTCCACACTTGCCAATTACCAAAGTGGAGCAAAGATCCAGGTTACTCTGGTACCAGTACCAGTGGTGGTTATACCATTTGAGAAGGTAGGGAAATATCTTGTTGGTCCCTTAGAGACTCCTACATACTCTGGCAATAGGTGTATATTGGTGGGAGTTGATCATGCCACCAGCTCTCCCAAAGCTATCCCACTCAGAACAGTGACTGCCAAGTTAGTTGCTGGAGCCCTGCTGGGTATTTATACCAGATTTGGTTTTCTTAAAGAAGTTGTGCCAGGCAGAGGCACACACAGTATGTCCAACAACATGCAGGCAACGTGGGCTTTCCTGCAGGTTTTCCCCTGCATACATCCACAAACAAATGGTCTGGTGGAGTGATACAACAGAACATTAAAAAGCATGATTGAAGGTGTTAAGGAGCCCCAGAGAAGGCAGTAGGACCTTCTCTTACCACTTCTTTTAATTTGCCTATAGAGTGATGCTGCAGGAAAGGGATGCCTTTGGCTGATGGCTGAGGCTGGTTACAAGTTACAGGCTGGTCACACATTTGCAAAACATTTGTATGACCAGAATGCCTCACTTATTCATTTTTCCCCACGACCCTAGAAGGCCTAGAGGTTCACAGAACAAATGGTTTAGACCCTACAAAGTTGTAGACTGACTAGGTGAGTAGAATGTTTTAGTGAACCTCGGACAGCCCAAAGAGGGGCCTAAAGTGTTCCACATAAATAGATGAACAAACGACTTACCTCCTGTAACGTTCTTTCTAATGGATGTTCCTCCCACTTACTCCTCATCTTAGACTCGCATACTAGTATCGTCAAGCCAGAGGAGAAGGGAGGCAATAGTGTTTCTCAACATGTGAATAGAGGCACACGTTGCAGCCTGACAATTGTCCTTAATAGGGACTCCTCTTTGGGGTGCCTATGTAGCAACCATGCCCCTGGTTGAATGCACTGAAACCTATGTGGATGTCTTTTCCTGCACTAGAATAGCATTCAGAAACACAAAGGACCATCAATCTTGGAATGGTCTGTTTTGAAACTCCCTTGCCCATCTTTGGGCAAGTGTAGTCCACAAAGAGCTGATCTACTCTGAAAGGGTTTGCTCTGGCAATGTAAAATCTCAATGCCCTTTGTGGGTCTAGTCTATATAGCCTCTCCTCCTCAGAAACATGAGGCAGCAGATAAAAGGCAGGCAATCAAATTGTTTGTCTGGTGAAAATCAAACACCACCTTAACCAGAAAGGAAGGGCGCAACCTGAGAGTGGTTTTATCCTTCATAAAATTGTGAAGGTTGGCTTACAAGACAAGACCTGAAGCTCGCTGACTCCTGAGTGCTGATGTAATCCTCAAGAGAAAGGCAGTCTTCCAGGTGAGGAACCCGAGAGAACAGGAGTGCAGCGGTTCAAAGGATGATGCCATTATGAAGGTCAGCAAGGGAGGCCAGCAGAGAGAGCATGGAGGAAAGTTAAGCCTCCAGTGCGTTCCCGATCTTAAGGAGATAAAGGGACACCAAGCTACCTCTTAACCCGCCAGAAGATGTAGCAAACAGGGTGCCCCCAGCAGAAGAGACTCTGGAGCACCGCCGCTCCAAATTTGGTGCAAACCCGTGGTGGAACGACTGCTGTCCCCGCCAGCAGCAGACAACAGGGCCATCCAACGCGAGGCCTGGGCGGTGCCCAGGGGCCTGCTGGACCGGGGTGGTGAGCAGAGCAGTAGGCCGTCATCAGCAGGGTGACGGATCATGATGTGCGGGCCCAGCGTGTCAGCTGCCAGCAGGTGAGAAGGGCCGTTGCTGCGACAGTCTTGAACGCCACAAGAGAACTGTACCCGGAATTCAGTGGGCCTACGCCTAGACTTCAGGGGATGGTGCGGACACAGCTGGAGGCCCAACTGCACCACATAGGGGCATAGAAGAGTGGGAGGAGGTGCACGCTCAGTGAGGGAGTGGCACAGTCTTTGATCCTGCTGCCTGCAGAGTCTGGGACTGCGGCCTCTGGCCCATCGTCACTGCAGGACCTGCATCTGAGGCTCCGGAGAGCCAACCCTAAAGAGCAGCGGTGGATAGACTGTGTAATCAGCAGCCCACCTAGGAACATTAGCCCAGAACCCCAGAGGGGAGTCAGCCTATGTCCTCACTGCATGGTGAGAGAGGGGGACGCTAGTGGAGACTGTGGCCCAAGACCCTAGCAGCAGGATGTGGTGTCTTGGGGACGTCCACGCCAGCCCAGCCTGGCTCCTGGGGTTGCTGTGAGAGGCGAATAACAGTGAGAAGTCTCCCCACGCCCAACAGCAAAGGGCAGTGCCAAGTGGAGGTGGCTGCCCAGAACAGCCACTGGTGAACCTTGAGGGTGGATAGGAACCTTCCATTAATGCTGGCCCTGTGCCTTTTCCCCTCCATCACAGTCCCCTTGTTATTTCTACAAAAAAGGTGTCGGAAACCCCCAAGTTCCCCACTGTAGACTAAGGTGCACAAGTCCTGGCGCATGCAAAATCATCCCTTTAGGGGAGAAAACATTGAGTCTAACGTCCAACAGCTGCTGGAGAGTTTCGTGAAGATGACCGGACCGGATGGCCTTCCAAATGACGCCCACAAAGGTGGATTAATGATTAGAATTGTATAGCTTGCGAAGCAAGGCGGGTGTTGCCCGAACTTTATCCTGGGCTGAGTGGGAAGCCTTGAATGCCTAGACATTAATGACCTGGAGATTTACCCTGCAGATATTTCAGTTCCAAAGCCCCCATGAAGGCCATTGCCACTGCTGGGCCTACCCGGGTGGTGACGATGGCAGAGGATCCAGTATCCACTAAGCAGGTCATAGCCATGCTTATGGAGGAAATCGGAGTGCAACCAGACATCTTTGGACACGATGGAGACACAGATTGACATGCAAATTCCAGAGCTGGAGAGGAGAGTAACGGAGGTCCGGTTGAAATTGATGATTCCGAAAACAGAGAACGAAGGAATAACCTCAGTTTTCTTTTGGTTTTCCTGAGAGGGAGGGAAAATCTGAGAGTGACATCAAATGCTCTATAATGGAGGTCCTGAGGCTTCTATTCAGCTTGGATGTCCTTGATGAATCTACAATTGATCGGGCACACCAAGCTGAGGGGGGCAGCGCTAGGGGCCCAAGGTCAATTTTGGTGAGATTTTGTTATTATGCAGAAAAAATGAAGATACAGGACAGGGCCAGGAGGGCGGGCGCCATCAACTACGGTTCCACTAAAATAACCATCTATCAAGACCTATCCACCTTCACACTAGTGGTCCGCTCACATAATGGCTAAACGACAAGGGCATGGGATATCGTTTGGCCTTCCCTTTTTCGATTTCCTTTGAACATGACGGATATTCTTACAAACTAGTCACAGAGGATGACATCCAAAGAGTTTCTACGTAAATAATGGGAGAGCCTCAGCCAGACTCCAAAACCCAGGAGGCTCAGGAGAAGGGTTGAAAGTCCAAGACCTATGCAGGGACAGGCAAAAGATCTCCAAGTCATACAAATACAAGAAGCTTAACATCTCTCCAGGCAGAAAACAGAACATATGACTGTGATGTTCTGTGCCCTCTATGTCACTGTTCCTGTTGGAATGTGTATCTTCGGGTCATGATGAGGGCACAAGTTTAGTCGTTTCTTCGCTCTGTGCTGGAGTGCTTTGGGGAATAAAATAAGACACAGGGGGGAGAGGGGTTGGGAGGGAGTTTGAACAGTTCGATATTGGAAGGGGGTCTCAGGGTTCTATGTTTTGTAGTGCTGATCACCAGATCGGGAGGACTGCCTGGTGATCAGATCCTGTCTCAGGAGATGTATCTGAATGGTGTTGGATGCCGGGGGTGGGTGGGAATAGATAATTTAAGGTTCAAGAGTTTTGGTTTGTTCTGCATCAAGCTGTTTCGGGAAGGTTGGTGTATATAGAGGGTCCATGCGAAATGGATCCTACAAAAGGGTGGTCTCGGGAGCGGGTTGAGATGTGCAGCACTCTAGCATAGGGTACATGACGACTATGGGTGAGATGATCAGGCTCCCTCAATGTACAAGGTCTTAATTCACCATGTAAGAGGTTGATGGTTCTTTGGGAGCTTAAGAGGACAAGATTGGATTGGCTATGTTTGCAAGAAACTCACTGGGAGAGTGGTAGGGAACTCCACTTAATAGCCAGGGAAGTGGGAGAAGTATTTGTGGCCTCACATGTAAAGAAGAGAAGGGGAGTAGCGATCCTGGTCTCAGCCAGCCTTGGATTCTCGGCTGAGGTGGTCTTGGCTGATCCAAATGGCCGCTATTTCTTCGCGAAGGGACGCCTGAATGGCAACCAGATGACTTTGGGTTCCATTTACGGCCCGAACTTGTGACAGTGTGAATTTTGGGAGAGGGTGAGAGATGAATTGTGTTTGTGGAGGGCCGACTAATGGTAGGAGGAGATTTCATTTTTTTTAATTGATTTTATTGGGATTTCTGAATAAGTGGAACAATCGACAGAAGAAAAAAGGGGTATCACCCCCCACAACAACTTAATGGTTACAGTTCCCCAACTTTAAATAATGCGGTCTCCACCCTCCCTCCACCATCCCCCCACCAAGGTGCCTTTCCCACTTGGGGTGGTCGAGGAGAATCCATAAATAAGTCATTCGAGTCCCCGGCTGGGTTTTCAAAGTTCTCTATTACTCAGTCCTCCTTGGATACTGGCTGGGTGCTCCAGAACATAGGGTTAGTAGGGCCGGGTCGGCTTTCGTTAGGTCCTCTATACCCTGTGCTCGTTGTCACTAAGCATGTTGTGGAATTCCAGCCATTCAGACTTCACTTGTGACCTATTCCCCTGAATTGCAGCTGATATCTTTTCCATGAGGTAAATGTCTTTGGCCGTCGCAACCCATTCTCGAACCATGGGGAGGTAGTCTCTCTTCCAGTATCTGGCCCGGCATGCTCTTGCTGCCAGTAATAGGAAATGTGCCAGGGTGGGGAGCGTATTCCATTGGTCGTCTATCCTCTCCAGGCCGAACAACAAAAGTCCCCCCTCCCGCGTCTCTAATCCACCCCAGCACTTCCGACCAGTACATCTGCACCTTCCTGCATGCCCACCACATATGCCAATAGATGGACTTTTCCCCACATTTGTGCCAACAGTGGGAGTCAACTGTGGGAACATCTTGGACAGAGAAACCGGGTCGTATTGACATCTATGGAGCAATTTTATGGAATGCTTTTTGTATTGGCAAGAAATTGAGGTCTTGAAGGCCCTCCCACATAGACATGCCCATAGTCTATCTCCCATGTCCAATCCCAGGTCCCTCTGCCATTTTGTCCTAAGGCCCCTTGTGGACTCTGTTAGGGAGAATTCTCTGTTTAGGCTGAATTTCCTAACCTAGTGAGTCCCCCAGCAGCTTTGCTGGATTTCTGGAGTTTGTTTTTTTCTCCTGCCAAGAGTGAGACTCTCTTTCTCCCACTCTTGGACATGATTTGTGGTGTTCCTTTGAATGTTAATGTGTTTCATCGGCTATGGGGTCTTTTACTCCATAGGGTCTCATATGTTTTTTTCTGTGTGTGTTACACCGCACCCTCCGTGCAGTAACACTGGGGTGTCATAGTGACCCCCCACCATAGACTCCATACCCTGGGACTGACTACTGTCTCCTAGGGCATGTAAAGTCACCATTGGCTTTACTAGTCCCAAATTACTAACAGAACCAGTACAAACCATCATATTGTGGGCGTACTGGTAGGGGCAATTCGATTGCCCCTGGGTCTTTTGTTCGAGGGGGCACTGTCCCGTCCCCCCTCGTCGAGTTTTGGCTGGTGGCAGTGGATACTACTTTTTATATTCAACCGCGAATATATCTCTATGGAATTTTCCCATTGTTCGAGGCTAATACATTTTTTAACATAGCCTCTAACATACCGTCGGTTTATTTATTTAATATTAATTCAACAGTTGGTATTTTCTGCCAGAACTCAGTTTTAAAATGGCATTTGTGTTCGCCTCTGTAACTCCAAAACCAAAGGTTGAGCCCTTTGTTCCACTTTTGGCGGGCTTCTACACAGAAGCCCTCCAAACTGGTGCCACTCTGTCTGGGTACCACAGGGGGTGTGGGAGGGGGTTTAGGCACCCTGGACTGAGTTGCCTTGGCAACTCAAGTTGCACTCTTGTGTGATTGGCCCAAGTGGTGAGCCGGCTGGCTCACCACTTAGCATGTTTGATTGACAGCTAGGCTGAATGAATGGGGGTTTCTTGCATAAAAGCAGGGTTTTGGGACTGGAACTTCAGAAGTCGCCACAGGACCTGAAAATCCGACGAGGGAGAAGCTGAGCCGACCTGCTACGACGACACCACCGGTGGAGCCCTGCTGAACCGACTCACCACTTCCCAACAATAGAGGAGATCTCCCTGCTGGAGAGTCTCCTTCCCTTGACTGGTGGGCACAACCAGTTTACCTTCTTTGCTCGCATCCCAGGACGTCTTGTGGTCGAATTGCCCGTGCCAAGCACCCCGGCAACCGGATAGCCACTTACCACTGGACCACGAATAAAAGGACTGCTCCTTTTAATTGAGAACTCCGCGGCTGGTTTATTCCCTGGCAGTGCAACCGACTCCTGTTTTCCTCCCCAACGAGATCCTCTCTTCCCCCGGACGAAGCACCGACTTGCAACCGCTGCCAGGAACAACTGCCCCCGCTGGAGCGTTCTCACTATTTTAAGGTACAGTGTCCGCCAGGCCTCCCTTTCTAAAGATTGCTACAAGGTAACAATAACCCCTTAACCTTCTGGACTGGGATGGCCGCCTTGACCATCTAACTGGTCCCTTTCTGTTGGTCCAACTCTTTCTGAAACTTATGCGAGACTTTTGGGCACTTTCAACCGTCTGACCTTGGACACATTTCGACCGGAGCCTCTTAAAGTGGGTCCGGCCTTGTTAACTTTGACTTTACGATTTTAATCTGCCTTCTTCTCCTACTGTGTTCTTCCGAAAGTGTTGGGACCTGTTTCTATCTTTGTTCTGCCTTTCTCTCCCTTTTTAACCGATTGATTAGAGTGCCATCTTCGTTAAGCGCTCACCGCTGTCTGAAAATAAGTGTTGCTTTACTTAAGACTTGTCTAATAATCGTTGAAGGGAGTGTATATCTTTAAGTGACCGTGTTTTTGAACTGCTTAATATTAGTGCCAGTGTGTTTAACTAGATGTGTTTTTAAATAAATAATGATATCTCTTTTACACCAAGCTCTGGTCAGTGTTTGCTTGTTCTACTGTGTTCTTTTGACCTATTGTGAATACTCTGTATACTGCCTAACTCTTCTTGAGAGAAGTCTGACTGCTCAGCCACAGCTACCAGGTAAACTGGGTGGTACAGACTGCTACCAATTGGGTTTACTGCCAACCACCTGTAGTCTTAAATCTTTTGCAGTGGTCCCAGAGGGAACTGCACAGGTTTCTGCCTAACACTGGTGTACAGCGGTGGGATTTGTATTGAGTATACACTTTAGTGTGCTTTTTGAATACTTTAGGACAACTAACCATAAGGCTTAGCACTAAAAAGCTGATTTTCTAACTATGTCTACTATGGAGAGTTATACCCTAGAATCATTGTCTGCCAAAACTGCTGATTGTTTAAAAGTGTTGTGTAGACATAAGAATCTCTCTGAGAAGGGCAAGAAAATGGAACTTGTAGAAAGATTGTTAGAAAACCAAAGTCTGGGTGGTACAGAGGAATCTACCCCCCCAGCAAATGTAGAAAACAGTGATGGTACAAATGTAGAAAACAGTGATGGTATTGATCTGAATCAAAGTCTTGATAATGAGTCAGAAGAGGAAAGTGAACCCTAATGAAGTTAGCCACTCTAAGCCTCTGTCTGCCTTACCTACTGTACCTACTGAGCCTATACCAGATCCTACATGTAACCCTGCTTATTTTGAACTTGAAAAAATGAAGCTTGAATTAGAGTACAAACGTTTTATTGCTCAATCTGAACAAAACCAAGAGCTAGAGTTCAGAAGAATGAATGCCCAGGCTGAGCAGAAGCAAGCTGAGTTGAGACTCGGAGAAATAGAGCTTGATCATGAACTAGAAATGAAAAAGTTGTCGGTGGAAAATGCTTCTCTCTCCTCTGGTTCCTCTAGGAGTTCCAGTCCCAAAAGACCCCAGATGCCTAAGGAATTAGTGGGTATGTATGAACCTAAGTTGGATGTGTTGGTTTGGTTAAAAATGTTTGAGTATAATCATGGGCTCCAGGACATCACAGGGAATGAGTTACTTCCCTGGTTGTTCTCTAGGCTTCCCCCTGTTGCAACTGATGTGGTAATGGAGTTGGGGGAGGTGGATAAGAAGGATTATGAATGTGTGAAACTAGCTTTAATAGCTAGATTTGGGAAGACCCCTTCCCAGTACCTTAAGAGGTTTGAAAAACTTAGAGGGATGGATTAAGGGTTACAGGGTTAACACTTATGAAGGAATGAAGAATCTTGTAATGTTGGAGTCAATTTATGATGCCTGCTCTCCTGAGCTGAGACAGCACTTGGCTGATTCAAAGGAATTGGATTCCAGGAAGTTAGCTAAGGCTGCTGACTTGTGGGTTGCCAACAGGGCCACTCACAAGGATTCTGGGGCTACTCAGAAAAAGGATGAGGGAAAACAGCCAAAAAAGGACTCCAAAGAGAATTCTAATAATTCCAATTCCAAAGAGGGCCCCAAACAAAACCATAAGGGTAAGCCACAAGGGAAACCGAATCAGGCTAGTGTTCCTTCTGGTGCCAAACCAGAAGGAGGTCAGAACAAGCCACCATTCCAGAAAGCATTTGGTAAATGCTTTGTTTGTGGCTCTACTGACCATGTGAAAGGAGACCCCAGATGTAAGGGTAAACCTTCAGGGGTCCAGCTTGTCTCCTTAGCCTTCGCTCCAGAGGAGGAAGTACAAATGGCAAGTGTAAAATTTCTATTACTGGCTGATGAACCCATTGGAGTCTCAGCCAGTGTTTCTTTGGTGTCTCTGGGGTTGTGGGAACAACAGAACTTAGATGTCTATGATTCTATCCCAGATAATACTAAAGAGTATTATAAGGACAGTGTCCAGGTGAATGGTCAGAAGACTCCTGCCATTAGGGACACTGGGGCCAGCATAACTGTGGTGGACAAATCGTTTTTTCAGTCTGAGAATGTTCCTAAGGCACCCAAACGCCTCACCAAGTTAGCTGGAGGGCCTGTGCAGATGCTTCCCCAACTACCAGTTCTCATCCAGTGTAATAACATGACTGTGAAAATACCTGTCAGCATACAAAGTGAGGTGCCAGGAAGGGTTCTGTTGGGTAATGACTTGAAAAATCTTGTAGTGTCACATACCCCCAGACCTCCTAGTAAAAGGTTACAGGAGCTCACCAGACCTGCAAGGGAGAGAACCATGAGAGGTGCTCCCAAGGAGATGATGAAGAAAGAGATCACTCCTGCTCCACTGGAGATGTCAGCTGTAGCTAAGAAACCAGAAGAAAAAGGGAAACCTAAAACTTCTAAAAAGAACCCCACAGCCAGCACTCCAGTGCAGCCAACAAGGACTTCCCCTAGGTTGTCCGAAGTTACACCAGTAACTCCCCCTCCAGCTGAAGCTGAGAGGGAGGTACAACCCTGTGTGGTTGAACTAGACTCTGAGGAAGAGCTAGTGGAAGGCCAGGAACTCATTGGAGATCTGGATCCTGTTGACCAACCTGAGCTGCAGTCTTTACTGGCAGAAGGTGGACCCAACAGGGCAGACTTCAGTAAGGGACAGAGAGAATGTCCAACTCTAGAAGGTCTTCACCACCAGGCGGATGCTCAGGCTGAAGGGCAAGAGCCTGGGAAATATAGGTTACACTGGAAAGATGGCCTCTTCTACAGTGAACCAACGGAGTCTGCACCTGGGGACAACAAACGACTTGTAGTACCCCAAGAGAACAGACCACAGTTCTTGCAGTTAGCCCATGAGATTCCTTTGGCTGGTCACTTGAGTTCAAGAAGACTACGGAAAGGCTCTCACTCTACTTTTATTGGCCAAAGATGGGGGCTGAAGTAGATAAGTACTGCAGGAGCTGCCACACCTGCCAGACTTCTGGTAAGGTTGGCTCCAAGAATGTGGCACCTTTAGTGCCTCTCCCAGTTGTGGGAGTCCCATTTGAGAGAGTAGGGATTGACATTGTTGGTCCCCTTGATCCTCCAACCTCCTCAGGCAACAGGTTTATACTTGTTGTAGTAGACCATGCTACTAGGTACCCTGAGGCAATTCCTATAAGGACTGTTACCGCTCTGGCTGTGGCTAAGGCCCTCCTTGTCATGATGCCTACCCCCGGGGAACCAGACCAGGTCCAGCAGCCCCGGGAGCAGGCATCACGTTCCCAGGGCAGGGCCCAGCGACCCCTGTTAGGGGCCATCTGGACACAGTCCTGGCGCCTTTGGTGCCAGGCTCATATGAGACTTCAGTCCTGGCACCAGAGGTGCCAGGCTCATAAGGAGAAAACTTACCTGGACTTACCTGATGCAGAACATGCTGCAAGGGATCCAAGCCCTCAAGAGGCCTAGAAGGGACTACTTTACCTAGGAACTCTTTGCCACTCGGGTGTGGCGGCGGAGGAATACTTACCAGGAACTACTTTGGGGGCTATTTGAACCACGCCCGAAGAGCAGCACACGCTTCGCGTTATTCTGCATCCAGCAGCGTAACGCTCACTGTGCCTGCAGCAGCATCCAGACTTAAGCCACGCCCACCTCGAACCCGGAGCACCTAGAAACAAAGGAAAGAAGGAGAAAGTTTAGAACTAGGACATTAACCAGCTTCTTACCTGATTCCAGAGCCATCGCATCGTCGAACCAAAGGAAAGACTTCATTTTTAATGCCAGCAGCAGCGCCGCACTGCACTCACCGTTCCTCGCAGCATCTTCACGTTGCACCGCAGCCTCCTGCATTTTCCCGCTGCATTCCGGCACCTGGGGAAAGATAAAGACAATAAGGTGAGCCAAGGGAACATATCCAGCGCCAGAACCCAGCCAAGCTCGTTCGAGTCCCGGAGACCCTTGCAGCCTTGCGCTCGCTCCCAGGAGGGGGCGGAGCCTATTGGCGGTCACGTGCAGCGTCACGTGACTCTTCCCAGCTGCAAAAGCCGGACACAGCCGCCCGAGTGGCGAGACCATTGTGTCAAGCGAATCCAGCGCCAGAACCCAGCCAAGCTCGTTCGAGTCCCGGAGACCCTTGCAGCCTTGCGCTCGCTCCCAGGAGGGGGCGGAGCCTATTGGCGGTCACGTGCAGCGTCACGTGACTCTTCCCAGCTGCAAAAGCCGGACACAGCCGCCCGAGTGGCGAGACCATTGTGTCAAGCGAATCCAGCGCCAGAACCCAGCCAAGCTCGTTCGAGTCCCGGAGACCCTTGCAGCCTTGCGCTCGCTCCCAGGAGGGGGCGGAGCCTATTGGCGGTCACGTGCAGCGTCACGTGACTCTTCCCAGCTGCAAAAGCCGGACACAGCCGCCCGAGTGGCGAGACCATTGTGTCAAGCGAATCCAGCGCCAGAACCCAGCCAAGCTCGTTCGAGTCCCGGAGACCCTTGCAGCCTTGCGCTCGCTCCCAGGAGGGGGCGGAGCCTATTGGCGGTCACGTGCAGCGTCACGTGACTCTTCCCAGCTGCAAAAGCCGGACACAGCCACCCTCGCGGCGTTAAGCCCGACAGGGGTAAAGGCACTGGGCTGTTAAGCGGCTGTTGCGCGGAGGTAAGCATAAGGTACACCTACATTATACTGTTTCATAAATTACTTCGTGAAATCGCAACTCTAGGCGCAGCACCCTGCCTGACATTACCTCTGGGTTGGGCTTTCATCCTTTCCACCTACTGATTCATAAAAGAAGATAGGAGGTTGATAATGAGACTCCGGAGCACACCCCTCCTTGAAGATATGGTAGACCAGGAAGGATCATACCTCGAGGGAGAGGGTTCTGCGGCACCCGACGCATCAGCCCCCTCCTCACCAGGAACATCCCAGACTCCTTCTCACGTCACCCAAGCCATCATTCATGTTGATAACCTTCCGGCTTCTAAATCCTACGTCCCCCCACCCCTTATTCAGGAAAGTTGGAAAAGAGGACTGGAATACACTCTAACAACTAAAAAGATTCAAAGCAGAATCAATGATCACTTCATAAGGAAAAGAAATAAGAGTACAAATGATCTAGCTGATTTAATTGTTACCTCCAGCCAGTCCTCCTGTACAAATCAGGAGGGCGACAATATCTTCCCTCCATCTTCGTCTACAGACTCTCTCCGCCACTCGGAACTATCATTACTTAAAGCACCAGAAAACGGACTACGGGACGCACAAGAAAGACATACTTCTCCCTCACAAGGGATCCCCTTGACAGCCAGTGAGAATACGTTGACAGCACTGAGCTTTGTACTGAACTTCCTAGTGTCCGTTTTTGAACTTCTAAAAACAGAGGTTCAAACACAAGCAGGTGTCCTACTGGAACTCGCGAATGAAGTGTCAAAGAACGAATCAACAACAACGGCTCTCAATAACATCATGAATACAATCCTGATTCCAACCGTAAAAGACGTACAAACAGAGGGAGCAAAACAAGGTCTGGACCTCACCCAAATCTATTGTCTATTGAAGGAAGAGGCCAATAACAACCTCACAACACAAGAGCTCGTAAAAAACCTCCTATTGGTCATTCAAGAAAGTATGTCTAAGAACCAACTACAGTTAGAAGAGGACCCCATAGACTGCTTCGATGACACTCCACTTTCAAACTCAGTTCTAGAAGAATTTCGTAGACTAGCAAATGTTGATTGGGAAGGCATTGAAGAGATCCCGGAGAGCCCGAGATACATTACTGTAGCAAACACTCAAGTCTCCCCACACAATGAAACGATTTTGGATCTTGCAACCCCATGCTACTCCCGAAAAAGAAGGAACAAGCGAAAAAAATGTTTTTCCGCAAAAGACTCTTGCTCTCACTTACAGTCGGATAAAACCCCAAGAAAATCAAAAAACCAGAAAAACAGAAACCAAAAAAAATCTGGAACCAATGCCTTCCTGAAAAAAATCACATTGTGTAAGGAAAAGACTTTCGACCTTGAAGTTGAAATACCCTCAGTAGCTGGACCTTCCCAGAGTGAAAACCAAAGTTCCTCTAGGTCCACTATAAGGGGACAGGGGAAAAACGGAAAAAAGAGGTTTCTGCACAAGCAGGGGAGGCTCAAACCAACATTAAGGTACAAACCTCAAATACGGCCATTCAAACGGAGCCAATAAGCCCTGCGAGCGGAATTTCCAATAATCAAAGCCCAAAAGTGGCCCAGACGAACATTAAGTTAGCACCTATCTTCCTTAAAAATAAAACCCAAAAAGACATCATCAGCTGTGCAGGCAACACTAGACCGGCGCCCTCCAGTCTAAACACCATCGCGAACCCGGCTGTTGAAACTCCAACGGTCGCCTTCTTCCAGCCCCGGCCTACCCTCGACAACACCTTTACTAGACCCACGCCTAATGAAGCGGTCTGTCGGAACGGTCTAGGAAAATCATCAAGCCTAGAGCTACGCTCATTCACCAGAGTAGTGGAAGATGAATTAGAGAGCTCTCTTCTCTCCACACCTGCGAGGGCTACAGAGCCGGAAATAGCTGACTTCTCAATTCCCAGGATCTGGCTAAGACTGGAAAGACCTAACAAGTATACATCACTCTGTAGATCAGTACTGTTGACAGAAATTAGAAAAAATTACAATCTGTTTCTTTTTTCGTCAGATGACATTGAATATGTCAAATTTCCAGTGGCGAATGACAGATTTCTCGTGGAGGTCGGCCTTGTCTCTAGAAGAGCCCATCAGGCAATTATCAGGAATAAAATCGACCTGGCCAGATCAGGCCTTTTGGTGTTTGAGCGAGAAGAGGAAGATAGAGACAGAAACTACTCCTGCCTTTCTCCAAACAGAGAAGTCAGTCCAAGCTTCGGAGGACCAGCTGGTCCAGGGTCAGCACACTCAAGGATCCCGACCCTCAGTCTCAATCTTAATGAAAATCTAATTACAAAACTTCCTGAGATCATTTCCCAAATTCTCGTGAAGTTAGGTGAGGATCAAAATAATCTTTAGGCATAATGGCCTGGGACTAATCTCCTGGAACACAAGAGGCTCTAGCTTTCTAAAAAAAAAACTTTTAAAAAACAAGCTGTTACAAAATTTTGATATCTTGTTATTCCAGGAGACTTGGCTTGTTAACCCCATAGAGATAGAGGGCTTTACAGTTCTAAATCTCGGGGCCTCACAAAAACCTAAAGGGAGACCTGCGGGCGGCCTTTTAATGGTCTTAAAAAATTCAAGCATTAAACAAATTGTCCCTCTATGCAATAATGCAGCAGGCATTCAGGCCTACAAAATGGAGCTTGACTTACATAACTCAATAACAACCCTAGTGGTTATCAACATCTACTGGAACCAAGCCACCATAAACCTTCAAGACTTCATAGAAATCTTACACAACATATTAACAGTCGCGAAGACTGACTTCGAGAGAGCCCTCATCATCATAGCAGGAGACTTAAACGCAGACCTCACTTCCCTAAGAAATAATCTGGTCGCTCATCGCAAACTGGCCACGTCACAAAAGGGCAAAAACTGGTGGGACTTCCTCTCCTCCTGGGATTTCGAAAGGATTCTCGAGCAAAATGGGGGCACGGAAACAGGAAATCATACATGGTCCCAGGGTTCCCGGCAATCCACATTAGACTATATTTTTGTGACACCAGGCCTTTCGGTGCTCTGCCCGACCCTCACCCTCAACTGGGAAGGTGGTAGTGATCATGCCAGTCTGGAACTTCGGTTTCCAGTCCAACAGAGAGGATCAAATCTTCCTCGCTCGGAGGAATTAGTTGCATTCAAGGGAAAACTGAGAGTGTCCAAATATAAATATGGAGGGAAAAAACTGAACCAACTGCTAGAAGCAGTTCCTGCTTCATTGTGGATCGAGGAATTCCACCCAGAAAAATTTGGAAAATTTGTGTGGTCAATTTGTCCACCAAATGAAATAAATGCCATCGGGAAACAAACGCATATTCATCATTTTGACGAAGAAATACACATGCAAAAGAGACTACTCCGTAAATCCATACGAATCATAAAGAAAAAAGGAAGAGGAGACCTGCAAGAAAACTTGCAAAAAATCAAGAAAGCTAAACAATCTTATAGAAATTGGTCCCGCAACCACAAACACCAACTAAAACAAGAAGACGGGGAAAAGATGCTTCACTTACTTAATGCAAACAACTGTAGAAGCTTTTGGGCAGCACTCAATCAGCTGGAAACAGGTCGTAACAGCTCACTCTGCGACCTGGTCTCAGAGCAAACCTGGATCGACCATCTGTCCAAGAATTTTGAATATTCAGGCTCCAGAGATTTTATTGGACCTTCAACTAGTTGGTCATTGTCATTCAACCAACAAGATATTAAAGAGCTTATCCTCTCTGCTTCTACGTCAAAGGCTGCAGGGCCTAATGGACTCACTTACCAGGTTCTAAAAAACCAGCCCTCTCTGTGGGCAAAGCTTCTGTATCACCTTTTTCAGGAAATCCTAGAGAATGAGACCTTCCCTCCATCATGGAAGAATGCATTAATCATTCCATTCTTCAAGGGGGGGGACAGGCTTAACCCTGCAAGTTATCATCCTATCGCCCTCCTGGATATTGACAGTAAGCTTTTCATGCGGCTCCTCCTGAATGAAATTTCACACTGGGTAGATATCAACCACATTCTCTCCCGGCATCAAACGGGTTTCAGGAAGGGCCTTTCCACCAGTTTAAATGGCCTTATCCTGAATCTACTCAGTGAAGGATCTAGCGAGAAGGAGGGCGCTCCACTCTTTGGGGCCTGGGTAGACCTGTCCAAAGCATTTGACCTGGTGGACAGGTCACTCCTCTGGCAGAAGCTTCACAATTGGGGGATGCCAGCTCCCCTACTGGCCATGCTCATGGAATTACATAGGAACACCACCATTAGGGTTAGGTTGGACGATGTTGGCAACCTCTCTGAGGAAATACAGGTTTTCAAGGGAGTGCGGCAGGGGTGCCTAGGTGCCCCCCTGCTTTTTAATCTCTTCCTGGCAGACCTCAGAAATTTTTTGGCCACAGCATCTATGATCTCACCCAGGATCAATGGAAGAAGTATACATTGGCTGGCCTATGCAGACGATATCGTCTTATTAGATGGCTCGGCATTGGGGTTGCAACGGCTCCTCCACAAACTTGGCGAGTATGCCAAGCTAAATGGCCTACTAATCAACCCTTTAAAATCTAAAATCTTGATATTTAAACATCCGAGGAAAAACCTCCAGTGTAGGAAGTGGTCTCTAGATGACATGGAAATTCCCAGAGTTGAAGAGCTCACTTATCTGGGCTACGAAATCCTTGCATCTCCATCTTTGAGCAAGCTGCTTCCAGTCATCCTGGGAAAGACTGTTAATATCATAGCTCAGATGAAGAATTTAAATGGGAAATTCTGCGGATTTTCACTATCCCCACTTGTTAAATTCTATATCGGCAAAGCGGTACCAATCCTCCTCTACGGCTTAGAAGCGAAACCTTTGCTTTGGAACTTCGAATGGAACAAAATTGAGGGTAGGGTGTGGAAAGCGGCATTACATCTACCCACTTGCACCCCCTTCTCCAGTCTGAGATTCGAACTGGGTCTGATCTCCTTGGGTTGTCGTGCAGACTGGAAGCTCTTGTCGCTTTACCGGGACATCATCCTTGCCAGACCTCTTACCCTCTTTTTCGACGTAAACGAACATCACAAAAAGGGTAAATCGAAACAACTTCTTGGACTGGAGAGAAAAGTGGACGAAATTTTATTGAGGCTGAATTTAAAAACAGAAATACTCCTCGATAATCCTCTGAAAATCAAAAAACAACTTGAAATATGTGACTGGATCCGCACGATCGAGGGAGTCAGACTTTTGAAACCACCGAACCTCTTTTTGAAAGTCGAGAGAAAAGCAGGCACACTACCACGATATCTTCAAAAATTCCCGGATCATAAGATTCGAAATAATTTTCTTAGATTAAGATTGAATCTGGCCCACACTGGAGAAATCTTGGCCAAAAGAAACCAGAGCGATAAGGCCAAAAAGCTCTGCAGGTCTTGTGTCCTACCGAACTCACAATCATTGAGACATTTGCTGTTAGAATGCGAGGGTACTTGGAGGGCAAGAGTGCAGTTGCTCGGAAGATTTGTCCATAGAGAAGAGACCCTAACACAGGACTCCTTTTGGGATAGACTGATTTCTGGTCAAGAAGTCATGCTTACTACGGCTGTTGTTAGGGTCCTGGAAAACTGCCAGATCCTATCAAAACACAACTAAAATGTCATTCCTTTTTATATTTTGTAAAGGTTTTCTTTGTAAAACCATAAACAAATAAATAATTTAAAAAAAAAAAATACTGGTTACCACCCTAAGACTTACCTGATTTACCTCCGGGGGAACCATTCTTCACCTCGGGTCGGCGCAGCTCCCACTGCATCATCGCCGTACCCCAACCCCTAAGGGGAAACAAAAGCACAACAGGGTAAAGGACAATCAAGGGGAGCCACCTGCCGCCAAAGACTTACCTGATTTTACTGTCGAAGGTATTCCTCCTCGACTCTGGTTTTCTCTCAGCACCTGAATAAAGGAAAAGACCACAGATTACGGAATTGGATAGGAGTGATGGTCGGGCATTTGAACTCTTATGAACTGCATACTTACGGCGTCTCGCCGGGAGTCTCAATATAACCCTGGAACTCACCAATTCCTTTGACCAGTGGAGCAACTGGTCCATCACGCGCCCCTGCGCTCGAAGCAGGATGGAGAGCACGCCCTTTCAAAACATAAGGTGAGACTTGGGAGGGGACATCGGAGGTGGTCAGTGGGGAGAACAACGGGGGTAGGAGAAAATACACTCAACTCCACGGGTGGTTAATTTCCCTTTCTCCATCCACAGAAGAGTAATCCTACAGGCCTGACAAACGACACACCTCGCCCCTACGCATTTCGCTGGAGGAGGCCGCAGCAGCCCAGATCAGACCGGCGCCTCTGTGGGAGTCAGGTGAGCGTAACACTCCTTGGTATTTTTACCAGGGTTGGGTTTCCTAAGGAAGTAATCTCTGACAGGGGGTCGAATTTTATGTCCCAGTACATGAAAGCAATGTAGAAAACCTGCAGAGTTACTTACAAGTTCTCAACACCATACCACCCTCAGACAAATGGGTTGGTTGAAAGGTTCAACAGAACCATGAAGAGCATGATAGGTTCTTTAGAGGACCCCTTAAAAGAAAGTGGGACCTTCTACTGCTATGCCTTCTCTTTGCTTATAGAGAAGTCCCTCAGGAGGGAGTAGGTTATTCTCCCTTTGAACTTCTTTATGGTCATCCGGTCAGAGGTCCCTTGGCCCTGATCAAGGAGGGGCTGGAGAGTGCTCCTTCTCCCAAGCCAGTCAGAGTGACTGACTATGTGATAGGTCTCCGAAGGAGAATGTCGCACATGATGGCAGAAGCAAGTGACAACTTGAAAGCTGGACAAGCATTGGTCAAGCACTGGCATGATCAAAAGGCTAACATGGTTGAGTTTACTCAAGACCAGCTAGTTCTCGTTATGATTCCAACAAGGCAGAGGGCCTTGCAAGACAAATGGATGGGACCCTTCAAAGTTGTGGGTAAACTTGGAGAGGTCAACTATCTGGTGGACTTGGGCAATCCCAAGGAGGCTCCAACAGTCTTCCACACCAACAGACTAAAAGCGTATGTCTCCAGACCTGATGTAGGAGCTTTGCTTCTAGCATCATCAGAGGAAGAAGAAGAGAGTGAAGCTCTTCCTGATCTCCTCAGAGGCTTACCTTTAGACGAAAAGATTGAAGGAGTAAATCTCTCTTCAAATCTGACACCTGAGCAACAGGAAGAGTGCAAATCTATGTTAAATAAGTTTGCCTCTCTGTTCTCACTTTCACCAGGCTTGACCTCTTGGGGACAGCATGACATACTCACTGGTGACTGTCTGCCAGTCAAAAGCAGAGGATATCGAATGTCAGAGAATGTAAGAACCCACATCCAAGGTGAGGTCAGCAAGATGCTTGATCTCGGGGTAATAGAGCCCTCTACTATTCCATGGTCTAGCCCAGTTGTGTTAGTACCAAAGGCAGGATCGAAAGAACTTAGATTCTGTGTGGATTACAGAGCTCTTAATGTAGTCACTAAGACTGATTTCCACCCTTTGCCAAGGACAGATGAGTTTGTGGATAGACTTGATGCAGCCAAGTTCCTCAGCACATTTGACTTGACGTCAGGCTATTGGCAAATAGCCCTGACAGACCATACCAAGGAGAAAACTGCATTTTCTACCCCAGTTGGCTTATACCAGTTTAAGGTTATGCCTTTTGGATTGATAAATGCACCTGCTACATTTCAAAGGATGGTAAACCAGGTTCTGAATGGGATGGAGGACTTCTGCATGGCATACTTGGATGACATAGCAGTGTTCAGCAATTCCTGGGAGGCCAATCTGACCATAAAGGCGAGTAAATGCCAGATTGGGCAGAGTAAAGTGGTCTCCCTTGGACATGAGGTCGGAGGTGGAGAAATAAAGCCTTTGCCCAGCAAGCTTGAAGCTGTGCAAAATTGGACAACACCTACTACTCAGACCCAGGTGAGAGCCTTCTTAGGCCTCACTGGGTACTACAGGAATTTCATCGAGAACTATGGGACCATAGCTTCTCCACTGAATGTCATCTTCTCTCCTAAATTCCCTAAAAAGGTTAGATGGAATGAGGAATGCAATCAAGCCTTTGAAACCCTGAAAAAGGCTCTTTGCCAAGCCCCATTACTCAGAGCTCCTGACTACCACCAAACTTTCATTGTGCAGACAGATGCTTCAAATGTAGGAATTGGTGCAGTCCTGAGTCAACTGGATGGGAAAGGTAGGGAGCACCCCATTTGCTTCATCAGTAGAAAACTGAAGGATCCTGGATCAAGGTGGGCAACCATTGAACAAGAGTGTTTTGCTATTGTGTGGGCTCTGAAGAAGTTTAGGCCATACTTGTATGGTTCTACTTTTGTCATTCAGACTGACCACCAACCCTTGAGATGGTTAATGCAAATCAAAGGGAAAAACCCAAAACTATTGAGATGGTCAATCTGCCTGCAAGGGTTTGATTTCACCATTGAGCACAGGTCAGGGTGTCACCACCAAAATGCTGATGGTCTCTCTAGGATGTATGTCATCGACTAGAGGTATGAGATTCATCCAGGAGTGGATTAAATCCTCCTGTCCCTTAGTCTGGCGGGGGGCGAGTGTTAGGGAGAATTCTCTGTTTAGGCTGAATTTCCTAACCTAGTGAGTCCCCCAGCAGCTTTGCTGGATTTCTGGAGTTTGTTTTTTTCTCCTGCCAAGAGTGAGACTCTTTTTCTCCCACTCTTGGACATGATTTGTGGTGTTCCTTTGAATGTTAATGTGTTACATGGGCTATGGGGTCTTTTACTCCATAGGGTCTCTTATGTTTTTTTCTATGTGTGTTACACCGCACCCTCCGTGCAGTAACACTGGGGTGTCATAGTGACCCCCACCATAGACTCCATACCCTGGGACTGACTACCGTCTCCCAGGGCATGTAAAGTCACCATTGGCTTTACTAGTCCCAAATTACTAACAGAACCAGTACAAACCATCATATTGTGAGTGTAATGGTAGGGGCAATTCGATTGCCCCTGGGTCTGTTGTTCGCGGGGGCACTGTCCCGTCCCCCCTCGTCGAGTTTTGGCTGGTGGCAGTGGATACTACTTTTTATATTCAACCGCGAATATATCTCTATGGGATTTTCCCATTGTTCGAGGCTAATACTTTTTTTAACATAGCCTCTAACATACCGCCGGTTTATTTATTTAATATTAATTCCCCGGTTGGTATTTTCTGCCAGAACTCTGTTTTAAAATGGCGTTTGTGTTTGCCCCTGTAACTCCAAAACCAAAGGTCGAGCCCTTTGTTCCACTTTTGGCGGGCTTCTACACAGAAGCCCTCCAAAGTGGTGCCACTCTGTCTGGGTACCACAGGGGGTGTGGGAGGGGGTTTAGGCACCCTGGACTGAGTTGCCTTGGCAACTCAAGTCACACTCTTGTGTGATTGGCCCAAGTGGTGAGCCGGCTGGCTCACCACTTAGCATGTTTGATTGACAGCTAGGCTGAATGAATGGGGGTTTCTTGCATAAAAGCAGGGTTTTGGGACTGGAACTTCAGAAGTCGCCACAGGACCTGAAAATCCGACGAGGGAGAAGCTGAGCCGACCTGCTACGACGACACCACCGGTGGAGCCCTGCTGAACCGACTCACCACTTCCCAACGATAGAGGAGATCTCCCTGCTGGAGAGTCTCCTTCCCTTGACTGGTGGGCACAACCAGTTTACCTTCTTTGCTCGCATCCCAGGACGTCTTGTGGTCGAATTGCCCGTGCCAAGCACCCCGGCAACCGGATAGCCACTTACCACTGGACCACGAATAAAAGGACTGCTCCTTTTAATTGAGAACTCCGCGGCTGGTTTCTTCCCTGGCAGTGCAACGGACTCCTGTTTTCCTCCCCAACGAGATCCTCTCTTCCCCCGGACGAAGCACCGACTTGCAACCGCTGCCAGGAACAACTGACCCCGCTGGAGCATTCTCACCATTTTAAGGTACCATGTCCGCCAGGCCTCCCTTTCTAAAGATTTCTACAAAGTAACCATAATCCCTTAACCTTCTGGACTGGGCTGGCCGCCTTGACCATCTAACTGGTCCCTTTCTGTTTGTCCAACTCTTTCTGAAACTTTTGCGAGACTTTTGGGCACTTTCAACCGTCTGACCTTGGACACATTTCGACCGGAGCCTCTTAAAAAGTGGGTCCGGCCTTGTTAACTTTGACTTTACGGTTTTAATCTGCCTTCTTCTCCTACTTTGGTCTTCTGAAAGTGTTGGGACCTGTTTCTATCTTTGCTCTGCCTTTCTCTCCCTTTTTAACCGATTGATTAGAGTGCCATCTTTGTTAAACGCTCACCGCTGTCTGAAAATAAGTGTTGCTTTACTTAAGACTTGTCTAATAATCGTTGAAGGGAGTGTATATCTTTTAGTGACCGTGTTTTTGAACTGCTTAATATTAGTGCCAGTGTGTTTTAACTAGATGTGTTTTTAAATAAATATTGATATCTCTTTTACACCAAGCTCTGGTCAGTGTTTGCTTGTTCTACTGTGTTCTTTTGACCTATTGTGAATACTCTGTATACTGCCTAACTCTTCTTGAGAGAAGTCTGACTGCTCAGCCACAGCTACGAGGTAAATCTGGGTGCTACAGACTGCTACCAATTGGCTTTACTGCCAGCCACCTGTAGTCTTAAATCTTTTGCAGTGGTCCCAGAGGGGAACTGCACAGGTTTCTGCCTAACAGACCCCCTGGGTTCCAACAGTGCTCCATAAAGGAGAGAGATGAGCCCTTTCATATCTGTCTTCGAAGACAAGACTTTCTCCACTGGGGTAAGGTCCCTGCCAATAAGTGCCTTCCATTTCTCCGATGTAAATATACTCTTAAGTCTCAAGTAAAGGAGTGGGGACAGAGTGCCAATTCCCAGTGCTTCTTCCAGATCTTGTATATTTATAAACGTATTACCTTGGAACAACTGACCACCTCTACAGAGCCCTGCTTCAAACCAGGTCTGGTAGTGTGCCACCCCAGGAATGGCGTCTCTTACTGATGGTGACTAGATGTGACTCATTGGGGAGGGCCAGGTGGTCACCCTTTCGCTTTTTCCTTTCCCTGCCAGAACTTTCCACATGGTCCCCAGGAAAGGGTGCTCCCTGATCCGCCTCGGGAGATCCTTCAACGGGACCCACAACCACTCCCCTACCCTGACTGGGCACAGGTGGCGGTTCTCGAGGTAAACCCATTGTTTGTCCGTGTCTTCTCTAAGGTGGGGAACGAGTGCCCTGAGTTGAGCTGCTCTATAGTACACCTCTAGGTCTGGGAGACCCACACCTCTCTTCTCCTTCGGTAGGGTAAGAGTTGCGTATCCAATACTAGGTTTCTGGCCCTGCCAGAAAAAGCTCAAGATGCGTTGTTTGGCTTCCCTCAGGTGGTCTTCGGGGGCATGTATAGGGAGCATCTGGAACAAATACAGTACCCCGGGGAGGAGGTTTGTTTTAATCACATTTACTCTCCCCATCCATGAAATCTGTCCTTTATTCCACCCTGCCGTCTCAGTGTATAGCCTGTCGAATAATGGCGGATAGTTAGCCCGTCCCAGGTCTTCACCCGGCCTGACAATGCTTTTCGCCAAGTACTTCAGCACCTCGGTCTGGATATGGAGGCCCAGGGGTTCCAGTTCCTCTATATTCCGATCTGCGTCTGGGGCGAATAGGAAAATGACATAGTTGGACACATTTACCTTAAATCCCGAGAAGTGTCCAAATTCTCCTATCGCCTGCAGGGCGGCCGTAACGGAGCGGGTTGGGTGCCTCAAGTGGAGCATAATGTCATCTGTGTACAGCCTAATTTTAAAGGTTCTATCTCCCACCTCAATACCCCTCACCTTGACAGACCTTCTCAGGTATTCTGCCAATATTTCCATGGTCGGGGCGAACAACAGGGGGAAAAGGGGGTATCCCCTGGCATGTCCCTCGTTGAAGCCTGAACGAGCAGGAGAGTCGCCTATTAACTGTGACCCTGGCCGACAGGTTCAAGTACAGGGCCGCGACGGCCCGCCGGATTATCTCCCCCAACCCGAGCTTCCCCAAGACTCCATGCAGGAAGCCCCAGTCCACCCAGTCAAAAGCCTTTTCGGCATCTATTGCCACTAGGACTGGGTTGCCACCCCCCACACCCCAGAGCTTCCCTTATGAGTTGCAGGGTCTTTCTCATGGTATCTGCGCCCTGCCTCCCCTGTATAAAGCCCACCTGGTCCGAGCGGATGAGTCTCGGCATAAGGCCCTCCAGTCTGGAGGTAATTCTCCTGGTGAACAGTTTTGCATTGACATTCAACAGGGTGATGGGTCTATAGGACAAACAGTCTCCCGAATCCTTACCTTCCTTGGGGATTACCGTAATTAGGGACTTTCCAAACGAGGGGGGAGCCTTTCCTGTCGCCATAAAATTGGAGAATAAGCTTGCCAGGAACCCCGCTAGAGGGCCCGCAAAGGTATTGTAGAAGCCTGCTACAAACCCGTCCTCTCCCAGGGCTCTACCCACTTTCAGGCCCGCTATCCCTCTCAGGGCCTCCTCTTCAATGATCGACCCTTCTAATTCAGAGGCCTTGCCATGAGTAAGCATTGGCAGGGACACCCCTGCCCCCAGCTAGGAGTCCATCTCTTCCCCACCCCGGATGCCCTCTCTGCTATAGAAAGATTCATAAAACTTGGCAAATTCCGCAGCTATCCCCTCAAGGTCTGTCTTTGGAGAGTCTTCGTCCCCCCTTATCTTATCTACCCACCTCTCTGCTCTTTGGCCTCAGAGCTTAGCTGCCAACATAGCATCTGCCTTGTCGCCCTTTTCGTAGTATCTTTGCTTCAGATACTGGAGGCTGGATATGACCCTCCCCATCTCTATGCCCCTCAATTCCTGCCGTTTATCCCTGGCTGCTTTCGGGTCCCTTTCCTTTTCCATCTCCCCCTTCCCCACAGATCTTTCCAGGAAGCGGACCTCACCCCTAAGTTTCTTAGACAGCAGTGAACTAATCCTCTTCTTTTCCGCCCCCTCTCCGATGAGCTTGCCCCGCCATGTCGCCTGTGTCATTTAGCATGAAAAATTCTGTGATAGCGCCTCTCATTTCTTCTCTGAAGGGCTCGTCCCTCAGAAACAGGTCATTACATCGCCACAAAGATTCCCTGGGTTTAAGGCCCGACATGGTAATGTCCGCCTCCACCAGGTCGTGATCAGACCAGCTTATGGGGCGGTGTTCACACCTTTCCACTCTGTTGGCATGTTGGTGCTCCAAGAAGATATAATCAATCCTAGTTCTGGGCCCATGGACCGCCGAGTGGAACGTGTATCACCGCGTAGCTGGGTGCAATTCCCTCCAGGTGTCTACCAGGCCCTGATCCCACATAGTCTATGAACCGCTTGTTCCCCTGTCCCCCCCTGCCGCCCTTTGGGGGGAGCTCACCACTATGATCTATACCTCGGTCTGCCCATAGGTTGAAGTCCCCTCCCAGTAGAAGGAGCCCTACCACCCTGGCCAAAATCTCTCCCATTGCCTCCCTCAGAAAT